>NC_136493.1:31101946-31246946 GCF_053919585.1 Euprymna scolopes
AAAAAAAACACGTGAAAAATGGCTTGAATAAGCCTGTTTCGATATTAAAATTTTAAAAAATCGGTGAGTACCCGAGTGTTTTTGGGTGTATGTGGTCAGTCGGGCGTGGGAGTGTTAATGAAAACCTAAGAATAAGCGAAGTAAAAAAAAAAAAAAACCCAGAAAAACGAACGTTATGTGAAAAATGGCTTAAATAACACTGGTTCAATATTTAAATTTAAAAAATCAGCCTGTTTCGATATTAAAATTTTAAAAAATCGGTGAGTACCCGGGTGTTTTTGGGTGTATGTGGTCAGTCGGGCATGGGGGTGTTAATGAAAACCTAAGAATAAGCGAAGTAAAAAAAAAAAACCCCCAGAAAAACGAACGTTATGTGATAAATGGCTTAAATAACACTGGTTCAATATTTAAATTTAAAAAATCGAAAAAAAAAGACATCTCACACCACGATTCGAACTCAAAACGTTTAGATAATGAACCAACACTCTAACCAACTGAGCTAACACGACGTACATGAAATTGTGTCAGTTCTTCAACTATTTAAACTAAATCAGGTCATGACGTCATCTGACGCATGCATAGAACCGATCTCGTCATGAGAGGACGGTTTTTGTTGACCCCCCCCCATATAAAATTGTCGATTTCAGGGTGAAAAATTAACATTTTTGGCTAATTTTTCGATATTTCTCGGGCGACGGATGGAACTTCAATATGATACTGAGTTTGTCAATTTTTGTTCTGTCTGTCGAAAGTTTTTAGCAGACACAACAACCCCACATACATACATACAAACATACATACATACATACATACATTTTCGCTTTTATATATATACTAGCGAGGGGTACCTGGCGTTGCCTGGGTGTTTTTCGGGGTATGTGAAAAAACCCCGAAAATGTGAAAAAAAAAACGAAGCCTTCACGACGCGCAGTTGGAAAATAGTAAAGTGTTAAAAAAAAAACAGGTGCGCGTTTTTGATTGACGTGACGGCGATAGGTATTCAGCAGTTACGATTTTGTGGGGGACAGTTTTGAATAAATCGGTTTGTTTGTTTTTAAAAACCCGCTCCCTGTTTATTAGGAGGAGCGAAATGAAAGCTACAGTCTGATATGACGAAATCGACATTGAACAAACGTTACTTAGCTCTCTTGAGACAACTGGCTTTCGGCCTGTGATTAGGGTCGAGTTTCGCTTTTTTTTATACCGAAAACCAAATGTAACGCATGCTGATGCGGGAAATGTCGAATAATTAATGTCTGAAAGTCAATAAAATTAAATAGACAGGCGAACTCCGTGGATAACTCTGAGATATTACAATTTATAGATGATATAAAAAGTTTTAAGAAGTTGTGAACTGAACAAGCGTTTCTCTGAAAGAAGCCTTCTGTGGACATCGAGGAAAAGCGTACATACATACACACATACATTTTCGCTTTTATATATATAGATAGATTAACAGTTCCCATAACATGTTAAATTCTACACTAACTCTACTTAGTAAGTGATCATCACCCAACATATGTGCCACTTCTTTGAGTCATCTTATTCTCTGCCCTAATTTTTACTTCGTACCAAAGATGGTTTCCCTTTTCACTCCATATATGGTCAGCCGTACCCGACTTTTCAATCTCTCTATCTATTATGGCTTTTTGATGTTCTCCTAACCTTACTTTTAGTGGATAACGTGTCTTACCTTTATATAGTTTTGTACAGTTATCCACAGTGATGTGATTCAGCTGGTTCGCACCGGTTTGTGCGAATCGGTGCTTAGAATATTATGAGTTTAGCGAACCGGTTGTTAAAATTACGTGAACCCCTATTCATAATTACAGCATAGTAAATCCTTTATTCTTATTAACATTTTCTTAGAACCTGTTCGTAAAAAATTTGAATCCCACAACTGGTTTTCCAGATTTACATGAAATCTCATACACACAATTTTTAGTCATGATTCATGGCTGATGGAATGAGAGCATCCCGTGAAGTAAATAAAGGGTTCCGTTTTAAATTTTGTGCAGATTCCCAAGTTTGACAGAAAGATTCCCAAGTTCGACAAGATACACCCGAAGAAGGTCGGAGGTTACATCGACTAAAACATTGTGAAAATGACACTCAAGATGAGAGCAGTAGTCTAATAAATCCAAATGATATGTGTAGATATACGGTTTTTACCCTGACTATGAAGGTATTCTGTCAAGAGTTGTCTGCTCCTGTTCAAGCTATGTTAAGGTAAATAGTACATACCGGATGATAAGGTGATTTGATTATGACATGATCCAGTGGAGCAACTTCTTTCGTAGGATCAATTCATTCATTGCAACGCCTCTTCATGCAGTCTTAGTTGGAACATGGTCCTCGATTTGGATTTAGATTCCCAAAGACTTATTGATAATCCGGATGTGGAACCATTGCATTAGTTTCTCGAAATGTTTGCACTTGTCAATACATTTTGTCATGAAAAACACTAGAATTTAATATGAACTTGGACTAGTAGATTGAAGCACATTTACAGTAGACTTGAACTAGTAGATTGAGGCACATTTATAGTAGATTTGGACTATTTATAACAGATTTGGACTAGTAGACTTGGACTAGTAAATTGAGGCACATTTATAGTAGATTTGAACTAGTAGACTTGGACTAATAGATTGAGGTACATTTATAGTAGACTTGGACTAGTAGAAGGAGGCATATTTATAGTAGATTTAGACTAGTAAACTTGGACTAGTAAATTGAAGCACTAGTAAATTGAATAGATTTAGATTATTTATAGTAGACTTGGACGTAAATAAATAGATTGAGGCACATTTATAACTAACATGATGTATTCTTCTAGTTTTGTTTGGAATAGTTGGAAAGGTATCTTATGATTGTTAAAGGAGAGGAGCTTTATCTTAGTAGCATTAAATGTAACTATCCATTTTTGGTTCCATTTTACTGTGTACTCTTCCTGCGATGTTTCTATAAAATGAAAAATCTACATTTTCTTTTTAGTAATGAATGTTTTATTTTAACGGTAAAATAAAAACTAAATATCTTTTATGATTTTGTAGAAAATCATAAAAGATATTTAGTCCTGGTCAGTAAATACGTTTCAATAAATTTTAATTCATGCAGATTTTGTATTCATTGTTATTTTATATGCAATATTTATAGAAATGATTCCAAAAGTTAAAGAAAAAATGACTTCAGTGCCATCAGCTGGGATCGAAACCAAAACATAACTAGCCATAATCATTATTTAGCGCTTCAGCTTTTATTGATACTGTCTGTGTTATTGCAAGATTGATTAAAAAAAAAAAAAAAAAAGTCTAAAAATAAATCGACTTCATGATAAAAATGTATATGCATGCATGTTCAGGAGATGGTCGATTTACTTCTACCAAAGTTAACTGTTTTTATTTTTCAATTTTAACCCCTTTTTCAACTACCCTATATATCAAATTTCTAATATGTAAACCAAAAATTCAGAGAGGAGTTTGCTATAGACTTTTCGCACGCACACTAACATGGTCATTTATATTTATATACATATATATAAATATTTCTGTGTGCTAAAACGTTTTCATAAAAATTCTATTATACAGAATGTAGAAACTATGCATAAATAGAATTCAGTGTAATAGTGAAATTAAACGAATCATCTAATAAGAAAGCATAAAAAAATGAATAAGTAATTAATTAACGATTGTTTTTCAAAGGAATATGCAAATTAGTTAAATTTCATGTAGTCGCTCACATATCCATGACTGAATATATTAAAAAGTTTGTTTTAATAATTTTTAAATAAAAAAAAAGTAGGCTTTTAATATCAATGCTAAAGCGAGAAAGAAAAAAACACCCTCAAATTTATAGGTATAATAGATTTTGTATATTATTTTGTATATCTGTTTATTGTTGTTCGAATTTATAGTCAAGATTGTTCTTCATTCTTCCGGTTTCTTCTGTGCATTTAGCTAGATAATTAGACATGGTCAAGTGGACAAGAAAGTCATTCTTTACATGGAGAAAGGGGGTATCTGAGAGGAAGATAATCATTAATCAGAGGGAACCATATCTTGCTTGTTAGCGTCGTCCTAAAACCGGAAGTAAAAAAGAGCAGAAGATTTTTACTATAACCTTGTTCAGCCATGTTGGTTCTAGTCTCGTGATAATCTTCTCTGATTTTAAGTTTGTTAACTTTTTGACTCTTTCACTAACTCTTTGTCTGCTCAATCTCTCCAAATATATTTACCTTTGACCAGAAATCTTAAATGATCACTCTGTTTGTCTGTCTCTTCTAGCCGACCACCAGAATTGAACACATCTACTTTTTTTTTTTTTTTTTACTGTTTACTGCTATCCAGCCAACCAGAAACTAACAAACTGTCTGGGAAATTCAATAGATTCACCTATCTCCGTTCACTTATCTCACTTATTGTTTCTTGGCAGTGGTGGTGGGGAGGCGCACCATAGTATCACATAATGATGAATATATTTGAAATATATATTTAATACATGAGCTATGAAGTAAAGTAATGCATATTCTAACATAACATTCATAACAGTCGAGGAGGAAATGCGACATCAACGAATAACAAAGACAATGCGAATAAATGTTTACTGAAATTTATTTATAAAATAATTGAAATTCATTTATAAACTGTTTAAAAACAAGTAAAAAGAATGGATGAAAATGAGAGTTGAAAGTGCCCATGAACATTCTCAGTGAAGAAAGAGTTTTTTTTTTTTCTGACATATAGTTGAATAGACATGTTTGTTTCGACTGTGTTATGTTCGGAGAAGTTGTGATATCAGGATTATTGGATAGCATCGAACAAGAAGACAAGCTCATTCTATTTTATACACAATTTATTCGCGGCAAAACCTTAAATCATTTAAGGAATGATATTCAGTCTCAAGCGAAGCCGCCATCTTATTTTTGGTTTTCTCTCTAGAACTCTCTGGTCTTTTTAAAGATCTATAAAGGGTGACAACTCTTACTTTCTTTATTTAGAGTTATTCCCCTTTTTATCGCTATAACACCTTCCCTTTGAAATATGTTGCTTTTAGGATGTTTGCTGTGGGTCTATTTTTAGAGTTGAAGTTGGTTTGCACCTTCGTTGCGTCGTTCAGGTGGGACCTTTCTTCTCAGACTTTCTTTGTTTAATACATGATGCTTGAACACGTTGAGGTAATTTGTGTCCAGTAAAATATTTAATGGAATGATTGTGTTATTTTATTGTCTTTTTGGCAGATATGAGTGATGCAGTTGATTGTACATCCACATCATAAATTACATTACCAGAACGACGTACTATGTGACCTTGTGTCCATTTTTCTTTATCATTGCAGTAGTCTCTTGCCACTACAGGTTGTCCTGGTAGGAATTTACGTGACCTTGTTTCATGATGGTGATTGAATTGGTTTTCCGTCATCCTGTTTCCCTTGAGTGATTATTGATGATGGATGATTAACATCCATTGGTAAACATATTTTTTTGTTCATCAATACTTCAGCAGGGTAATTTGGATTTGGAGTAACTCTGTAGCTACTTAGAAATATTTCTATGATCTCTCGAGAAGTTTCTTTCCCTTTTAACTTCAAGAATGCTCTCTTAAATGTGTTGACAAAGCATTCGGCTTGGCCATTTGATTGTGGATGGAAAGGTGGAGATCTGAGATGCTGAATACTGTTTTGTTTACAGAACTCAGATAATTTTGCTGAGATAAATGCAGTAGCATTCAGAAACTAAGATTTCAGGAACGCCGAACCTGCTGAAAATTTCTTGTAGTCTCTTTACGGTTTCATTTGATTCATCTGGAAGACTTCTGGGTACTTACTGTAGGCATCAACCAATATCAAATAATATTGTCCATTAATTAATCCTGCAAAGTCCATGTGTAGTTGTGACCAAGGAATTTCTGGGGTAGGCCTTGCATGTATAGTTGTTTTCCGAGGAGACTTTGCAATCAGTTGACATTTGGCACAACTTTTTACAAGTTCCTCTTGTTTGGCCAATATGCATAACCACGTGCCAAGGCTTTCATCCTATTAGTTCCCTGATGTCCATAGTGTAATTGCTTAGAACTCTGTTCTGGAGTGTGAATGGGACAACAACGCTTTCTCTAAAAAGAAGTTTTCCATTGATCTTAGATAAAGAAGATCTTTGAAAAAAATGGGAGAAGTTGCTGGTCAGTGCATGTTTTTGGCCAATTTATGAGATGAAAATGTCAAACTTTCTGTAATAATGGATCTGCAGCTGTATTGTCTCTGAAGTGATAGGTAGTGATCTCACCATGGAAACAAGTACAGAGACAACTTCAGGTTCTACAGATATAGCAGCGATGAGTGTGTCTTCCACTCTTTTGATGAGAAGAGAGGAGTCTGGATAACGCATCTGCTTGGCCAATTTTGCTGTCTGGTTGGTGCTTTATAGAAAAGTCATAATCTAAAAGCATAGTTGGCCATCTTTGTACTGTGTAAACTGGAATTCCTTTCCTGGAACCAAAAATACTTATTAAGGGCTTGTGGTCTGTGATTAGAGTAAAATGCTGGCCATATTGCATTTTGTCAAATTTCTTTAACGCATATATAATTGCTCGGGCTTCTTTCTCAATTTGGCTATATTTTTGTTCAGTAAATGTCAACGACTTTGATACATGTGCAATGACTTTTTCGCTTCCCTCAGGAAAAATATGCAATATTACTGCTCCGACTCCATAGTCTGAAGCATCTGTCACCACAGTAATGTCTAATGATGGATTGTAGCGTGTCAGCAATAAATCAGAACTAATTTTCTCAAATGATTCTTTGCATATGTTGGACCAGTTTCATTTGGTATCTTTTTGTAAAAGATTATTCAAAGGTCCGCATAACTTGTGCAGTTCAAGTAAGAAAGAACCATAATGACTTACAGGGCCCAAAAAGAATCGTAGTATTGCAACATCCTTTGGAGCTGACATGTGCTTTATTGCCTGAATATTGTCCGGGTCTGGTTTTCGACAATTTTTATCAATTATGAATCCAAGATATTTCACAGAAGTTTGGAAGAATTGGCATTTGTCTGATCTTAAGTGAAATCCATATTGTTGAATTTGATTCAGCACGGAAGTAAGACGATGCAGAAGTTTCTTTCTTGGGATGTGCATGTAATGATAATATCATCAATGTAGACGGAAACTCCTGGCAATCCTGTGAGCATTGTATCTATAGTTTGTTGGAATATCGCTGGAGCTGACTTGACCCCAAATGGAAAGCAGTTAAATTGAAATAATCCCCTGTGAGTGTTAATAGTGAAAAGATTTTTAGAATCTTCAACTTTTATTTGTAGATATGCATCTGTAAGGTCCAGTTTTGCCAAAAAAGTTTCACGATTCAGTTTTAAGAACAGATCTTCCGGTATAGGTAGTGGATACTAATATGTCTCCAGTCTGTCATTTTGTCCTGTGCTGAAGTCTGCACATAGGCATAATTTGGCGTTAGTCTTTTCACAATGAAAATAGGTGTTGCCCCGGACGAGTAATTTGTAGGTTGGATTACTCCTTCTTGTTGTAGATGTTTCAATTCTTTATCTACTGTGGCTAAAGCTGTATAAGGTACCGGACACTTTGGTCTGAAGACTGGCTTTGCATCTGCTTTCAGTTTTAAAGTCGCTTTAACTTTAGAACAACATCCAAGTCATTCTTGAAAAACATGAAACTAATCATCTAATAAAAAACCATAAAAAATTAATATTTAATTAATAAATGCTCGTTTTTCAAAAGAATATGCAAATTAGTTTATCTTTATGAAGTCGTTCACATATCCATGACTGAGTATATTAAGAAGTTTGTTTTAATATTTTTTAAATAGAAAAAATAGGCTTTTAATATAAATGCCAGAGCGAGAAAAAAACTCAACTTTAAAGGTATATCTATTTATACTATTATATAAAAGGAACATTGTGTGTGTGTGTGTGTGTGTGTGTAAGTTTGTTCCCTATAAACTCCAAAGCGGCTGATTTTTATGAAATTTCACACAGATGTATTTTATGCATCTGGCAGTGTTTTAAGATAGGTTTTGTATTGGAATGTCTTCAATAAGTATCAATAGTCGAAAAGATCTGATAAAAAAAGAACAGTCGATTTTGACCAAAGTTACCACCTTATACAGCCTAACATCACAAGTGCATTTGAAAAGTTTTATGACTGTACAAACAGAAAGGACCAGCATATAAAATCAATAGTAAGTTCTTTGATATGGCAGTGCCTCATTCGAAATGAATGTTTCTGTTTAGAGCACAACTGACCCATGATACTTGACTTTTGCATTTTAAACTTTAATTGAAATTGCTATATATAAAAATAATTTTATAAAATCAACAGTAGGTTCTCTACAGTGCAATGTAGGTTACAATGTACTATCGACTAAGTCACTTTGGGGAGGTGTGTGATGTTTCCTTACGGTGCACTGCAATGGGTCCCCAACTAGAGCAGGCAATCAATTGATTTGATCGAAAAATTAACAATTTCACCGATTTCAATGACAATAAAAATATGGGAGTGTGAAACATTTGTTGATCATCATTCAATCCCGGGCAACGTCGGGTCTCCCTGCTAGTAGATAAATATATATATACTATTTATGGTGATTGTAGACCAGTTCATTATAGCAGTTTATCTCTCTACAACAGAACATAAAACTCATTTTTATGATACTTGAGACAAAAGAATAAATATTTCAAATGACAGGATTGGGTATTTCTACTGATCTCCTTAAAGAGAAACACACACACACAAAATAGATATGTTAGTTTTGTAATATTGGAGGAATAAGTGAAAGTTCTTGGTTTAGATGTAGGCCAGTTGAGGTAGCAGGGTTATTTGGCTGGGGACGGCTAAGAAAAACATAAGATTAAGTGATAAGGGGGGGGGTTAATTAAAGAGTTGGTAAGAGATAGGTTAGTTTGGAATTCAAGTGCTAAGAGGCTAAGAGTCGTCCAACACATGCCAAATAGACATTAAAGCTAATACGATGATAATTGATCCAACAGAAGTTTTTTTGCAAAAATGTTTAAATGTAAATTTGAAAGCTTTTATATTTCAGTGATTATATTTTTCCAAAATATTTGCAGCAAAAACAGTTATAAAAATGTAATCACCTTTTTTGATTTCTTTGTTTTTTGTTTTGTTTTTTGAGATGAGGATTGATACTTTGGTCGACTGCTTTCATCTTCAGTTTTATCCGCACATTTTGGCCAATCTGACCGCTAACCTTCTTCAGGTGTATCTTGTCGAACTTGGGAATCTGCACAGAATTTTGAAAAGAACCCTTTATTTAATCCACGAGGGGATAGTGTGGTCTTGTTCCATCAGCCATGACAAGGTAGAAGCCCTAAGTAATTTGCAATCGTGATGCCCAAACTGACAATGAATCTTCAACCTCCAGAAGAGTATCACTTACAACTGAATTTTACCAAGTATCTATATATTAATATGGTAGCTGTGTGTTATTTTCTCTGTCACACTTACATCCGGGTCGTTTAATTGTGATGGACTTCCATTTCTTGTCATAAATAATTTTAGCAAGAATTCTTCATAAATTTTGGTTTCGATTATAGCTGATGGCACGTAAGTTGTCTACTGTTTTTATAAATAATTTTATCAAGAATTTTTCATAAGTTTTGGTTTTGTTTCGATTATGGCTGAAGGAACTCAAATTATATATATATATATATATATATATATATATATATATATACATACATATACATATATTTTTTCATACATTTTTATTTCGGTTTTGATTCAAGCTAATTTCATCATGTGATCTTGCTAATTTGTGACAATCTAAATCTCGTGTAATCACATGGAAAAGTGCTTGTTCAGAAAACTGAAAATTCCAGTGAAGAGAAACAGGAAGTTTTCGCTGTTTACAATCACTGGGAACCTCCTAGTGCTGTAAATTGAAAAATGGATTGAGAGGGATGTAAAGAATGAGATCTATGGTATCATAAAATGTGGCCTAGTGAACATGATGGGTCGAGGTTAGGGTTAGGGCCACTGATCATTGCAACTGTGCCTAGTCATCGTTTTATGTTTCAAGGTAGACTTATGTACCCTGTTATAAGATGGCATTTTATTTTTTTTTATTTTTTTTTTATTACATTTTCACCCCAAACAAGGCAAATTGCCACTTTGGTGTAGGGGGCTACTATCAGGGGCAACAACTACTGGGGTACTATGTAGGGATTTGGGCAACAAGGTGTCGGTTCACGTTACACTTGAACTTCTGCACGTCAGTACTGTTGGGGAAGCAGGGACCTGGAATGGAATTCCAGAGTCTTGCGGTTCTGGGGAAGAAACTATTGGAGTAAAAAGATCTTTTACATCTAGGGACCTCTACAGTGTGGGGGTGGGATCTAGTAGCCTGTCGGGTTTGTCGAGGGTGCTCGCGTCGTGATTGCAGTTCATCAGAGCATTCACCACTAAAATACTTGTAGAACAGGCAGAGGGATGCAACATTTCGTCGATGGGACAGAGGCTGAAGCTTAGATGCCAGTTCAGGGCCTATCAGATTTGCGACTCTCTTTTGAACCTTGTCAAGGAGCGAGAGACTAGTAGCAGATGCACCAGCCCAGATGTGGCAGCAATACTCCATACATGGGCGAATGGTGGCCTTATAGAGGTACAGGATACTTTCGGGTGTTAGTAGTTTTCTAGCACGGTAGAGAGAGCCTACCTTTCTTGCAGCGGCCCTAGCAATGCCTTCAATGTAATTGTTCCAACTCATGTTTCCTGTGAACGTTAGGCCAAGGAGTTTGAAAGATGGACTCTCAGATAAAGGGTCGTTGGCCATTGCTATTGGTGGTAGAGAGGGTTTCTTGTAATTATTGAATGAAACTAGTTTAGTCTTGGCAGCATTGAACGCGACCAACCACTTTTGTCCCCATTCCACTACAGATTGGAGGTCTTCCTCTAGTGTTTCTGCCATTTCTTTAGAAATGTGTTCATTCGTCTTCCTGTCGTGTCTGCCATAGAGTGTAGTGTCATCAGCATATATACCCATCTCAGAGGCAATGTTGTCGGGGAGGTCATTTATAAATATCAGGAACAATAGAGGTCCAAGGATAGAACCCTGGGGCACTCCCGCATTTATATCATATTGTTTAGATGTGCGACCGTCGAGGACTACCTGGATTTTTCTCTTATCTAAGAAGGATTTAATTATGTTAAGTATTCTACCAGTGATACCGTAAGATCTAATCTTCCTGAGGAGACCCTCATGCCATACCCTGTCAAAAGCCTTAGATATATCTAGAGCTACCGCTCTGCCTTCCCCCGCTTTGTCCAGTGATTGGTATATACGTTCAGAGATCACGGTGAGGATGTCTGCTGTGGAACGGGCTTGTCTAAATCCATATTGTTTGTCAGTCAGTAGTTTAGCATCTGTAAGATGATGGACTAGAGCATGGTTAATTATGGTCTCAAATATTTTGGCAAAAAGTGGGAGGAGGCTAATGGGGCGATAATTTGATGGGTCTGTCCTTTCGCCAGAATTCTTGAATACTGGTACAACAGAAGCAGTTTTCCAACAGCCCGGAAAGCAAGCTTCATTAAGACATTTGTTGTAGAGTTTGGAGAGAACTGGAGCTACTTCGGCTGAGCACTTTTTTAATAGCACAGCTGGGATAAGATCGGGTCCACATGCTTTTGAGGTGTCAAGGTTTTTTATGATAGCATGCACCTGAGCAGGGGTGGTTTTCAGATCGTCTAGTGTGGCGTCTGTCCGCATAGGAAAGTCAGGTAGGGGGTGGTTGGAAGGGTCCAGTGTGGAGTTTGAGGCAAACCGACTGGCAAGCATGTTAGCCTTGTCGGTTGCTGAGGAGACAACCTCGTGATTGTTGGTTAGTGGGGGAATTGTTGATTGCCCATTATTTACTACACTGTTGTAGATTTTCCAGAAGTCTCGAGTTCCTAGTTTTTGTGCTTCGATGCGCTTTTTAGTGGTTTCCGTAAATTCTCTCTTAGCTGTCGCTATTTCATTGTCTCTTAGCTGTCGCTATTTCATTGTAATTAGGTTGCACAGCGGGGCTACTTTGATAATGTATATAAATTAAACAGTAGATGTATGTCTTTCTGCCTGTGTGAAAATATTTAACTGATGAACTCTTAAACTACTGGTCACACAACACTGAAATTAACAGGAAATAATAATCATACACAAAGAATGGTTTATAACGAGTAAAATCTTCGTTTGGATGGATAACGTATACAAAAATATGTCGGCACGTTGAAATGCAAAATATTAATTTCAACTTGCCAAAATATTTCTATTACTTTTGCGCATGCGCAAATTCATTCACAACTTAAAGTCGTTTGATTTTAAATGGTTTTTTTTTTATCTATCTGTCGATAGCTCAAATGGTAGCAAATGCGGCTGGAGCACTAAATGTTTTCGTTTTGCTTCTAACTGATGGCACTCAAGTAATTTTTTTTTTAACTTGAAATTAGTACTATATATATATATATATATATATATTTTTTTTTTGTTATTGTTGTTTTTTCAAGCGATACATACGGTTAATATTGGCTCCGCCTCGGAGCTCATTTTTTTTATTTACTTAGAAAGTCGCCCTTTTTAATTTGGACGTATATAACATTTTTATTTATTTATTATTTTTAAAACAGTAATCTATGTACACGCGTGTAAAAATCGGCACTTGTACAGTTTAATCAAGACATTCAAAAATAAAAATATCAAAAAAAGGTTATATTGTACGTATCAGTTTTGGACTGAAGATCTCTGAAAAAAAATTTAATTAATTTTGATTGAGTAGTTTTTTTTTTTTTTACAGCGGAAAAACACGTTTTTATGAGAGCGCGTTGAAGTCAGCCATTATGGAAATTTTTAACATGCCACGGGGAGATAACTCTGTAAAGCGCCGATACTCCCTCCCCATCTTTATTACTAGTTTTTCTTCCTAAAAATCGAACCTTTTGCTCGGTATCATAACAAATTGTTTTTTCGCTGTAAAAAAAAAAAAAAAACATAAAAAACAAAAACAAAACTACTTGATGAAATTAAGTGAAATTTTTTTTGGAGAACTTCGTTTCATAACGGATACGTACAATATAACCTTTTTTCGATATTTTCCTTTTTTAATGTCTTGATTAAACTGTACAAGTAGTATAAAATCATAGTTTATATGTTCAAATTTCATTTAAAAGAATCAATTTTCAAATAAAATTTAAAATTTATTGCTTGAATCAAAGAATGCAATGTTTAAATTAATGTCCTTAATCCATGGATTATTTAGCAAAATAATTGCAGACCAATATTAGTATTTTGCTAGAATTTTTCCTATGAGGAGATCCATGGATTAAGGACATTAATTTAAACATTTCATTCTTTGATTCAAGCAATAAATTTTAAATTTTATTTGAAAATTGATTCTTTTAAACGAAATTTGAACACATAAACTATGATTTTTATTTGCTCTGTCTAGTATATTGAGCAATTTTATTTGGCTGGGATGTTCTTATATAAATATTTCCTTCTAGTATTCTATAAGACTTGAAACCACTAGATTCACCAACCTGTAATCTAATATTCATTTCAACACCTCAAAGTGTATATATATATATATATATATATATATATATATATATATATATATATATATATATATATATACTAGCATTTCAGCCCGGTGTTGTCCAGGTGTTTGAAGGTGTATGTTGAACAAAAAAAAAAAAAAAAAAAAAAAAAAAGCGGTCAATTTTTTTAACTTTGACCCCTATTGTGACCCCTTAACATTTATTGTTTTTGGCTCAAATCAAGTTATTAAGTTAGATCCTTGCCTTGATAGAGTTCAAAATAGACTTTGTAGCCTCGTAGGAGATGTCCTTTTCTCTTCCCTGCAACCTCTATCTCACAGAAGAGATGTTGCGAGTTTGTCTCTGATGTATCGTTATTTTCATGGAAAGTGTTCGACTGAGCTTCAGTCTATGGTCTCTCCTCGCCAAACTTTCACAAGAAACACTCGTTTAGCTGAAAACACTATCAATAATTCCCCCCACTCTTTATCTGTGCCTAAACCTAAACGTAGATTCCATGAGCAAAGCTTCTTTCTTAGAACTGCACGCCTGTGGAATTGTCTTCCGTTTTCCGGCTGACTACAATATGGTCGTCTTCAAGTCTAACGTAAACAAGTTCTTGATGAGCCGCTCCATATAAGTTAACAAATTTACTGAATTTCCATTACTAATGATTACTATATTGTCCAATTTCTACTGTACACTCTTTAACCCTTATCCTCGAGTGGCCTCTTGGCCTTGATAATGTGTTGATTCCTGCGTAAAAAAAAAAAGAAGATCCATGTCCAAGGAACCTATATCTAAAATTTCAAGTGTTTATACCCAAAATTGGTGGAGGAGTTTGGTAGAGTTCTCAAAGGTCAAATCATTGAACTTTGACCCCTTAACAGCCAAATTTCTGGCCGAAAACCGATCACAAAGATTTTCCCAAATCTCAGTACCCTGTATATCAAAGTTCGAGTCTGTAGACTTAAAATTGACAGAGTTATTGCGTAGGAAAATGTACACACACAGACATGTTCACTTTTATATATATATATACTCGCATTTCAGCCCGGCGTTGCCCGGGTGTTTGGATGTGTATGTTGAGCAAAAAAAAAAAAAAAAAAAGTGTAGTAGGAAGGCAGGCTCGAACCCGTACCACGAAGGAGGAAAAGAACGGGGGGGGGGGAAACTTGCCGTCTTTGCTGTTACAACCACCATCAAACCGGAAGTGACTTACATTTTAATTAAGGCTAGACAATCGAAAGGAAGGAAAAGATGATTTTCAAAAATATCGGCGAAAAAAGCGCCCCCCCCCCTCCTGTAGAAAAGTGCCCAGTTGAAGGTGAAGATATTAATGTTTTTAGCCAGTTTTTCGATATTTGTTGCCTGAAAGGTCGAACTTCAAAATGATACTGATCTTGGCAAAATCCGTCGCCACTGTCGAAAGTTTTAGACAGACATGCAAACATACATACATACATAAATTTATAACATTCAGTTTAAATATGAAATGAATGGAATGTATTTTTTCATAACTTTCTTAAATTTATATATTGGTAACTTAAAATTTTCGACCCAAACTGATTAAAAAGCTTGCCCTATCTCTGAATACCCTTTATATAAAATTTCAAATGTTTAGACCAGAAATTGTCTGAGTAATTTGGTAGAGACCGCAGAGGTCAAATGTTTTAAAACTTTTACCACTATTATGAGCCCTTAACAATTACTGTTTTGGGCTCAACTCAAGTTATTAAGATAGATTCATGTCCAAAGAACCTATATCTAAAATTTCAAGTGTTTATACCCAAAATTGGCGGAGGAGTTTGGTAGAGTTCTCAAAGGTCAAATCGTTGAACTTTGACCCCTTAACAGCCAAATTTCTGGCCGAAAATGGATTACAAAGATTTCCCCAAATCTCAGTACTCTGTATATCAAATTTCGAGTCTGTAGACTTAAAATTGACAAAGTTATTGTGTAGGGAAATGTACACAGACACACAGATATGTTCACTTTTATATATATACTAGCATTTCAGCCCGGCGTTGCCCGGGTGTTTTGAGGTGTATGCTGAGCAAAAAAAAAAAAAGAAAAAAAAAAAAAGAGGTCAATTTTTTAAACTTTTCCCCCTATTATGACCCCTTAAATTTATTGTTTAGGGCTTAAATCAAGTTATTAAGTTAGATCCATGTCCACGGAATCTATATCTAAAATTTCAAGTGTTTAGACCCAAAATTGTAGGAGGAGTTTGGTAGAGTTCTCAACGATCAAATCATTGAACTTTCACCCCTTAATCGTAAAATTTCTGCTCGAAAACCAACCACTTCGATTTTCCCAAATCTCAGTGCCCTGTATATCAAAATTCGAGTCTGTAGGCTTAAAATTAACAGAGTTATTGCGTAGGGAAATGCAAACACACAGACAAACAGACACTTTCACTTTTATAGATATATAGATAGATATAGATAATATTCAATACAGAACTGGCTCTGTAATAAATATGAAATCTGCATGAATCATTATAAAGTGAACTATCACTGTAGTTCTGCTGTGGGACGTGCTATAATAATTTTTACATAAAAAAATAGAGAAACTTGGACACTAGTGCCTTTAATCAATTGGAAGTATTTTTTGCTTCCATTTTCCTCACAGTTTAAATAGAGAAAAGGGGAGATAATTCAAAACTTAATTCATTTTTAATTGAATGATTTCTATTTGATTGCTGCATTTTACATCTAAAAAATTAATATTTTCTTAAAGAAAGTTATGAAAAAATACATTCCATTCATTTCATATTTAAACTGAATGTTATATTTTATTTGTGCATTTCAAAAAAATATTTGACAATAAATGAAATCTACAATATTACATTTTCTTTGTAAATCAAAAAAAAAATCTTTATTTGGAAATGAATTACTTTGAGATATGGAATGTTAAATTTTTATTTCTAAATTAAAAAGTTAATTTGAAATATTGTTGCTTATATAATAAATTTAAAAAAATAAAATATTAGGGTGACAAGAAGGTTCCTGTGGAATTTTTAATTTTGATTTCAAATGATATATTTTCAAATAAGTTTTCATTATAATACCTTTACTTTAAATATCATTTTAAAGAGCATTTTTTGTGCTATCGAATCGTTTAAATTACAATCAGTTTAAAGCAATTATGTCTTCTTTTCAGAATGTTGAATACAAAATTAAAAAAAAGGAAATTTGCACAATTTTCTTATTTCAATTAAAGCTAGGTCGAAAAGTTGCTGAAACAGTTTGTGATATCAAAGAAGTGTTTGACCCAGGAATCACTACTGAATACACAGCACAATGGTGGTTTAAGAAATTTCCTGGCGGTGACAAGAGTCTGGAAGATGATGAGTGTAGTGATTGGCTATCAGATGTTAACAATGATCAATTAAGAGCCTTAAGTTAAAGCCAATTTATGCACAACTGTTCAAGAACTTACTTTTGAATTAGACGTAATGTACATGACAATTTCCAACCACTTGAGAGAGATTGGAAAGACAAAAACCTAGATAAATGGGTGCCTCATGAATTGAACAACAACCAAAAAAAAATACCGTTATGAAGTGTTATCTTCCCTTCTTTTCTGCAATAAGAACAACTTGTTTCTCGACCGGGTTGTGACTTGCGATGAAAAGTGGGTTCTTTATGACAACCAGCAACACTTAGTTCAGTGGTTAGATGCCGATGAAGCTCCACAACACTTCCCAAAGCCAGAGTTGCACCAAAAGAAAGTCATGCTGACTGTTTGATGGTCTGTGACAGGTTTCATCCATTAGTTTTTTTGAATGCAGGCGAAATCATTACAGTGGAAATGTACTGTCAATAAATGGATGAAATGCATCAAAAACTTCAACAACAACACCCAGCATTAGTCAACAGAAAAGGCCCAATTCTCCTCCATGACAACGCCCGACTGCATGTTGTTAAACCAATCTTATAGAAGTTGAATGAATTGGGTTATGAATCTCTGCCTCATCTGCCATACTCTCCACACCTCTCACCTACTGACTACCACTTTTTCAAGCATCTCGACAACTTTCTGTGTGAGAAATGTTTAAAAAACCTAACCAATATAAAAAATGACTTCAGTTACTTCATTATCATTAGAACGCAAGATTTTTACGTTACTGGCATAAATACACTTGTTTTGCATTGGTAAAAATGTGTTGATTCTGATGGTGCTTATTTCGATCAATAAATTTTTATTTGAGCCAAGATATGGTCATTTGAATTTAAAAGTTAAAAACTGCAATAACTTTCTTGTCAACCTGATAAATTAATCCGATGACTGTTTTGATTTTTTACTATTTTTTAAATTTTCTTGTTAGTTTGTTCCAGCTGGGGGTGGGGCATCCTACCAGATGCCAAACATTCACCCGCTAACTCAGATATTCCAACCGAGAGATCTATTTAAGATTCTGACTGTCCCATTAAGTACAATAGTTGGTATCTCTCTTGCACTTGGTTCACCGGGTATATTTGCCAGGCAGCTTTTGCAATTCTTTTTCATGAGTCCAGTTGTTCCTATAATAAATGGAATGATAGAGATCTTCCTAAGATTCCGGTTTCTTTTCATGTCGTGCATAAGACCTTGGTATTTCGTTATCTTTTACCTCTCAGCTCTGTTTAACCCAGCATCATTGGAGACACTGACTTCTACTAAGGTTGCTTCTTTCTCCTTCTTATCCCATATCACTATGTCAGGTTTTATGGCTCCGTTTATTTAGGTATGCAGCTGCAACTGTCTAACAGTCCCCTTAAGTGTAATTGTTTGTACTTATCTTTCACTTGGTTCACCGGGTATATTTGCCAAGTAGTTTTTGAAATTTATTTTTCAGGTGTCCAGTTGCTCCTATAATTACTGAATGATGGAGATCTTCCTAAGATTCCAGTTTCTTTTCATGTCGTACATAAAACCATGGTATTTCGTTATCTTTTCCCTCTCAACTCTGTTTAACACGGCATCGTTCGAGAGATTAAGTTCTAAAGTTGCTTCTTTCACCCTCTTGCCCCACTATATCTAGTTTAATAGCCCCGTCTTCTAGGTACGTAGCTGTAAGAATTGTATAGTTATAGTGGATGGTGTATAACTTATTTCCAACTGTTGTTTCTGGTAAACATGTTCCCAGGACTTGTTGCTGCATTCGATATTCAATTTTTTACAGATGGTCTAGTGGAGATATTTACATACTTCAATGTGTCACATAAGTAATTTTTCAGTTGTTTTTACTCAACTTGTTTCGGATTACGATAACATTTTGGATAGCCTCCCCTTTTCTCTACTATAATTATTCCAAAAATGAAAAGCAAAAAATTGTTATGATGAGCTAAAGTGCACAAGTGCCAATTTCTTCACTTTGTGAGAAGATCAAAACTGAAGTTTCATTGTATGATTGCAATGCATTCATGCATTATGCTGACACTAACATAATTAGCAATGTAAGTGTAATAAAACCTTGTTTTATGTTTCTTTAACATTTATTACTATTTACAGGCAATAGTAACACAACACAATTGTCATCGTTGTTGAAATGAACATTACATGATGTGATATAGTTTAGGTGTTACACTTTATTTTAAAAATAAACTGTTACCGAATATCTTCCATTAGTTCCTGAAATACATGGGTTACAAAGGAGGGATTGTACCTAGTAATTCACTCCTGTTTGGTCGTTCACACTTTTCTCGATAAGGACGTTTTTGAAATTTTGCACAAGCATTAGTCATGGTGAAAGTAAATTTTTGCTTGAATGCATTTTCTAGGATAACTCTGGTTGACCCAAAATTGTTTATCTGTCCGTTTGTTCATACTTTTCTCCATAAGCATGCCTTGAATTTTTTTGCACAGACATTAGTCATGGTGAAAGTAAATTTTTCAATCGTGGAAGGGGACATCGCAAGATCGGCTTGTTCGTTCAAAAAATTAGAAATGTTTTGTGTCACACAAGTGACACAGTAAGAAAAACTCTCTCCAAATTTTTCATAGTAGCCTTGGTTGATGGCAACAAAAAATAACTTTTAAAATATCCTATTTATGAAGATAATTACAAAATTAAATCAAACAGAATGCATTTCACTTGACAGGGATCAATAAAAAACATTAATAAAACATTAATAAAACAGATTTACGTAGACCCCTACTACCATGTCTCCTTCTCCAACATCAGGGGTCTACGTTCTAACCTTCCAGAGGTTGAAACCCAATTACAGGAGACTAAACCAGACCTTTTATTTTTAAGTGAAACTGGCATTGGACAGGCTATTTCCCTAGAAGAGTTCGCAATTAAAGGATACTCTAACTTAACTTCTAAATCTGACCCCCAAGATCGCCATGGGCATGGAATATGTGCCTATATTAAAGATAGCTTTCCATGTGGTAGGGACATCTCCAGGGAAGATCCTAACTTACCCTATATGTGCTTCCGGGTTGCTTTAGCTCACACTACGGCATTTATATTTACTCTCTATCACCCCCATAACAGCGGAGTTACTATCTTTCAAAGCATATCTGAGAAAATTGACCAAGTCCTATCTGCTTATCCTTCAGCTAACATTCACGTATGTGGAGACTTCAATGTTCACAACGTCGAATGGTTGACCCACTCAAACAAGACCGATGATGAGGGGAGGTTCTGTCATGATTTCTCCATTGCCTATGACCTCACTCAGATTGTTCAGGAACCCACCCATGTGCCCGACAATGACGGCCAGTATGCGATCCTACTAGACCTTTTTCTCACAACTTGCCCTGAACTATGTTCAGTTTCTGTTCTGTCGCCTCTTGGATCTTCCGACCACTCTGTTGTATCAATTAAGATAAAAATGAAATGTAATAAGTCCCCAGACGTACCTCTCCATCGTACAGTATATCGATACACTAAGGCTGACTGGGATAGCTTCCGTACATTTATATCGGATATACCTCTGCATTCCATGTTTAAAAAGGATGTGTCCTCTATAGTATTAGACCTGACGGAATGGTTAATTGTAGGTATTGACCGTTTCATACCCTCGAAAAAGTTTCAGCAAAAACCTAACAACCAGCCATGGTTCTCTCCAGAATGTGCTGCTGCCATTGCGCACAGAAATCACTTTTTCCACTGTTTCCAACGTAATAGATGTATGGAAACTAAAGCCGCTTTCAGGACTGCCAGCAACCATTGTAAGAAAGTAATAAAGAATGCAAGAAAGTTGTATGCTCAATCTGTTAAGTCCAAAGTAGCGGCTTGGTTCCCACCAGTTTTGGCAAATTGCAAACAGAATCCTGAACAGAAGCGTGTGCTCCATCCCAACTATTATCAATGGACCTGAGGTAATCTCGTCAGCATCAGACAAAGCCAAACTCTTTGTCAAGAACTTTGCAGCTAATTCTACCCTTTGCGATCAAGGCCGCCAACCCCCAATATTTCCTCCTGTATCAGAAAACACGCTATGTGATATACGTATATCTGTACGTGATGTTGCCAAACTAATCAAAAACCGTGATTCCAGTAAAACAACTGGCCCTGACGGTATTCCAATTATAGTACTCAAGAAACTTCAACCTGAAATAGCGCCCATACTTACAAAACTGTTTAAATGTTGTCTTAAGGAGAATAGTTTCCCATCTCCCTGGAAAATTTCATCAGTATGCCCTGTATTTAAGAATTCAGGTGATCACTCATCCCCCTCTCAGTACAGGCCAATAAGTCTCCTGTGCGTCATGAGTAAGTTGCTGAAATCTGTGTTAAATACAGAAGTAATCAACCATCTCAACAAAAATAACCTTCTTAGTGACACTCAATATGATTTCCGTTCTGCTTGATCTAAAGCAGATGTGCTTACAGTTATATCTCATAGGATTAGCAAATCTCTCGACGGAGGCAACCTTTCTAGGGCAATTGCTCTTGACATATCTAAGGCATTTGATAGGGTATGGCATAAAGGTTTACTTCATAAGATCTCTAGCTATGGTATTGCTGGAAATGTCTTCTCAATTATTAAATCATTTCTTTCTGATAGGTTCATAATAGTAGTAGTTGAGGGGCAAAAATCAGAAGCTCACAGTATTAATGCCGGTGTCCCTCAGGGGTCCATCCTGGGCCCAACTCTTTTCCTGATCTACATTAATGATCTTCCAAATCACATCCTTACATCATTTATAGACATTTATGCTGACGACACTACCATTTATGATAGCACATCTAAGACAGTAAACGACCAAGTTCTCTCCAATTCTCTCTCCTCTGATCTTGAGCACGTAGTACAATGGGGTAAGGAGTGGCTGGTTACTTTTAATGCATCTAAAACCAAGCTTCTCTCTTTACATCATCAACATTCTGATCCACATCTGGCATCAATTGAAATGAATGGCTCTCGTCTTCAGGAGGCCTCAAGTTTTGACAAGCTTCTTGGCTTGACCATTACTCCTGATCTTAAATGGAACATGTACATCAAATCTGTTGCTAAGACCGCTGGAAAAATGGTGAGATCTTTCTATCGATCCGGTAGATATCTCACTGCTGATGCTATTCTCTATCTATATAAGAGCCAGGTACGTCCAAGGATGGAATACTGTTGCCACATCTGGGCAGGAGCTGCTAGAAAGGACTTGTCCTGCCTTGATAGAGTTCAAAATAGACTTCATAGCCTCGTAGGAGATGTCCTTTTCTCTTCCTTGCAACCTCTATCTCACAGAAGAGATGTTGCGAGTTTGTCTCTGATGTATCGTTATTTTCATGGAAAGTGTTCAACTGAGCTTCAATCTATGGTCCCCCCTCGCCAAACTTTCACAAGAAACACTCGTCTAGCTGTAAACACTATCAATAATTTCCCCCACTCTTTATCTGTGCCTAAACCTAAACGTAGATTCCATGAACAAAGCTTCTTTCTTAGAACTGCACGCCTGTGGAATTGTCTTCCGTTTTCCTGCTTTCCGGCTGACTACAATATGGTTGTCTTCAAATCTAACGTAAATAAGTTCTTGATGAGCCGTTCCATATAAGTTATCAAATTTACCAAATTTTCATTACTAATGATTACTATATTGTCCAATTTCTACTGTACACTCTTTAACCCTTATCCTTGAGTGGCCTCTTGGCCTTGATAATGTGGTGATGCCTATGTAAAAAAAAAAAAAAAAAAAAAATTTAACAAATTTTTTACTCAAAGAAACTTATAATCTGCTGACTTAGAATGAATACTTCATGGCAAACTGATGGTTGAATATGGTTAAATTTGTGCTCATTTTTGCTTTAAATATTAATTCCTATTAGCCCCTAACTTAGCATTGAACAGATACCATAATACTTAGTCGCTGCACCATATCATAAAGGGCCATACAAAATTTCAGCCAGATCGGCCCATTAGTTTCAGAGAAAAAGTGGAATGGACAGGCAAACAGACTAAGAGAGATTTAATATAGATTTTCTCTAATTGGCTAAATTTAGCTGCCATGTCAGCATAGCCATTTCCTATTTGTTATTGTTATACCATGGTATTAGCACTATAATAATGTAATTTGTTAAAGTTTATTGAAAAAGTTATATACTTCTGCCCAGACAAATGATAATAAGGAGACATTTTTCAATGATGATCGAGGAAAAACAATCAGCAAGAGGAATAACTCATTGTTTTATTAAAGAATATAAGAAAGAGTTATCTCCCTTATTGCTTCAAATTTAATCAATATACATATATTTGATTAAATTTGAATGTAAACAAAATTGGAACTGTTCACTTTACGAATACACAATTATTTCTCTTATGTCATTAATATTTGGTTTTTCACGTTATTTCAAATGATAGACGATTATTTTTTTATGTTAGTGTTTTTCAACTTAATGCACATACGATTGGGTGTCTATATGTATCTACAAAGAATGACATCTTAAAGAAAAATGTGGTAAGCTTCAGAAAAGGTTTTAAGTTTCCCTATTATCAAATTCTGTTTCCATCAGATTTGGACGATGTAAAAACAGATTTGAAAAAAAAATTTACTATTAAAATAAAGTTTCAGCTTGTCCTCAATCATATTAAGAAAATTCAGTGTGTTAGCTGTTGTAACGAATCTTATATGAACTGTTAAAGTTGTGTCTGTGTCATTTTTGTATGTTTTATAGGCACCGCCAAAAATGGCCGAAAAATCAAGTTGCTGTTGTTTTTTAAAACGAAATTACATTTATTAAAATCCATTATTTCCGAGTAACTTTTTTTTTCCAGAAAGATAAAACCCTGAATTTTATCATATAGAAAGCAAAATAATGTAAAACTTTTTCTACTATTTTTAATTAAATGTTAAATTTTCCCCAAAAGTTAACAATTGGCGTTTTTTGTTTTGCACAAAAAACGTATATAAATAGTTAAAAAAAAAAAAAAAAAGGTTTTTAAAAGAATTAATTTTTTATTTCTTGTCTAAGATTTAGGGTGATTTTCTATGAGAATATGCAAAAATATTATATTATAAGTAACTGGATTTCAAATAATTCCACTTATTCATATAGGCAACCAGTTACTTCGAGTCGATTTGATTACTGTTTACATTTGTACTTGATAAAAAGCAAACTACGGAAGACCAAAAAGCCAAAAAAAACTTATTTTTCAGTGACGAAAATTTCAATGTATTATTAACGCTAAGGCTGGCCAGTACCAGATGGGTGACCATTTGTATGAGTTTGGTTTTTAATGTGTATGTGTGTGGGGGCCAGACTCTCCAAAATGGGGAGGGGGGCAATTTAAAGCAGAATAAAAAAAATTATTTCAGCGCGTTTGGTCCACCGTAGTCGAAAGGCAGCAAACGTCTCCAAACTTGATCGAAAAAATAATGATATTTTTAACACAAAGGGCACAACATTTATCAAATTTTTTTTTGTATCGATTCTTCAAAGCATGCCCTGTTTAATAATGGTCATGCATTATTCGGCTCGTTAAAAAAAATTGTTAATTTATTTATCAAAGATTTTAAAATGGCTTTTTTCGTATAAATATTAAAAACAAATTTTTTTTTGTTTTGCTTAACTTAAATTAATTATTTTACTTAACATATTCACCGAATTTCACACTCAAAAGCGGGATAATTAAACACAATCAAAGTTCTGATATTCAGACGTCAAAATAAAGTATGCAAACAATTTTTTTTTTTTTTTTAAATCTATAATCCCGTCCCTTACAACAACATGTTTTGTTCAGTTTCAGATGATTATTTTAAGCATATTTGGAACCCCCTCAAAACAAGGGGGAGGGTGGTTGTAAGCAAAAAAAAAAAAATATATATATATATATAAATATTGTTTACGAAAAATAAGTACACTGTTATAAAGTTCATTCTTCTCTTAATAATCGCTGAAAATTTTGTATTGATTGGATAATTACCTGATTTTTGGTAGATTTTTAAAAAGACGGTCCGTCAAAAAGTATTTACCCCCCCCCCCCCCGTTTTGGCATTTCCTAATGTTTTATCAAGGAGCAATAGGATTTTATCCAATGTTTAAGCAGGCTTGATAATGAAAATAAAATGGTGATTTGAGGCACGTAAAGATTTTACACTCATTAGTAATCCATTATTTGTTTCAGATAATCTGAATAATTGAATTCTAAAAAAAAAAAAAAAAAAAGGGGCACTCATGAATATGGTGAATTTAATGTAGGATTTTAATTTCTCTTTCACAAAAAAAAAAAATCCGATTCTTTCCTAAAAAACAAAGGGGCCACTTATCAATATGATGAATTTAATGTAGGATTTTAATTTCTCTTTCACAAAACAAATCCGGTTCTTTTCTAAAAACAACAAAGAGGCCACTTATCAATATGACGAATTTAATGTAGGATTTTAATTTCTCTTTCACAAAAAAATCCGGTTCTTTCCTAAAAAAAACAAAGGGGCACTTATCAATATGATGAATTTAATGTAGGATTTTAATTTCTCTTTCACAAAAAAAATCCAGTTTTTTCCTAAAAAAACAAAGGGGCCACTTAACAATATGATGAATTTAATGTAGGATTTTAATTTCTCTTTCACAAAAAAAATCCGGTTCTTTCCTAAAAAAACAAAGGGGCACTTATCAATATGATGAATTTAATGTAGGATTTTAGTTTCTCTTTCACAAAAAAAAAAAAAATCCAGTTCTTTCCTAAAAAAACAAAGGGGCCACTTATCAATAGGATGAATTTAATGTAGGATTTTAATTTCTCTTTCACAAAAAAAAAAAAATCCAGTTCTTTCCTAAAAAAACAAAGGGCCACTTATCAATATGATGAATTTAATGTAGGATTTTAATTTCTCTTTCACAAAAAAAATCCGGTTCTTTCCTAAAAAAACAAATGGGCACTTATCAATATGATGAATTTAATGAAGGATTTTAATTTCTCTTTCACAAAAAAAAAAAAAAATCCAGTTCTTTCCTAAAAAAACAAAGGGGCCACTTATCAATATGATGAATTTAATGTAGGATTTTAATTTCTCTTTCACAAAAAAAAAAAATCCGGTTCTTTCCTAAAAAAACAAAGGGGCCACTTATCAATATGATGAATTTAATGTAGGATTTTAATTTCTCTTTCACAAAAAAAAAAAAATCCGGTTCTTTCCTAAAAAAACAAAGGGGCACTTATCAATATGATGAATTTAATGTAGGATTTTAATTTCTCTTTCACAAAACAAATCCGGTTCTTTCCTAAAAAAACAAAGGGGCCACTTATCAATATGATGAATTTAATGTAGGATTTTAATTTCTCTTTCACAAAACAAATCCGGTTCTTTCCTAAAAAAACAAAGAGGCCACTTATCAATATGATGAATTTAATGTAGGATTTTAATTTCTCTTTCACAAAAAAAAAAATCCGGTTCTTTCCTAAAAAAACAAAGGGGCCACTTATCAATATGATGAATTTAATGTAGGATTTTAATTTCTCTTTCACAAAACAAATCCGGTTCTTTCCTAAAAAAACAAAGAGGCCACTTATCAATATGATGAATTTAATGTAGGATTTTAATTTCTCTTTCACAAAAAAAAAAATCCGGTTCTTTCCTAAAAAAACAAAGGGGCCACTTATCAATATGATGAATTTAATGTAGGATTTTAATTTCTCTCACAAAAAAAAAAATCCGGTTCTTTCCTAAAAAAACAAAGGGGCCACTTATCAATATGATGAATTTAATGTAGGATTTTAATTTCTCTTTCACAAAACAAATCCGGTTCTTTCCTAAAAAAACAAAGGGGCCACTTATCAATATGATGAATTTAATGTAGGATTTTAATTTCTCTTTCACACACAAAAAAATCCAGTTCTTGTCTAAAATTCCGCATGTTAGTACAGTCAGGGAAGTAGGAGCCTGAGGAGGAATTCCAAAGTCTAGCAGTTTGAAGGAAGAAGCTATTTGAGTAGAAGGTTTTACAGCATATAGGGATTTCTATAGTGTAGGGGTCGGATTTTGTAGCCTGTCTGTTTTGTCAGGGGTATTTACGTCAAAAAGGTACTGGTGCTTTGAGTCTGTCCAAGCACTTACCATTAAAGTACTTGTAAAATCGGCACAGGTATGCCATATTTCAGCAATGAGTTAGAGGTGTGAGTTTGCTCGACAGTGTGAGACCTAGTAGGTTGGTGACTCTTTTTTTATTTTAACCCTAACTAGAAGTGAGAGACTAGTGGCTACTATTTTGGGACCAGATTAGCACTAATACTATGTAGGGAGTTGAGCAGTAAGATATCTCTACAGTGTAAGGATGTGATTTTGTAGTTTGTCTGTCAGGCGTATTTACATCAAAGGGTACTAATACTTTTAGTTCGTCTAAGCACTTACCATTAAGACACTCGTAAAACAGACATAGATACCACATTTCGGTGATGGGACAGAGGTTGGAGTTTGGCCGACAGTGCGAGACTTATTAGGTTGGCAACTTTTTTTTTTTTTAACCTTATCTAGGAGTGAGAGACTAATGCCAGATGCACGAGCTCAGATGTAACAACAATATTCCATGCATGGGTGAATATTGGCTTTGTAAAGATACGGGATACTCTCAGGTGTGAGTAAACTCCTAGCACGGTAAACATTCATTCATTTTCTTTTCTATTTATTTATTTTAATGAATTATATTAAAAAATATTTTACTTTCAGTATTAATCACTTCTGTAAGTATATTTCTGTAAATATATTCATGAAAAATAAAATTCTGTAAATTAATATATTTATTAAAACTAGCAGGACTTGGGTAATTTCACAGTGACATCTTTCACATGTAATATATTTCTGCTGTGTATTCTGTGGACCTTCTGCATGAATGGAAACCCCATAATATTATTGTAGCCCTTTTGTTAAAACTGTAAAAGTATTTATCTAAGTAATCTGGTTAATGCAGTGTAAGAATATATCTGGTTATTACGGTTTATCTCTAACATTCTAATAAGAGTCTATGACATATTTCTATTGTATGGACGACCGGCGTGAACGGAAAACCCTAAGTATCATTATACCATCTTTAGACAGAACAGATACTACCCTTGGATCATAGCCAGAAGATCAAAAAGGTATATTTTATTTTTGCGTACAGTTTAAAAGCAACAGCATTTTAAAAAATTTTATTTCTTACATTGTGTCTTCAGTGATCGGGAGATCCTATTTATTAAATAGGAGGACAGAAGGCGATAACTAGGGCTAGGACAACAGCATATTCTTTTCATTGTTTTGACTCTCGAGTGTGTATCCGTTGATATCTTATATGCTTTTATATAGACTGATGTGGTTCTCGGTTGATTAACTGTGTTGGATATATACTTGAGAGCAAAAACAATGAGAAGAATATGCTGTTGTCATAGCCCAAGTGATAACATGCTACGAAGTATAAATTGGTATATAGATACGCTAATTTAATGATTGTAGTTTGTTATCACTTAGGCTATGCCAACAGCATATTCTTTTCATTGTTTTGACTCTCGAGTGTCTATCCGTTGATATTGTATATGCTTTTATATAGTGATGTGGTTCTCGGTTGATTAACTGTGTCGGATATATACTCGAGAGTCAAAACAATGAAAATAATATGCTGTTGTCATAGCTCTAGCGATAACATACTATGAACATTAAATTAATGTATCTATATATTAATTTAATGTTTGTAGTATGTTATCACCTATCCTCCTTTTTAATAAATAGGATTTCCTGATCAAATAATTTATAATCTGGGCTACGTATGTATGTTAAAAGGTACTACAGTATTAATATACATATTAATTCAGTATCTAATTGTGCTCCCAAAATAAATTTGGTATCATTATTCATGTTTTGTAAATATCTACATGCACTCCCATGAAAAGTTTTTCGATATAATGAAAAAAATAAATACATCATCAATGCTCTGGTCCCCATCTGGCATCAATTGAAATGAATGGCTCTCGTTTTGGGGAGGCCTCATGTTTTGACAAGCTTCTGGGCTCGACCTTTATTCTTGATCTGAAACACATACATCAAATCCATTGCAAAGTCCGCTGGAAAAATGGTGGGATCCTTCTATTGATCCAGTAGATATCTCACTGCTGATGCAATTCTCTATCTATA
This sequence comes from Euprymna scolopes, assembly GCF_053919585.1. NCBI lineage: Eukaryota > Metazoa > Mollusca > Cephalopoda > Sepiida > Sepiolidae > Euprymna > Euprymna scolopes. The sequence continues at coordinate 31,131,037 of NC_136493.1, forward strand.
TAAGAGCCAGGCATGTCTAAGGATGGAGTACTGTTGCTACATATGGGCAGCAGCTGCTAGAAAGGACTTATCCTGCCTTGATAGAGTTCAAAATAGACTTCGTATCCTCATAGGGGGTGTCCTTTTCTCTTCCCTGCAACCTTTTTCTCACAGAAGAGATGTTGCGAGTTTGTCTCTGCTTTATCGTTATTTTCATGGCAAGAGCTCGACTGAGCTCTAATCTATGCCCCCCCCTTGCCAAACTTACACCCATCTAGCAGAAAACAACATCAATAATTTCCCTCATTCTTTATCTGTGCCTAAACCTAAATGTAGATTCCATGAATAAAGCTTCTTTCTTAGAACTGCACGCCTATGGAATTGTCTTCCATTTTCCTACTTTCCAGCTGACTACAATATGGTTGTCTTGAAGTCTAACGTAAACAAGTTTTTGATGAGTCATTCCATATAAATAAGTTAACAAATTTACCGAATTTCCATTACTAACGATTATTATATTGTCCAATTGTCTATTGTACACTCTTTAACTCTTATTCTCGAGTGGCCTCGGCCTTGATAAGTGATGATGACTATGTAAAAAAAAAAAGAAAACTACTTAAAGTGAACAAATCATAGGATAAAGATTTCATGATTCTATGATATAAACAATTTGTAGCAGAGTAGCAAGAATTTTAACAAAAATAAAAATACATTTTGTTTTTTGTTGCTTTTTTTTTTTTTGGACAAGGAATAATTTTAGTACAGAGATTCTCACAGAAGATTTCTCTATCTTCCATTTTTTTCCCCTCCCTAGTAAAAGTGAGAAAAAAAAATTTATTGCTGTTGGGGAGGGACTTTAGTGTGTGGCACGTGAAGATTGTTAGGGTTCAAAAATGGCTGGGTTGATGGTAGACGTGTTGAAAACGATGCAAAGTGACTGGCTGTGAATGAAAACACGTCGTCGGGCTTCCTCAGTAACAGGGATTGTAAAAAGTCAGCAAGCAGTGAGCGTATCTCAGGTTTCTGGCCCAAATATACGGAGAAGTTGTTCATATATTCATTCTTTAAAAAAAAAAAAATAAGGAATAAAAAATAAAATAAAAATAAATAAATAAAATAAAATCTAAATTGTGACATCATAAAGGAAATCATTATCAGCACATACAAAAGATTTTAATGAAATTTGATTCAATAAATTTGTCAAAAAAAAAAAAAAAATAAATAAATAAAAAACAGAAAAAGACTGCTTTAGTTGCTGCCCAAGGATAGAAAGGCAGGATTTTACATAGAAGGGAGGATACAAAGGCTCAGCATTTGTCAAATTTTGCCTTGAAATGCTGTGTTATAAAAATAACACTCAAGATGAGAACAGTAGCCCGAAGAATCCTAAATAATCCATGCCTAAACTAAAATGTGTACGGCACAATCACGTTGACACACCGGTTCTCAGCAGATCACTGAAGTTAAGCAACATTGAACCTGGCCAGTACCAGATGGATAACCATTTGGGCAGGCTAGGTGCTGTATGTACCTTCTGGGAAGATTGGACATGGGGCCAGCACCCTCACCCTGTAAAAGAACTCCTCGCTACAAAAGCATCTACAAAGTTGTAGATGGTCTATTCCCCTCCAGGGGCTCAAAGGCTATGGATGGATGGAAACCTAAACGTAGATTCCATGAACAAAGCTTTTTTCTTAGAACTGCACACCTGTGGAACTCTCTTCCATTTGCCTGCTTTCCGGCTGACTATAATATGGTTGTCTTCAAGTCCAACGTAAACAAGTTCTTGATGAGCCGTTCCTCTTAAGTAATCCAATTTACCAAATTTCCACTACTAACGATTACTACGTCACTGTCCCATTGACCACTGTACACTTATTAACGCTTATCCTCGAGTGGCCTCTGGGTCTTGATAAGTGGTGACTCCTTTGTAAAAAAAAAAAAAAAATCAATCCTCATCTCAAAAATTAGGTTTTCTTTTTTTTGTTTTTTTTTTACAAAGGAGTCACCACTTATCAAGGCCTGGAGGCCACTTGAGGATAAGGATTAATGAGTGTACAGTGGTCAAAGAGAACATGTCGTAGTCATCAGTAGTGGAAATTTGGTAAATTGGATTACTTAAGGGGATGGCTCATCAAGAACTTGTTCACGTTGGACTTGAAGACTTGGGATGTTGGCAATCTTCATGTAGTCCCTCTCATAATCCTTTAAGAATTCTGACTAAAAAAATATTGGGGAAACCAATGCCAACAATAGAATCTTTAATTTCATACGATATGATGATCTCAAAAATTCAGAAACTTTAGAAAAAGAAGTAATAGAATACAACACCCCCTCCGTCCTCCCATTCATCTTTTTATAGCGTTATATTTTTCACAGTTAACTGTCATATGAATCAGTGAATAGTTCTAATTGGTCAGGAAAAAACAAAGATGAAAATCAAAAATATATTTTAAAAATATATGAAACAGCTTAAAACACAATTTCTAAAAAATAAAAAAAAATATATACAGAGTGACCCAAAAAAAAACGGACCCCAACTCTAATTAGGCCCCGTTTCTTAGTGTTTTGTCCGAATGAAATAAAACTTTGGTCATAACTAGTTTATTATATTCAAAACATCACATCAAAACACTAGGGTCTTTGGCCTTTTTTTCTCCGTTGACTGTAAAATGCTCAGAAAAACAATTGAATGTCCTGTTTTTTTTGGGGTCACCCTGTATATTAATAAACAGGAAAAAAAAACCCAACTATTAAGGTCATGTGATATAACACTAGAAACAGCCATATTGAAACCATTAAAAATCTTTGCAAGTTATGAAAATTTGTTTCCGATAAAGGGAAGAACAGATGTACATAAATCTAAGACAATGGCAGAATCATTAGAAAATGACCTCCAGACTATAGTGGAATCGGGCCACAAATGAATGGTAACATTTAATGCTAGGAAAACTCAGCTGCTCTCCTTTAAAAATTACAAGACGTATCTCCAACCCCCTATATCCATGACAAATAGCACCCTGCCTGAGAACTCTACCTTCAAACTCCTCAGCTTAACATTTGCGGGCAATATGAACTGGAACAAATACATAGAGGACATTGCAAAGGCTGCTGCAAAGAAGATGGGTTCCCTCTATCGAGCTAGAAGACTACTCACACCTGAGAGTATCTGTACCTCTACAGCGCCACCATTCGTCCATGCATGGAGTATTGTTGCCACATCTGGGCTGGTGCAGCTACCACTAGTCTCTCCCTCTTAGATAAAGTCCAAAAAAGAGTTGACAATCTAATCAGTCCCACTTTATCAACTAAGCTCCAGCCCCTGTCCCATCACCGCAATATTGCATCACTGTGCCTGTTTTACAAATATTTTAATGGAATGTGTTCTGATGAACTTGTTTCACTTGTACCCCCTCGACGTACATATCCCCGACAAACCTGCTTAGAAATAAGATCTCACCCCTTCACTGTTGTTGTCCCTAAATGCCAGAAAGCTTTCTATTCTAATAATTTCTTCTCTTGAACAGCTAGACTTTGGAATTCCCTTGCTGCTGCCTGCTTCCCTGGCTGTACTGATATGCTGAAGTTTAAATGTAACATAAATATCTTGTTAATCTTTCTCAGACATGGCCCCAAATAGTAGCTCCTTACGTCCAAGTGGAGATATGCTTTGTAAGGGGTGAACATGAGTATATAAAAAAAAGAAAAAAAAAATATGCTAATGCTATTCTATTATAAAAAGGGAGATAATCTTCTATCTATATATATATAAAAGCGAAAATGTGTGTATGTATGTGTGTATGTATGTATGTGTGTTTGTGTGTCTGCTAAAAACTTTCGACAGACAGAACAAAAAATCACAAATTTGGTATCATATTGAAGCCCCATCCTTCGCACGAAAAATATCGAAAAATTGGACAAAAACGTTCATTTTATTCACCCTAAAATCAACAATTTTCGACAGGGAGGGGGTGGGGTCAACAAAAACCGTCCTCTCATGACGAGATCGGTTCTACGCATGCGTCAGATGACGTCATAACCTGATTTACTTTAAATAGTCTAAGAACTGAGAGAATTACATGTACGTCGTGTTAGCTCAGTTGGTTAGAGCGTTGGCTCATTACCTAAATGTTTTGGGTTCGAATCATGGTATGAGATGTCCTTTTTTTTTTTTTTTTTTGATTTTTTAAATTTAAATATTGAAGCAGGGTTATTTAAGCCATTTTTCATGTAACGTTCTGTTCTTTTTTTTTACTTCGCTTATTCTTAGGTTTTCATTACCCCCCCCCCCACCACCAACACCCAAAAACACTCGGGTACCCACCGATTTTTTTAATTTTAATATCGAAACAGGCTTATTTAAGTCATTTTTCACGTGTTTTTTTTTTTTTTTTTAACGTTCGTTTGTCTGTTTTCTTTTTTGTTTTTTCGATTTTTACATTTAACATCATTCGTTTGCCTTACGTTATTTTTTTTTCGATGTTTTGATTACTCCACCCCCCACCCAGCTTCGTTTTTATGTTTTCTTTTTTACTTCGCTTATTCTTAGGTTTTCATTAACAACCACACACACCTACAAACACTCGGGCAACGCCGGGTAATTTTATCTGGGAATATTTTTTTTTCAAGGTCAAATTAAAAAAGTGCACCTTGACCTTAACTTTTAACCTGAATTATCTCAAAAACCGTTCTTTCAATTTCTGATAAATTTTGACAGAAGATTTGTCTATCTTATGACAGTATATATTCCAAATTTCATGATGGGCCTTTCACTAGAACTATCGTTACAAGCGTTTTAAAGAAGTGGGCAAATTCAAAATGGCAGAACGTAGTATCTGCGACTTCATATAAAACATTTTGATATTTCCCAATATGGTCAAGTTTGATATTTTTGTAAATCTATTTTGATGCTGAAAGACCATGGTCAAAAAGTAAAAAAAAAATTCTGTTGATGAAATTGAATTTTCTTCATTTGTTTTTTGGTACTTTTGTGCACTTTTTGAACCATGCTGAAATAACAACGTTAATAATAAGGTCAAGGTCAACTTTTTTACTTTGACCTTGAAAAAAAAACATTCCCAGATAAAATTATAGATCTATCCAAGTACTTTAAAATGATATATAAATGAACTTTGTAGGCCCATAAACAACAGAGATATCGTCTTTTAAAGTTGGTCACTTCTTCATAAAAATTCACATTTTTGTACAAGGTCAAGGTCATATCTCAGGAACCCCTTGACCTTGAGATGTTTAACAAGTGCCATTCAATTCCTTTCATGAAGATCTTTAAGTGTAGCAAATTTGAAAAAAATCCGTGAAGGACATGGTTTGTGCCCCCCCCCCCCCCCATTTGTCGATTTGACATGGAATGAGCCATATATATATGTAGTGAACATGAATACATCTGGGTTCCTCCTCGCAAGAATTTGATTGGCTGGTTTAAGCTATAAATACAGATGAGTATAGCAGTCTGTGAGAGACGGCGAAAGATTACTATTTATGACTATGAACCACGGTTCATTTAGGTTATTTACTAGATTGTATTACTCAGCTACTTAGCTACTTTAAATATATCCTTTTCCTGGATATATATATATATATATATATATATATATATATATACATACTAACAAATTATATTCCGACCAGTAACCTGTTTACGAAGCACATACAATTTTAATCTGAGTAAATATAACTTGAATTTATTTTTAACGGCTGAAAAACTGTTTTACGTGGAGGCTAGGAAACAAATTCTTAAAGTTCTTATTTATATTAGTACTAACGGTGTTTAATTTTGATAAAATTTATTGATGTGGATATTTCTCTAAGACAGGGATTCCTAGCCAGAGCCCACATGAATCCCTGAAAGGTTCACAGAAGCTTTAAGGGACTCGCACAAAAAAGTTTCTATCAATTTTGTTTTGTTTACTTGGAGATATACGTGTGTTTATCGAAACTTTTAAAGATTTTCATTGAGATTTCATGTTAGAAATATAACGAAACTGATTTACTAACCTAGAAAAAAATATTTGATTCTAAAAAAGTATATGGGGTGGAACGATAAAATTGTCGACCTAGAAAAAATGTCATGATTTCATTTCTGTTTGATGAAAACCGGTTTCCTTTTTTTGTTGCAGACCATCTACCAGTTGACCAGTTGTGTACAAATCCCAAGAGTGATAGGAGCCTTCTATCATGTCTTAAAGTGACACAATGTTCAACGAGTGAGACCAGAGATGCACTGCTGTACAACTACTGATCCACATCATAACAGGACCATTACCAGCACCCTCAATATGCAAATCCGATCAGCTCAACAAAGTTTTTGACCCTGGTTATGGTCTTTGATATGGTTTTAAGTGAGGGCCACATCATGCCACCTCACATCAAGTCGGCTTGAAAGTCAACACCAAAGTTTAACCTGGATGTGCTGAAGAGTGTGGTGATCCCCTGATGCAATCAGGTGGCCGCTGGCAGACCCTACGTCAGCACCAGCCCACAAATACAAAGACACCCAGGCTTGGCTTCAGAAGGAATGCTACGATTTTGTACACTTCTCTCACTACCCCTCCTCCTCCTCCTCCTCCTCTGACCTGAACCCACTGGACTACTTACGAGAACATCACCAAAGCCAGCCTGATCGCTACCATCTGCCGAGCTCCCACCAGCGCTTGTGAAAAAAGGCATGCTCCCAATTCTAAACCCGTATTGAGGCGGTGATTGAAGCTGAAGGCGGCTACATTAAATAGATGTCAGCTCTACTACATAATCAATTTACCTGAATTGATTTTTTTCAATAAAAGTTTTAAAATAAAGCTGTAGTGTTGTTTTCTTTAAGGCAACAAATTTATCATTTCACTCTGTATATTTAAAAAAAAAAAAAATTGTATATACACTAAACATTTTTGCTCGTTAAAAATGGGCAAAAGTTATAGGCCATTGACTGAGAATGAGTAGTTTATGCTAAATTGATGGTTGAATATGGTTAAATTTGTGCTCATGTTTTGCATTAATATTAATCCCTATTAGTCCCTATTAATCCCTAACTTTGGATCGAATTGACACCATAATACTTAGTTCTCTGCACCTAATCATAACAATAATCCATACAATATTTTAGCCATATCGGCCCAGTAGTTTCCAAGAAAAAGTGGAACAGACATGGACAAATAGACTAAGGGAAATATAACATAGATATGAAAATAAAAGGAGATATGAAATTATAATATTATGGAAAAAAGGGGGAAAAAACCTGTGGCCTTTTTAGAAAATTCTCAATTTTTCGTCCCCATTTTCGGGGGACTTTTTCAAGAGAATGATAAAGACGATTGAGGAAAATAATCTCTCATCTTTAGTATATTTTATTTTCTTCAATCATCCTTATCATTCTCCAGAGGAAGTCCCCTGAAAATGGGGACGAAACGTTGAGAATTTTCTAAAAAGGCCACAGGTTTTCTTTCCCTTTTTCCCATAATATAGATATACATATATCTAGTCCACAGATGATAAAATAGCTATCAGGGTGGTCCACAAGGAAAATAATGTCGGACATTCCTGATCTAGTTAGTATTGAGAAAAGAATATGCATTCATATAATAAAACTATTAGGTTGATGCAAAAATATCGTTTTTTAACGTTCAACTTTTTTCTTTTTTTTTTTTCTTTTTTACATAGGCATCATCACTTATCAAGGCCCAGAAACCATTCGAGGATAAGGGTTAAGAGTGTACAGTAGTCACTTGGACAATATAGTAATCGTTAATACTGGAAATTTGGTAAATTTGTTAACTTAAGTGAAATGGCTCATCAAGAACTTGTTTACGTTGGACTTGAAGACAATCAGATTGTAGTCAGCTGGAAAGTAGGAAAACGGAAGACAGTTCCACAGGCGTGCACTTCTAAGAAAGAAGCTTTGTTCATGGAATCTATGTTTAGGTTTAGGCACAGATAAAGAGTGGGGGGAATTAGTGATTATTTTTGCACCAACCTAATATATTTCTAATAAGATTTAAGAATGTGGTAACAGAAAATGGTTCAACCCATGAGTATGTTATTTTGGTTGAGAGATACAAACAACTGTGCTTAAAGGGACGGTTAAAATCTTACAAAGAGAGCTCCCAATTAGAATTTATGAAATTATGAATCAATGTCTGGCATCCAATAGGATGCCTTTATCTCCGGCTAAAAACAAAAAGATCAGAAAATGAAAAATTAGCACTTCTACAGAATTGGGACGAGATTTTCGGAAATCGTAATACTAAATTTCACATGAAAACAATGGTATCTAGGTATTCCTCATATTTTTAAAATGATTATATCCAAAAATTACGAAAATTGATAAGGTAGAAATTTTTTATTAAAGAAAATAAAAAATAGAATGTGACGAATACGATCATAAAACACAGGAGAGTTCAACAGGGAAGTAATTTTTCGTTTGAATTAAACACAGATGGTGGCAATTTTTCACCTACTAACAAGATTAAAATTGTTTTGTTTAATAATTCAGTAATATTCAGGTAATTTCGACTGCATAATTTTGAAGCTACCATTGTAACTTATTAGAATTAAGAAAAAAATTAATTGACATCATTTTTTTTTATCTGAAAACTCCATTTATCGACTACAAAATCACGTCTTAATAGTGTAGAAGCACTGAAAAAGTTTCTATGTATTTTGTTTTACTTACTAGTATTTTTTGTTATGAATTAATATACATCATTGTAAATGTTTACTAACATATAAACTAATATATATAAATGCTTGGATTTTAAGCATTATATATACATGTATGGATTTTAAACATTATATATACATGTATGGATTTTAAACATTATATATACATGTATGGATTTTAAACATTATATATACATGTATGGATTTTAAACATTATATATACATGTATGGATTTTAAACATTATATGTACATATATAGATTTTAAACATTATATATGTGTGTATGGATTTTAAACATTATATATGTATGGATTTTAAACATTATATATGCATGTATGGATTTTAAACATTATATATACATGTATGGATTTTAAACATTATATATACATGTATGGATTTTAAAATTCTATATGCATGCATGGATTTTAAACATTATACATGTATGGACTTTAAACTATATATATATATACATGTATTGATTTTAAACATTATATATACATGTATAGATTTAAACATTATATATGCATGTATAGATTTGAAACATTATATATTCATGTCTGGATTTTAAACTATATATACATGTATGGATTTTAAACATTATACATACATGTATGGATTTTAAACATTATATATGAGTGTATGGATTTTAAACATATATCTGTGTATGGATTTTTAACATTATATGTACGTATATAGATTGTAAACATTATATATTCGTGTATGGATTTTAAACATTATATATATATATATATATATGTATGAATTTTAAACATTATATATACATGTATGGATTTTAAACATTATATATGCATGTATGGATTTTTAACATTATATATATATATGTATGGAGTCAACAGACGAAAAAATTACTCTCAAAAGACCCACAAGCAAAATAATGCTAAGAAACTCCTGCAGTAATGTAAAAAGAAACAAATACATGTACGTTTCTGAACTTTTGAGATTGAAGAGTGATAATTGGTATTATTTGGACTACTTCTCACATCTCAAATATTTTTATCACAATATTTTAGCTGATGTAACCTCCACTCTTCATCATGAATCGGCTAAGAATTTCTAATGGAACCGTCTAGTTAATAAGGTGAGGTTAAAACTCCCCAAATTTATACTAGCACTGTCTTCAAGGACCCATGGCGTAATGGATAAAGTACTGGGTAAAATTCAGTTCTAAGTGACACTCTTCCAGAGGTTGATGTATTGGCTTGTATGGGTTGGTTGTTTTACGGCATATCAACCCTTTCAGGTTATTTAATGCTGAATCCAGTGATTTTAAAGAACAATTTTTTAATAGAATATATTTGTTTTTTTTTCCCAACTCGTTTACTATTAAACCCATAGTTGGGACCCTAACAGGTACTACCACGCCAGGTCAGAGTGGACCTGGGAGCACTGGCAATTAAAGGGCGGCTCCACACTCCCCAACCTGGGGCCTCACCATTGGATATAGTTTAAGGTCATATCCAGGACCTCTTCCGGAGGTTGAAGGTTGAATCTTCAATTTGGGTAATACTCAAAATACAATTGCAAATTACTTAGGACCTGTGAGAATAACACCCTGTAGTCCGACTAACCCAAATAAGATGTCTGAGAAGCATTAATGCCAGAAAAATTTAGAGATTTAAAATTTTAGTCATCAAGGCAATTAAATGTTTAAACAACAATTAAATACAACAGAACTATTTTCTGCTTTTAATCTCCCTCTTTCCAGCAGAAAGATGTGACACAAGGGAAAGTGGGATTTGAAAAAAAATGCCTGGGTAGCCCCACTGGCATTCCCGGATAGGAACGCCTCAGGCGATTAGCAATGAATTAACACCTTTTCAAATAGTAAGAAGGTAAAGCCTGGGAGGGTAGAACTAGAACTGCACAGGACTTAGCCAAAAGAGAATAAGTCATCTCAACAATGGCCTAGAGACCATGGTGGTCCTCTTCAAGTCTAATGTCAACAAATGCTACCCTATTAAGTAATCAAACTTTGCCCATTTCACTTATTATATATATGGTATAATCACATTTCACTTATTATATATATGGTATAATCACATTGACACACCGATTCTTGTTAGATCACCAAAGTTAAGCAATGTATGTAGGAGGACGTCGACACCTCCCCGCAAGAGTTGCAAAAACCTAACGTCGTCATTTCCCCTAATGGAGATATACATGTAATGGGACCGCTTGTGAATTTCATACTCCCATGGAACTTCCTCCTTTGGAGGAAGCCGGCTAAACCCGCCTCAGGGTTAGTGCCGCAGTTTCACTTCTTTTCATTTCATTTATCATTTCCAATCCTCTCACAATATTGTTCATCATCCAACTAGCAATCTCATTAACACTTATCCTTGAGTGGCTTTTGGCCTTGGTAAGTAGTGACTCACTATTATAAAAAACAAAATGAGTCGCTGGATATTTTAGTTTATTTAGATATAAAAGTTAAATAATCTTTGAATTCTTCTTCCACGAATATTTCACTTCTTCGATTGTTTTAGTTAATAACTTTGCTTTTCTTCCTCCATGTACCTAAAAATTCCATGAACAGAGTTTTTTGTCCCCCCCCCTAAAACTTCCCACTAGTGGAATATATTACGACAGGATTGCTTCCCTGCAGACTACCACATGATCGTCTTTAAAAAGAATTTTCAACTTAATAGGTCCCACACTTTCTGCTAAGCTCCAACCTCTGTCGCATCATCACAGTGTTGCAACCCTCTGCTTATTTTACATGTGCGTCCACGGAATGTGTTCCAATGAATTTACTGCACTTGTACCCGCCCCCCCCCCTCCAATGAAAATACCCTCGACTAATCTGATTCGCAGCAATATCACCCCTTCACTATAGAGGTCCCCAGATGCCGAAAGTTTTTCTATTCTATTATCTTCTTTACTTGGACCATTTGTCTTGAGAATTCTGACTGGCTCACTGTTTCCTTGATCGTGCCAACATGTACAAATTTTAATATAATGTTAATAAACATCTTACTGCCCAACTCACAACTCAGGTTGTTTCCATATAAATCTGGCCTCTACCTCAGTAGCCCTTTATGCATCAGTAGCAATATTACTTGTTTGGGATTAATGTAAAAAAAAAAAAATCCTTCAGTTGTTCTTCGTTATAATAGCGGAATTAAAAAAATCGAAATATTGAATTTCAAGTAAAACCAATGTTTTACTTGTATTGGTTGGTCTATTGCTCTCATCTTAAGTTTTATTAATGCAACGTTTCATCAGGCATCTTAGAAAAGGCCAGTAACTTTTCTCCTTTCTTTTCCAAGATGCCTGACGTAGGTTGGAGGCTACACCGACCGAAAAGTTGCACAAATAAAACTCAAGATGAGAACAATAGTCCGATCAAAACAAGTAATATAAACGATCAGTCCTCATCTAAAAAATTCACAACTGTAAAACCAATAGTACCTACTTAATTGTCATGTCGCAGTAATGTAAATATCCAAAAATTATAAAAAAAAAAACAATACGGTAGAAAATTAATTATTAAAGAAAATATTTTTTCAAAGAAATTTGCAAGGTTTGCTTACATAATAAATAATATAAATCTCACCTGTCTGTTTAAATGTATGTTTGTATGTATGTATACATGTATGTATGTATGTTTGTATGTCTGCCTTAAGCTAATTCTGGAGAAATTAGTTATTTCCCTTGGGTTTACATTGCGTATATCAAATGTTATAAACAAACATGATGAAATCGTTTTTCCGTTGCATCTTGGAAATACTTGTTTTATGTAATAATGCAATAATAATAAACTAATTGCAACATGACAATTAAGTAGATAACATAAAAAGGAAGTAGTTATTGTTTTTAATGAAAACTCAATTTTTTGCTATTATAATGAAGAACCCAATTTTTTTCAAATCAGACCTATCTCAAAAATTCCTAAATATATTTGATTAGTAGTAGTAGTAGTAGTAATCATCATCATTAACGTCAGTTTTATATGCTGGCATGTGTTGGACGGCTTTAGAAATTGACTTCCAAGCTATCTTATCTCTGACCACGTCCCTAATTATCCCTCTTTCCCCTAAATCCATTCCATATCACTTCCTCTCGTGTTTTCTTGGCCGCTCCCTGTGGATTGACCCTGCTACCTCAACTGTTCTACATCCACTAACCCAAGAACTCCCATCCATTCTTTCAGTGTGACCATACCATCAAAGTCTCCTGTTCTGCACACATTTCCCTACACTGTAGAGATTAAAAGAATTTTTTTTCAATTATCCTCCATCCTACCTCAAAAATTCTTAACCCTAGCATTTGATAAATAGTACAAAAATGTTTTACCTTTTTGTCAATAAATTTGCTCTTCATCTCCATGTCTGTTTCCCACTTGAGGGGCTGTTTCTTGAACTTGATTTCACGGACACTGGGTTGCCTTTCAGCTTTATCAAAATAAAAACACATTTGAAAAAAAAAAAAATAAATAATACAAACAATGTGTACATTAAAAACAAAGACGGTACTTATACAGTGAAATGACACGTTTTTCCGTGAATGTTGCCTCGGCATATTCCAGAAACTTACGTAAATCATCGGAATATGCAGAGTGTTGATCAAATTTTAAAATGCTAGAAAAAAAATGAAGCAATCCTGATAGAAAACATTTATCATATAGTAATTTCAATAAAGAAAATAGAAATGCAATAAAAATTATAAAAAACAATCAACCTATGGTAAGTTTTGTGAATAGTTTTTTTTTTTTTGTAAAATAATGTGTAATAACAAATGAAACATTTTTTTTTGTATTTTTTGGTTTTATGGATTTTTTTTTTTGGAGAGGGTTATAAAAAAATTTTTGTGGCAAAATGTTTTTCTGTTAATGTTAGGGGATAGGCTTTTTTTCTTTAAGATCTTTGGTTATCTGCCAGGAATTCCTAAAGAAGTACTCTTTACAAATATTCCATAGGAAATTTTTCCAATCAGTCACGATGTGTTCTGAACCAATGGCACATTCTCACTGTAAATTTCGAACAGTTCCAATTAATTTCCATTCCTGGCAAAATGAAAGAACGTTTTTCCGACAACAGTAGACAAAATCTAGAAACCCACAAGATTCATTGTGACTGATTTCTAAAATAATTTAGTTTCAATGATTCAAATTTTTGCATGATTAAAACTAATATTTTCCTTCAATTGATTAACAATCGTCTGCTGCATTGGCTGAGCGTTTTGCTATATTCCAATGGTTTACATAATCTGCCGGAATATGCCAGTTGGTTGGTTGGTTGGTTGTTTTATGACATATCAACCCTTTTCAGGTTATTAAATGCCGAATTCAGTGATTTTGAAGAACAATTTTTAATAGAATATATTTGTTTTTATTTCAAGTCGGTTTCTATTTAACCCATAGTTGGGACTGTAACAGGTACTACCACTCTGGGTCAGAGTGGACCTGGGAGAAATGGCAATTAAAGGGTGGCTCCACACTCCCCAAAGCCCGCAAGCTGGGGCCTCATCATCGGATATAGTTTAAGGTCATATCCAGGACCGAGGAATATGCAGAGGCAACATCATGGAAAAACAAGTTGTTCACTTCATAAGTATTAAAAATGCATAATCATACAGTCCAGGCAATATTAAAACAACTTGGATTATTTAGACTTCTATTCGCACTCGATTCAATACATTTTAGCCGATCATCTCATGTCGGAAATTTTTTCTCGTTCTCACGTAACACTCGACACTAATTGTTTTTTTGAACTGAATAAACACTTTAAAATAAGTTAAACCACTGAAAACTTACCAAGCTAGGTAGAAAACGAACATTGAGAGAAATCAATTTTATTTTTTTTAAACAACAGTAAACAAGTAAAAAATATATTTTTTTAAATATTATGGGGGATATAGTCTCTTAAAAACAATATCTCATTCAAGGACGGTTGTAAAATGAGTTTTCAGTCGATATTTATAAATAAGTAAGTAATATATTTTAATCTGAATACATAAGTTAGTAACAGCTTTTAATCTGAATAAATAAGTTAGTAATAGTTTTCAATCTGAATAAATAAGTTAGTAACAGTTTTTAATCTGAATAAATAAGTCAGTAATAGTTTTTAATCTGAATAAATAAGTCCGTAATAGTTTTTAATCTGAATAAATAAGTTAGTAATAGTTTTTAATCTGAATAAATAAGTTAGTAATGGTTTTTAATCTGAATAAATAAGTCAGTAATAGTTTTTAATATGAATAAATAAGTTAGTAATAGTTATTAATCTGAATAAATAAGTTAGTAATAGTTTTTAATCTGAATAAATAAGTTAGTAATAGTTTTTAATCTGAATAAATAAGTTAGTAATGGTTTTTAATCTGAATAAATAAGTTAGTAATAGTTTTTAATCTGAATAAATAAGTTAGTAATAGTTTTTAATCTGAATAAATAAGTTAGTAATGGTTTTTAATATGAATAAATAAGTCAGTAATAGTTTTTAATATGAAATAAGTTAGTAACAGTTTTTAATCTTAATAAATAAGTTAGTAATAGTTTTGATCTGAAATAATAAGTTAGTAATAGTTTTTAATCTGAATAAATAAGTTAGTAATGGTTTTTAATATGAATAAATAAGTCAGTAATAGTTTTTAATATGAAATAAGTTAGTAACAGTTTTTAATCTTAATAAATAAGTTAGTAATAGTTTTGATCTGAAATAATAAGTTAGTAATAGTTTTTAATCTGAATAAATAAGTCAGTAATAGTTATAAGTATATATAAGTATATATATAAGTATATATAAGTATAGGTATTAGTATACTAATAAGTTAGTAATAGTTATTAATCTGAATAAATAAGTTAGTAATAGTTTTTAATCTGAATAAATAAGTTAGTAATAGTTTTTAATCTGAATTAATAAGTTAGTAATAGTTTTAATCTGAATAAATAAGTTAGTAATAGTTTTAATCTGAATAAATAAGTTAGTAACAGTTTTTAATCTGAATAAATAAGTCAGTAATAGTTTTTAATCTTAATATATAAGTCAGAAATAGTTATTAATCTGAATAAATAAGTCAGAAATAGTTATTAATCTGAATAAATAAGTCAGAAATAGTTATTAATCTGAATAAATAAGTTAATAATAGTTTTTAATCTGAATAAATAGGCTATCAATACATTCTTATATAATTTTCTGCTTGTTTCTTTCCATATTAGTCGATATTTTACATTTTGAAAAGGTTAAAATCCAATTTTTGAAGGCCAAACTGCTTCAAAATAGGTTAAATTCACAAAATTTAGACTTAAAAAATGCTAATCTGGCAACCCTGGACAAGAATATGGGAGTGATCTCAAAGTGAGGTCACCTCGTTTTCGAATATCATTAGAATGATAATATATGATGTGTTGTAATGGTGTGAGAAGGGAACTTGTAGCAATTTCGATGTGCAATGGTTCTTCAGCAAAGAAAGACGTCAGCAAAACATTACATAATAAAAGAGAACATTTGAAAGAAGCCGGGCAACAAAAAAAAAAGGACATTGTCTATCAAGAGGTGCTGGACTGAAGGAGTAAGTTAAAGTCTGTCTCTTACAATGTGATTCTATTATTTGTATTAAACTATGTAGCACAATATTACTTTCTGAGTATTTATAAATTTATCTCATTTTGGTAAGTTCTGTATTTAAAATACCATGCACACTACTTTCACAGAAATGCTAATAAACTCATATTTGTTGCGTGTTGTTGGTTTTTCTGTCCAAAAACAATTTTTTGCACTATCCAGGAAAAATGAAATAGATACATTGAGAGCATTGCCAAAGCTTCTGCGAAGAAGGTGGGCTCTCTCTACCATGCTAGAAAACTACTTCTGCCTAAAAGTATCCTGTACCTCTATAAGACCACCATTCGCCCATGTATGGAGTACTGTTGTCACATTTGGGCTGGTGCATCTGCTACTTGTCTCTCACTCCTTGACAGGGTTCAAAAGATAGTCGCCAACCTTGATAGATCCTGAACTGTCATCTAGGCTTTAGCCTCTGTCCCATCGATGAAATATTGTATCCGTCTACCTGTTCTACAAGTACTTTAATGGTGAATGCTCTGACGAACTACAAGCATTTGTACCCCCTCGACGTGAATACCCCGACACACTCGGCATGCAGCTAAATCCCACTCCTTCACACTAGAGATCCCTAGGTATAAGAAAGCCTTCTACTCCAATAGTTTCTTCCTCAGAACTGTTAGACTTTGGAACTCACTTCCGGGATTCTGCTTTCCCAACTGTACTGACATGCAGAAGTTCAAATGTAATGTGAACAGACATCTTGCTACTCATCTCCCTTCAACTTATGCCCCCGATAGTAGCCCCCTACTTCAAAGTGACACTGTGCCTTGTTTGAGGTGAAAATTGAATAAAAAAAGAATTTTTTAAAAAATATTTGTTGATTAAATGTATTTTTCATTCTGTAGAATTTCGATGGGTCTTTGGGTCTTGCTAGTTTATATAAATAGACAATCAATAAATTGCTATCTATCAGAATAGATCACCAATAAATTGTTATTGATAGGAGGACTGTAAATACCACCTATTCATAATCACATCAAGAGAAGGTGTATAATTGGATGGGAGTAATTTTTTTTTTTTTTTTTTGCTCCCTCCCTTCTTATATGGACTTTGTTGGAGTAAAACCAGTGACTTGTGTCTAGGCCTGCTATGGAAACTTCCATTCCATCCCTAGGGCAATTTAAACAACCACGGTTCATTGAAATTAGTGCTCTGGAGAATTCTAATAAACTAGTGAACCTTATTTCACGTTATTTTCAAAACAGTTTCGTCCAGTATGATCAATATGCTTTTGTTGAATATTGAGTCTGGGCAATGCCAATAAAATCGGTGATGTGCACATATGCACATTCCAGATGGACCTTGATCTACATTCTTGTGTCCCATAAAAATAATCAGAATTGTAATTATCACGTAATAAGCAGGGCGATTTTAAAACGGGAGTGGGATGTAAGTGGGAAAAATGAAATAGGGTGAAATTTTAGAGTAGATGGTGTCCTTTCAAGATAAAAAAACAATTGGGGAGGCCAATCATCATTATCATCAGTTTAACATCCATTTTACATGTTGACACATGTTAAACATCTTTAAGAAATTAACTTTTAAGCTAAACTATCTCTGACCAGGTCTTTATTTGTTCTTCTTTCCCTCGCGTCCATTTTTATCACTTCCTCCAATATTTTCCTTGGCCTTCCACTGTAAACTGACCCTGCTACTTCAACTGTTCTACATCTAATACATAAAAGGCCATATGTCTGTCTGTTTGTCTTCATATTTTCAAACTATCTCTTCCAAAAAGTCACAGAGCCGCGCTAGGGGCCTCAAATGATTGGATTTTTTACGGGCCATTCTTTTATGGGTCTTTAGACGATTAAAATAGTTTTTAAGGGGTCAAAAATAGGTCAAAATTGAAAAAATTGTTATACATTTTGTACATTCATCTTAGTTTATTTTTATTTTTTAATCAGCTTATATGCATGCCACATTGGCACAGTAGTAACGTCACCAGCTTTGAATGCTAGTTTTGACTTCGATTCTAGCTGATGGCACCCAAATACTTTTTTTTTTACTTTTGAAATCAAGACTCTATGATGATATATACAAAATTTGGACAAGTTAAAATATCATATTTAAGCGTATTTTATGTCCGGACAAAGCTGCCCCCACCCACATATATACAAACTTTCATCCATTCTTTTAACTTTAAATACCATCAAAATTTCCTATTCTGCACACACTTCCCCCATCAGATGTAAACTCATCCTTAAGACTCACATTACACATCCATCATATCATTCTCGGGTCATTTCTCTTCATGCAATGCATGTCCTCAACCTTCCCCTTCTTAGCTTTAAAAGCCAAGAGTCAAAAAATAGGAAAAGCGTTGTTTTTAAATCTCTCACATGCATAGAGCGAGTCTTTTTCTTAGGTTGCTCAGTATAATTCAGGGGAGATAACTCAAATATATATATATATTCAAGTGAAATAACTCTTGAATCTTCTGAGCCTACAAGACTGAATAAAAATATATACAGTGACGTTTTCAACCGAAATGTAAAAAGAAAAAAAAAAAAAAGCAAGAAAAAAAAGAGAGATAAACACCGATTTTTTTTGTTGGAACTTGCGTCGCCTTCATGATTACAGGGGATCCAACTTGTTGACGGACCATCAAATGTCTGTAAGAATAGATAAAAATGAAATCTATATATATAAAAGGCAAAAGTGGCGCGCGCGTTTTTGTATGTCCGCGAAAGGCTTTTTTCAGGGGGGTTCTCGACCATCTTACTATTTCTTAGAACTTTTTATATACTCCCTAGATTATAATATCTACGATTTGCGA
Organism: Euprymna scolopes; assembly: GCF_053919585.1. Classification (NCBI taxonomy): domain Eukaryota; kingdom Metazoa; phylum Mollusca; class Cephalopoda; order Sepiida; family Sepiolidae; genus Euprymna; species Euprymna scolopes. The sequence continues at coordinate 31,150,054 of NC_136493.1, forward strand.
ACGGACGTCATCTCTACATTTATTTTGATTGACTTTTATAAAATTCCCTTTATTCCATCCTTTCACGTGTTTGTCTTTTTCGTATAAAAGCGAAATTAATCGGAGCAAAGTTGGCCGTCAGACTTTCCTGCCAGGAACATCTTGAAAGCAATTAGCTTTGATCAATGTGGGGAAAACCCTTCATATCAGACAATTGCTATTCATTTGAGAGTTCCCCCTTTTTCGGGGAAGCTGGTTTTCCCCAACATCATGGAGAAGCAAAATACGGCGGAAATTGGCCTGCAGCCAACCTTCATTTTTGCGCCTGCGTGATTCTAAACTTATTCACTTCAAGTCAACTTTTTGATTGACATTGATAAATTTGAACACTTTTCACTTCCTCTCACGTCATAATGTAGCGGTAAGATCTCAGCTTTTCTTTCACTTTCTTTTCCTCCTTCGCGTCATGGGTTCGAACCTGCCTGCCTACTTTTTTTTTCTTTTACACCTCCAAACACCCGGGCACCCCTGCTAGTATAATAATAAATACAATATCTACATTAATGAAAATATATTTAAGCGTATTTTACGACCGGGCAATGCCAAGCAGCCTGTTAGTCTATTATAGAAAGGGCAAAAATCTGTGTGTGTGTGTGTGTGTGTGTGTGTGTCTACTAAAAACTTTTGACAGACGCGTCGGAATGTGACAAAACAGATATTGTTTTAAACTTGAATGTTTGGACGACAAATATAAAAAAATTGGCTAAAAACATTAATTCCTTCACCCTAAACTGGGCAGTTTTCTATAAGGAGGGGCGGATATTTTCGCAAGTCATCCACTCTTTTTGATTGACTAGCTTTAATTTTGACGTTCACCACTTCCGGTTTTGCGATGGATGCAAGGGTACAAACGTCACTTTTTCTGCACATTCTTTTCCTCCTTCATGGTACCGATTCGAGCCTGCCTGCCTACTACCACATTTTTCTTTTTCTTTTTTTTTGCTCAACACAGACCTTCAAACACCTGGGCAACGCCAAGCACCCAGGCTAGTTATTAATAAAGATGTAGCAAAAATATCTTACAGAACACATATCATATTACTTGTATTAATCAGATTATTGTTTTCATCTTGAGTGTTATTTGTGCAACATTTCGGTTGGATTGTTCTTTGACCTTCATCAGACATGTTGGTTGTTGTTTGGAAAAGAAAGGAGAAAAGTTACTGGCTCTGTAGATATTTTCGTATTTCTGTGAGTCAGTCTCCACTTTTTGGTCATTGTTTTGCATCTGTGAGAAAAAAAAATTGGTTGACAAAGAAGAGAAAATTCTAATAAAAACCAACAGGGTAGATTATCTTTCTTCCATTGCCAACATTTTAAGGGTGTACAATATTTGTCTTTTTTCTACAATTAGAGGCTCTCAAATGTTACTAAATTCCAGGTTTGTAATTTTTCTTCTTTTAGCACATGTGCGACCTCCTTGAGTCGCCTTGAGTTGGCCAAATAAAATTCAAGATGAGAACAATAGTCCAATCAATACAAGTAATATAAATGATCATCCCTCATCTAAAAATTTCAGAACTTTAAAATCCATATAATTCGGATTACTGTTTTCATCTTGAATGTCATTTTCACAAAATTTTTAGTTGGTGTAACCTTCTTCAAATATATCTTGTCAAATTTAGGAATCTTTCCATTTAACGCGGGAATCTGTATGGAGTTCTAAATGGAACCCTTTATTTAATCCATGGGAGTAGCATGCTCTCATTCTATCAGCCATGACTGGGTAGAAATCCTAAGTAATTCACAATTGTATTTTTCAGCATCGCCTACACTGAGGATTGAACCTTCAACTTCCAGAAGAGTGTAACTTTACAACTGAATTTTACCAAGTACTTTATCCACTACTTTATCATGGATCCATTCCATGCAGATTCCCGAGTTCGACAGAAAGATTTCCGAGTTAAACAAGACGCACGTGAAGACGGGCGGAGGTTACGTTGACCGAAATGTTGTTAAAATGACACTAAAGATGAAAACAGTAATTCAAATAATACGAATAATCAATCCTCATCTTAAAAAATTCAGAAATACAAGATAATTTGAAAGAAATGCTCAGTAGAAATTTATACGAGACAAAAGTAGATAAAACACTATCAAAGAATTCAGTAATTATCAAATATTTACCAACGTATTATATCAAATCAAAGATGATATTGTGCCTGATTTTTTTTTTTAATATTTCAAGATAAACCTCCTCTTCAAAAAGCATTTTCTTTCAACTTATAGTGTTACCATTATTGGTTAAGAAAAAAAAACAAAAACTAAGATGTCTGTATGTAATTTGACGATGTATGGAAATGGAATGTGGTCCATTGTATAGGGAGAAATGATACAAAGATCGTTCCAAGAGTAATGCCTCCTGTGTTTTCATTCCACCTGAATGGATCAGAGAGGATTGCAAATTGCATTGTTATGATGACTTAATTTATGCATCAATGATGTGAAAATTTCATCTCTCTTGCAAATATTGATGGTGTAAGATTCTAAGAAACCAACCCCTGTCATGGATGTGCGTCAGAAGCAGAGATTTGTCATTGAATTCCTTGCAAAAGTGCATTGCGAATGGTGGTGACTGTGTACAAAAATAAATTCTGGAACACAAAAGGTTGTTCATCGTAATGGCACAACTCTCTATGGCAGAAGGAAAATCTAAATATAGGATATTTAAACAAAAGAGAAAACACATTTTCCTTACCCATCTTCTATTAAAAAATAGCGCCATGATATTGGATTATCTCTTGAAGAAATTGATCGTTGGAGTCCAACCACAGGAACTAATGTAGTGCAAATTTCTTTGGCTGAGGCACCGAGGTCAGTCTGTAAAATATTTTTTAAAAATATAACAGTTTACTTTTACATAATGATCAATTATCATCAACATCCTTATAATTTCTTTATCGTTTAAGGGAGATAAATCAGTTCAAAGGACATAATTTATTCATTGAATATTCAAATATTACTGCCGAACACTAAACATTCATGGCGTCTTCTATTCATCCACCTATATAGCTATAAATGTGAAAACGTGTGTGCATGTGTGTCTGTTTGTGCACATTTCTCTACAAAATAACTGTCACATTTCAGTCTACAGACTCGAGATTTGACATAAGGGGTATTGATATTTGTAAAAATCTTTCTAATCAGTTTTCAGCCAGAAATTTGACTGTTAAGGGGTCAAAGTTCAACAATTTGACCTTTAAGAACTCTACTAAACTCCTTTGTCGATTTTGGGTCAAAACACTTGAAATTTTAGATATAGGTTCCTTGGGCATGGATCTAACTTAATAATTTGATTTGAGTCCAAAACAATAAATGTTAAGGTCATAATTGGTGTCAAAGTTTTAAAAAAAATTGACCTCTGCGGTCTCTACAAAATTACTCAGCCAATTTTTGGTCTAAACATTTGAAATTTTACATAAAATGTATTCAGGCTTTTTAATTGTTTTTATTTTTTTTTCCTGAAAATTTGGCTTCTCAGGGAGCAAAGTTCAAAAGATTTGACCTTTGTAGTTTTCTAGCAAACTATTAAACTATTTTGGTCTAAACATTATAAATTTATACATAACGGGTATTCAGACATGTGGCAAGCATTTTAATCAGTTTTGGGGTAAAAATTTGGCTGCCAAAACGTCAAAGTTGAAAGAGTTGATCTTTGCAGACTCTACCAAATTCCTCCGTTAATTTTGGGTCTAAAGACTTGACATTTTAGATGTAGGTAACTTGGACATGGGTAAAACTTTATATTTTGATTTGAGACCAAAATAATAAATGTTAAAGGGTCAAAATTGGGGTCAAATTTAAAAAAAAATGACCTCTGCGGTCTCTACGAAATTACTCAGACAAATTTTGGTCTAAACATTTGAAATTTCACATAAAGTGTATTTACACATAGGGTGAATTAGCAACAGTATATAGGGCCCGAGCAAAGCTGGGCTGAACTGCTAGTATATATATAAATTCAAAGTAAACAAAATTTCTGACATAATCATTTAGAAGATATCAGTTTACAAAAACGAACATCAACAATAGTTTTTTGTGTACGGACATTTCTAAGAAATTTATTGAATATCAAATATTATCATCAGCACAAATTATAAAGTTAAAAAAAAAAAAATCAACATTTCTACATTTTTTTAAGTAGAAGTAAAGTATTTTTATGTTCTTCACAAATATACATACACTTGAAAATACATTGTACAGAAACTGGTGTCTGCCTAAAAGATCAATGTCGTGTCATCATTGTGAGCACCAGGCAATATCTGATGAGCTCTTACAATCCAAACCTCATGATGGTACATGAGAATCACAAAACAAGAGCTATCAGAAGAACCTCCATCATTAAACTAGCCAAACATTTTGGCCAAGACCGTCTTACAAATGAGAGAATCAGAAAAAAAGTCTGCTACAGAAATTAGTCCAAAAGATTTGTCAAAAATACACCAAAACCTTCCACTGATAAAAAAAAAAAAAAACAAGTGCACATTCTGACACACAGAAATAGTTATCCAGTTTTAAGGTTTTAGAGGACGGTTATTATACAACGCGGCTCAACAACCGAGTGTGCATTGGACCATCTATGTATAATTCTTTAGTTTTTACTATTTTTAATTGTTGAATTGCAGAATGCACATCGAAATATCAGATAATTAGTAAATAAGTCTGCTACAGAAATAGTCCAAAAGATATTATTTTTTATTGGAATTCATTATTGAGATGAGTATTATTTATATTAATTTATTTATTGCAAACTATTATTCTCATCTTTATTAGTTGTTGTTTCACGATATTACGGCCAACTATTCCTCTGGCCTTCGTCAGGTGGTAACCGCAACGGATAGGAACTTCGAATCTCCTAACTGCATTCTCAGGAATTACTGCCTTCCATAGTTGTTGTCGTCTCACCACGTTTTTGGCTAAGTAAGCCTCTGGCCGGCTTTGGATAGGATTGAAACCACTTTGGGTAGAATTGGGGCCCGTGGTGCAGTTGATAGAGACGTTGAATCTCTACGGTTCCAGATGAGAATTGTCTGAAGATAGCGGTTTCAATCCTACCCAAAACCTTCCATTGAGAAAAAAAAACAATAGAAGAATAGACAAACCAACAGCATATCAAGTATTTTCTGGATGAATTCAACGAGGATTAAATAAAAGAAGGGAGGTTTAATGGACTGGCTAAAAAAAAAAAAAAAGGATCACTACACTATGATTAGAAGATTATAATTGCTGCTCAAGATCAAGGCTTGAGAAGATGAGTGGTCTCAGCAATGACAACAAGTGCCGATTCTACCACACAGAAATAGATATCCAGTTTTAAGGTTCTGCTGCCAGTTTTTGTCTATAGACATGAAACTTAATATATAGGGTATTCGAAACCATGCGAAACTTTATATTTGGGTTTTAGCTGGAGAAAATTGGTGCAAAAGTGTGAAAATTAAAAAAATAAAATTTGCCAGGTGAAAGTCGAACAATGGCATTATAAATATGCATGCATAACGTAACAGCCCTTATTTCATGTTTCAATTTTAAGCCTTGCAGCAAACATGTTTTCATAGCGCTGGTATTAACGTCAAAGGAAAAAGTAAATCATAAGCTAAACATTTTGGTTTCGATTCTAGAAGGTGGCGCACAAATCATTTTTTTAAAAACTTTTTTAATCATTACTAGATATTGAGTCCAATATAATATAATAATAATAAATATGAAATTTGCATTAATCAAAATATCATATTTAAGCGTGTTTTACGACTGGGCAATGCCGGGTGGCCTGCTAGTATATATGCGCGTGTGTGTGTGTGTGTGTGTGTGAAGATAAAGCGGCTAAGCTATTAGACTGTTCAATACCTCAAATTTTCTGGAAGAATAAACTAATGTTGAAACAAGTAGAATTGTCCAATCGTTCTAAAGAATTTCAGGAGAATAAGAATATCAAAGTGAAATTAAAACAAAAAAGAAGTGGCGCTTGTCCAGAATTCTCCCAATATTAAAAAAAATAAAATAAAAATCTGGATAATGTATGTACTCGTGACTGAAACAAAAACACTGTGTTCCAAAAATCATGTAAATTGATCAAGTAGTTTTATTTTTATAAAGAAAATCATTTTAAAATGAATTTGCGGGCTTTCAATGATCCCATGTTTAGAATGGTTTTCTAGAGTTTGAATTATTTGAAGTTATTTCCCTTGTTCATTCAACCTGTTTCTAAAATGGCACCATGAAACAGTCGCTCCTTGGTTAGCCATAAAATTTGATTTTCTTTTTTAAGAATAAAACTACTTGATAAATTTACATGATTTTTGGAATATGACATTTTTGTTTTATCATAGGTATGTACATCGTAAAGATTTTTCTTTAATTTTTAATTTTTTTTTGATATAGGGAGAATTCTGGAAAAATACGAACAAAAGAGCTGAATTGTAAAAACTGAATAAAGACACATTTCAAGTTTGTTAATGGAAATAGCTTACATAGTTACTATTACATATTTTCCCATCGGAGTCGATAGAAGCCACGTAAAAATCTGCAGGAGGATGTTTGCGCAAAATTAATGCTCTCACCAATAAGATGTTTGCACCTGAAAAGACAACAAAAATATAAGTCAATTGTGAACTTCAATACTAATCCTTATTAATCCTTAACTGTGCATCAAACAAATACAATAATATTTTGTTCACTGCATTTTATAATAACAAGGATCCCTACTAAACTTCAGTCAGATCGACCCAGTAGTTTCCAAGAAAAAGTGCAGCTGGATACTAATGCCTAGTAATTCATAACTGTGCATCAAACGGATACAGTCATATTTAGTTTGCTGCATCTTATCATAACAAAGGTTCATACAAAATTTTAGCCAGATTGGCCCGGTAATTTTCAAGAAAAAGTGCAACAGAGAGCAGACAAACAAACAGAGAGCCTAAGAGAAATATGATATAGATTCCATGGAATTGGTGTAAATATTTTTAAACTGCAAAAAAAAAAAAAAAAAAAATATTAAACTGCATTTGCGATATTATCAATCCAACAACATTAACAAGAACACAAGTCAGATATGAAACCACATATACTCGCTTACGGGAATCGAGTTCCACACGTAAGGCAACACACAAACACAAACTGAAGACTTTAAGATAATCACAATTATCGCCCTTTACCTCTGGTAATATCATTCTTTGTCACAAGGGGGTGCAACACCTCACTTCCGGATTTGCTTACTTCTCTCTTCCTCTTTCTTGCTCGGACTCCACAGCATGCAGACCACGTCGAACTACGCTGCTGTTTTGCATTTGCACAACAGACAACTGAATTCCCACAAAAGACTCTCAACGCAAACACGCAAGTAACGTCTACTTATACACCGTCAATATGAACTGCTTAACATTATACTTGTATCCATTCTGTAAATAAATGTAAATCGGTGGCAAATATAATTTTGGCAAATTTCTATGTACTCATTTCTTGGCCAAGGGGATCATGCAACCATCTCCCTTATTTCCCTACTTAACAATAGAGGGTGACTTTGCCCGCTACAAGATTGGTGACTTCGTTCTCTATATACTTGACAATGTAAGGATGGGCTAAAGTATTATCTAAACCAGGGGTTCCCGACGAGTGGGTTGGAATGCTGTAGCAGGGGAGAATGTAATCCTGTTAGAAGTAGCTTAGGATAACATTAATTTTATTTCATCCATTACATTTTTCAAGCTCTGACATTTTTTTTTTTTTTGTTTAGGTGTAAAGCAAAATGTGTGCTACATTAGTTCAAAGAGATTAGGTGATATTATGGGTGTATGTATGATTGCTGCTGAAATGCAACACCAGGCAACTCACTAACTGGATTGGATAGCTTTTCACACCTATATGATAACATTATTTGAAAAATGTATTTTCTTTTTGTGAACTCTGGTTGGACCAATGTGCTTTAATTTGGTAATGAATTTAATTTTACAGAATTTAAAAATATTTTTTCAAATGTTTCTTTCCTTGTCGTTTACGGAAAATAAAAAGAACATTGAGCTGCTGATAGTAATCCTTAAGTAGAGGGTCGCATGGGTTTCAAAGATGCACATGATGATTATACCCCTACCCCCTAGAATTTGCCCATTTCCTCCTTGTGTCTACCTTTCTATTGAAATGTTTTCTCTTGTCTCCTTTTTAAATGTTACCTATTTCTTCCTTTGTATTTTTCACAGTGATTGTTAATAAAATTGATGACATCAGTATGAAGCATCAAGGCCTTTTTTCTTTTATGTAGCAACACTAGTTGTCCTGGTTTTGAATTGCTGTTCTGTGGTAGAACGTATTGTTACTAACTATATACATTAATTTCATTACTCCATAAGAAAGAACATGTATATACTTATATTAAAGATGCAAGGGGAATTTCAACCAAACACAAAGTTACAGATGTGTTTAAATATTGATAAGTGTAAATTGACATGTAAACTAACATAAAATATACATACACATGGTAATTAAAACTTTCCCTTTTTCGAATTTGTCCATTTTAACCTTGTGTCTACCTTCCTATCAAAATACATTCTCTTGTCTCCATTTTAATGTTATCTATTTTTCCTTTGTAGTTTTCACGGTGATTGTTGAATAAAATTTTTGAAGCGTCAAAACCATTTTTTTCTTTCATTGCGTGTTGGTTACGGTTCTCAAATAGCATCAGATCCATACATCAAATTTGGAAAAATCGGAAGTTGAAATCCTATCAAACTTTCAACACTGACCGAACCTTTTAAAGTAATATACGATAAAGAACTTCATTGGCTACAATATGGGTCAAGTAGTAAATCTCTATAATGAACAAAACTAAAGTTATTGTTAAAAGTGTGACCTCTGACCTAGAATATCTCAAAATTAAATCAGTGCTAAGTTAGACCATGACTGATATTTAAACCAAGTTTGGTAATCTATATATATAAAAGGCAAAATGTGTGTTAGTGTGTATGTCCGGCAAAGGCTTTTGGAAGTGGGTGGGGAAGCTTGGGGTGCTCACTCATTCTTAAAACTTTTTATATACTGTCTAAATTATAATATCTATGATTTACGAAGGGCGGTCACGTCTATCTTTTATTTGAATAACTATTTTCGCGACATTTCTTTGGCTTTTCAGTATAAAAGCAAAACTGAATCCCTCTCTGGCACTCGTCCAGAAAAGCAATGAGGTTTGATCAATGTGGGGGAAACCCCTTATATCAGACAATTGCTAACTCTCCTTTTTATGGAGAGCTGGTTTTTCTCCCCAACAAAAAAAACTACCACACAACCAAAGTTGGTGAAACAAAACAAAAAAAACTGCCTAGTAGCAAAAGTTACGTGCGTGATTTCATTCTATGCCGTGATGTTTGACCAAACTAAATTAGTCGAACGGTTAAAATGCCAGGTTTTTTTTCCTTTTCTACCTTCGCACCAAGGCTTCGGGTTCGAGCCTACCTTCCTACCAAAACTTTTTTTTTCCCTTTCTTTTACACCTCCAAACACCCGGGTAATGCCGGGCACCCCCACTAGTGATCAGTAATGTGGACACAAAGTTCTACACAAACAAACATTGTGATAAACAAACTCAACCACAAGCATATACTCCATCTTTGAAAAGGGTAAGGATATGCTTCTCAATATACAAGTGCGGACTTTCTTTTTTGCCGCCTGAGTACATTGCATATCATCAAATATATTTTTCTATCTTTTGAATGTCCTATTCTCAACTGAACGTTGGCAACCATCCATCTCCAAACAATTTTGTTGATCGTGCACAAGGAGGATAGCTTTGTTGATCTTGCCCCATCTCTTGATTTCAATAGCTCTTCTTAATTTCCCCCAAAATGAAGCATAATATGTTTCTTTAATTGTGGTACCTTTTGCAAGAAATCTGTCATCACTACTCAGTTCTGGTCTCACAAGACTGTGAGCACGACCTTGTCAGCAAAGAGCTACACTCTTGCTTTCTTTGGAGGTAGTGAGTTCAAGTGCTTCCACTGTATTTGATGGGCTTCGGTCTCTGGACCATAATAATAGTGACTACCTAGCAGAGTTGTGATCACCTTGGCTATTTGGCATAAGACAGACATTGATTTTCCAAAATGGCCGCCTCAACTTGGCTGACAGATGCCTCATCAATAGCAGAAGGAGACGATCAGGTCTGAGAGCTGTTTCTACCAATTTCCAACAATGTTTGAATTAACGATGCCAGCATTTTACAAGGTCATATGATGAGGCATCATTACTATACGTTTCTTTCATTTCATCAAAAGTCTCCTGCTGTTTGCATCCTTTCAAATACAAAAACCGAATTACTACATGACACTCAACAGGTTCCATTCTACACCTTAGTTCAAGAACTTGCAAATCAGAAACCAAAATTAATTCAGAGTTGTAATTTTTCATATAACCCATAGAGATATAAATCATTATTCTTCTTAACCACATGCTACAATGATCCACAAGAAAAACTGATGAACTAAAATCAAATACCAATTTTGTAGGTAGAAAGCTATTGATAACAAAAAAAAACAATAGATTGACTTTATTTTATATATTAGATTATAATTAGGCAAATCAAAATAAAAAAAAATTAATGCAAAAAAAAAAAAAAGCATGTTCTTGTTTCTCTACATCTCATTGCAGGGAGCCAATGAAAAGGGAACCTTTAGGTTGCCCCTGACTATGGTGATCCATTTATTTATCTAAAGAAGACAGGCTTACAATAAATACAGTAATAACACAATACAATCAAACACTAGCTTACCTGACTTGGCATAGCAGAATACTTACAATTTGTTTGGATTTTCTTTTTTTTTTTCCAAAATATTATATTTGTTTCAATTAATGAGAAATAAGTTAATATGAAAGAATACAGAGTTATATTTCTTTTTTAAGATGTCGACCATTTAAAAATAATTCAGATCTGGAAAAAAAATTGGGGGAGGGGAGGGGAATTAAATCGAATTACACTTTATTCTAAACAACATGTTACAACAATTCAGAAGAAAAACTAATAAACCAGAATCAAATACTGATTTTGTAGGAAGAAAGTTATCGATGAAAAAGAAAAAGGTAAAAAAAAATAACTTTACTTTATATATTACTAGCAAGGTTCCCCAGAGAAGCCGTTTAAAAGTGTGTGTAGTATTTTAATATAAAAACTTCTATCTTTCTACTTCTTTTAATCCCCCTATCCTCTCTCTTTCCTTGCATTTATCTTCCTCACTCCCTTTTCACCTCCTGGAAATGATCCCCCCCCCTCCCAAGCCAACAAACCCTGGTCCAGTTGACACCTGAAGAAGGACTAATTTTTTTTTTATATTTAGATGTTATACACCCGGGGTAACGTCGATCAAGAAAATATAAACTTTGTGGATCTTTTGTTAGTAGTTTAGGACATTTAGCTGGACATGCAAACGTAATGCCTACTAGACGCTTTCCTCGAGTGTTTAAGGTCTCTCTGTTACAGGGGTTTGCCAGAAAAACCTGGCATGAGGATACTTTTCCCTAACGCTAAACCCTGACCAAATATTCAAAATCACATTTCATATTCGCTTCCCAAATAAGATCTCCTCACTTTGGCTAACTCACATTAGCTTTTACGAGGAATGGCGCACCTTCTCCAAGTGATGCTACCTCAAGTAATAGCATGAAGCTGGATACTCCACCAGACTAGATAAATTCTTGTCCTGGAATTCAGTAAGACCTAGAGACCAAATCGTAAGATATACTACAACATATAAAAATGGTTAATTGGGGAGAGGAAAATTATGTTCTCAATTTCTTTACTAACTCAGTGTTTGAGAGATAAAGAACTTTAATGGAACATTCGATTATCTATGTATCTCATATAGAGTTCAAGTGTAAGCTCCAGGTAGTTGGCCCCTTGATCTCTGAGAACTTTGACTGAAGTAAAATAAAACAAAAAATATGAGCCATGTAACATCCAGCTGAAAGGTTCTACCGGAGGGGGGGGCAGCTATTATACAATATAATACAATGGAGTACGTAAATATTTCCACTGATCATCTGTAAAAAGTTGAATATCAAATGCAACAGCAAGTCCTGGAAATATATACCAAAAAAAATAACGGTTGGAAATGTCATATACCATCCAATATGATTATGCAATTCCTTCAGCTGCATATCTAGAAAACCGATCCATTAAATCTGACATAGTGATATGGGATAAGGAGGAGAAAGAAGCAACCTTAGTAAAAGTTAGTGACCCCCCCCTCCAATGATGCTGGGTTAAACAGAGATGAGAGTGAAAAGATAATGAAATACGAAGGTCTTATGCATGACATGAAAAGAAACTGGAATCTTAGGAAGATCTTCATCATTCAAATAATTATAAGAGCAACTGGACTCATGAACCAAAAGCAAGAGAGATACAACCAATTACACTTTAAGGGAAGATTAAATTCTTAAAAAAGATTTCTCAGTTGAAATATATAAGATAGCGGGTGAATGTCTGACATCTGGTAGAATGCCCCATCTCCAGCTAGAACAAAATAAAACAAGTGAAGCATGCATGGTCCCCTGTGAGTGCACAGTGAACGAGGCATAAAAAAAAAGTTCAGCATTTGCCCCCCCCCCCCCCCAATTAGCCCCAAAAGTCCCCAGTGACGTCAAATCCTGGTTAAAATGAACAAACGGTGCAGTTTTAGGCCTTAACATAAGTAAATTTCAGTTCTGCACCATGCAAAAAAAGAAATGACTAAGTCCATCATACCCCCCCCCCCATTTAATCCCAAAAGTTCCCAACGCCTTAACATATTTAACCAGGCAAAATTCTAAATAGACATACACAGAAAATTTTGGACAAATATGGCAAAATAGTCCCAAAAATTAAGTGTTTTTATTAGCCCTAAAAGAGGCCTTGGGGCACACCCAAGAGTTATTGTGAAGTATAGACACACAAAATTATATAGAAATCAGTTAGTTACAACTTTTCAGAAAGTTTTATAAAAATCCAAGGCATCAATTTTTTTTTAATAAGCACAAAAATGTCAATTTTAGCCATTTTAACCTGAAAGACACTCTTTCAGAGTTTTCCCAGAAAATCCATTCTGTTACTTTTTTACTCATATCATGTTTAATGTTTGTGCAAAATTTCTAAAAATTCCAAGACGTAGTTATTGAAAAAAGTGCAGACAGACAAATTGGGGAATGGACAAATGGACAAGGGTGAATTTACAGGTCCACCCTCCGTTTTATAAATGGAGAAATGTCTTCCTATTTACTTACCTCCCAACGAGGGCAAATTTAGATACAAAGTTTTTAATGTGGGAAAAATCAAACTCCCCAAAAAGGAGCATTCTGGATTGGAACAAAAATAAAAATTGCTTCAGTCTAGAAAGACTTCTTCACTAATTGAGGACAAAATAAATGAAGTGCAGTATCAGAACAGATACTACACTTTCTTCATAGCTAAAAAGCCAAAAGAAAAGGTGTGTTTTATAGACGTTTACGAACACAGTAAATACACTACAATCGGTTTTTCGAAAGAAAAACAAACAAGAAAATAATTGAAAAAAAAAGAAAAAAAGGTGAATGAAAGAAAAAGTCCACTACCTTCAAGAATGAGGGTGGGTACATTGCTTATTTTCCAGGCTGTCTGTGAATGCGTCACCTCCTGAAAATATAACGTAAAACATACAAACAATATGCGATAATTATAAAACAACTATAAGAACACCCATCCTAGGACAAGTAAAATTAATTTTCCAAACTAAACAGTGTAGCACTGCTTTTATGTCATCTTACAAAAATTAAAACAAAGATGTAAAGCTGCTAAACCTTACGACTAGAATTTTTTATTCTAATTTTACTCAAAATCCATTACATGATTTAAACTAAAAACTAGTATCTAATGACTTGCAGTCTGACTACAACTTAGACGTTTTCAAGTCCAACATAAACAAACTCCTGATAAACCGCCCCCTTAAGTAAGACACTCTAACTAAACACCCAATACGAATGATTACTACAATACTATCTCATTGATTACTGTACACGCAATAACCCTTATCCCTGAGTGGCCTTCGGGCCTTGATAAGTGGTGAACCCCATGTAAAAAAAATGCCTCTCCACAGTGAATGACTGTTAAACTAAATATGGTTCATATTGCCCATCCTTACACCTATTAGCTGTGTTCAAAATTAATAATGATCGATTCATTAGTTTAGGAGCGAATCCTATACACATAAATATATAAATATATACACCATGCTTAACAGGAACTAGTTGTACCTATCCAGCATTGATTGGGATGCAGTGAAGGTAGGTGTTTAATGTTGTTTGTTTTCATATAAAGTAGACAACTTCTATCATGTTCTTCAATCTAAAATATGTGTTATCCCCCTTATTTTTATCCCACCCTTTCACTGTAGAGGTCCCTAGATGCTAAAGATCCTTTAACTAATAGTTTCTTCCCTCAAACTGTTAGGTTTTGGAATTCCCTCTCAGTTTCTTGCTTCCCTGACTGTACTAACATGTATAAATTTAACTGTAATGTGAACAGACAAAGTGATGCTCAACTCTCTAAAAAGGATCCTTGTAACTATTACCGTGGCAATATATCTTGTTTTGAGTGAATAAGAGTGAAAAAAAGTTTGTGTGACGGTAAAAGATTGTGGAACAGTAAAAGATTGGAGACTGGTAAATTGTGCAACGGTAAAAGACTGTAAACTGTTAAAAAATTGTAGTTTGGTAAAAGATTAGGCAAGAGTTAAAGATTGTGGAATGATAAAAAACTGTGAAATAGTAAAATTGTGCAATGATAAAAGACTGCAGAATATTAAAATTGTGTGATGTTAAAAAAAACTGTGGAATGGTAAATTTTGCAATGGTAAATATTGTGGAATAGTAAAATTGGGCTATGGTAGAAGACTGTAAAATTGTAAAATAGACTGTGGAATGATAAAATTGTTCAGTGGTAAAAGATTGTGGAATGGCAAATTGTGAAACTGTAAAAGACTGTGAAATAATAAAATTGTGTAATGGTAAAAGACTATGGAATGGTAATATTATGCCACAGTAAAAAAACCATAGAATGTAATATTGTGCAGCTGAAAAAAATTGTCGAATGGTAAAATTGTGCAATGGTAAAAGACATTGGAATGGTAAAATTGTGCAATAGTAAAAGACATTGGAGTGGTACAATTGTGCAATGGTAAAAGACATTGGAGTGGTACAATTGTGCAATGGTAAAAGACATTGGAATGGTAAAATTGTGCAATGGTAAAATTGTGCAATGGTAAAAGACATTGGAATGGTAAAATTGTGCAATGGTAAAAGACATTGGAATGGTAAAATTGTGCAATGATAAAAGACATTGGAATGGCAAAATTGTGCAATAGTAAAAGGCATTGGAGTGGTACAATTGTGCAATGGTAAAAGACATTGGAATGGTAAAATTGTGCAATGGTAAAAGACATTGGAGTGGTACAATTGTGCAATGGTAAAAGATGGTGGAGTGGTACAATTGTGCAATGGTAAAAGATGGTGGAGTGGTACAATTGTGCAATGGTAAAAGACTGTGGAATGGTAAAATTGTGCAAAGATAAAAAAACTGTGGAATGGTAAAATTGTGCAAAGATAAAAAAAACTGTGGAATGGTAAAATTGTGCAAAGATAAAAAAAAAAACTGTGGAATGGTAAAATTGTGCAAAGATAAAAAAAAACTGTGGAATGGTAAAATTGTGCAAAGATAAAAAAAACTGTGGAATGGTAAAATTGTGCAAAGATAAAAAAAAAAACTGTGGAATGGTAAAATTGTGCAAAGATAAAAAAACTGTGGAATGGTAAAATTGTGCAAAGATAAAAAAAAACTGTGGAATGGTAAAATTGTGCAAAGATAAAAAAAAACTGTGGAATGGTAAAATTGTGCAAAGATAAAAAAACTGTGGAATGGTAAAATTGTGCAAAGATAAAAAAAAAAACTGTGGAATGGTAAAATTGTGCAAAGATAAAAAAAGTGAGATAAAAAAAAAACTGTGGAATGGTAAAATTGTGCAAAGATAAAAAAAGTGAGATAAAAAAAAAACTGTGGAATGGTAAAATTGTGCAAAGATAAAAAAAGTGAGATAAAAAAAAAAACTGTGGAATGGTAAAATTGTGCAAAGATAAAAAAAAAACTGTGGAATGGTAAAATTGTGAAAAGATAAAAAAAACTGTGGAATGGTAAAATTGTGCAAAGATAAAAAAAACTGTGGAATGGTAAAATTGTGCAAAGATACAAAAACTGTGGAATGGTAAAATTGTGCAAAGATAAAAAAAACTGTGGAATGGTAAAATTGTGCAAAGATAAAAAAACTGTGGAATGGTAAAATTGTGCAAAGATAAAAAAACTGTGGAATGGTAAAATTGTGCAAAGATAAAAAAAACTGTGGAATGGTAAAATTGTGCAAAGATAAAAAAAAACTGTGGAATGGTAAAATTGTGCAAAGATAAAAAAAAAACTGTGGAATGGTAAAATTGTGCAAAGATAAAAAAACTGTGGAATGGTAAAATTGTGCAAAGATAAAAAAACTGTGGAATGGTAAAATTGTGCAAAGATAAAAAAAAAACTGTGGAATGGTAAAATTGTGCAAAGATAAAAAAACTGTGGAATGGTAAAATTGTGCAAAGATAAAAAAAACTGTGGAATGGTAAAATTGTGCAAAGATAAAAAAAACTGTGGAATGGTAAAATTGTGCAAAGATAAAAAAAACTGTGGAATGGTAAAATTGTGCAAAGATAAAAAAAACTGTGGAATGGTAAAATTGTGCAAAGATAAAAAAAAACTGTGGAATGGTAAAATTGTGCAAAGATAAAAAAACTGTGGAATGGTAAAATTGTGCAAAGATAAAAAAAACTGTGGAATGGTAAAATTGTGCAAAGATAAAAAAAAACTGTGGAATGGTAAAATTGTGCAAAGATAAAAAAAAAACTGTGGAATGGTAAAATTGTGCAAAGATAAAAAAACTGTGGAATGGTAAAATTGTGCAAAGATAAAAAAACTGTGGAATGGTAAAATTGTGCAAAGATAAAAAAAAAACTGTGGAATGGTAAAATTGTGCAAAGATAAAAAAACTGTGGAATGGTAAAATTGTGCAAAGATAAAAAAAACTGTGGAATGGTAAAATTGTGCAAAGATAAAAAAAACTGTGGAATGGTAAAATTGTGCAAAGATAAAAAAAACTGTGGAATGGTAAAATTGTGCAAAGATAAAAAAAACTGTGGAATGGTAAAATTGTGCAAAGATAAAAAAAAACTGTGGAATGGTAAAATTGTGCAAAGATAAAAAAACTGTGGAATGGTAAAATTGTGCAAAGATAAAAAAAACTGTGGAATGGTAAAATTGTGCAAAGATAAAAAAAAAAACTGTGGAATGGTAAAATTGTGCAAAGATAAAACAAAACTGTGGAATGGTAAAATTGTGCAAAGATAAAAAACTGTGGAATGGTAAAATTGTGCAAAGATAAAAAAAAACTGTGGAATGGTAAAATTGTGCAAAGATAAAAAAAAACTGTGGAATGGTAAAATTGTGCAAAGATAAAAAAAACTGTGGAATGGTAAAATTGTGCAAAGATAAAAAAAACTGTGGAATGGTAAAATTGTGCAAAGATAAAAAAAACTGTGGAATGGTAAAATTGTGCAAAGATAAAAAAAAAACTGTGGAATGGTAAAATTGTGCAAAGATAAAAAAACTGTGGAATGGTAAAATTCTGCAAAGATAAAAAAAACTGTGGAATGGTAAAATTGTGCAAAGATAAAAAAAAAAACTGTGGAATGGTAAAATTGTGCAAAGATAAAAAAAAACTGTGGAATGGTAAAATTGTGCAAAGATAAAAAAACTGTGGAATGGTAAAATTGTGCAAAGATAAAAAAAACTGTGGAATGGTAAAATTGTGCAAAGATAAAAAAACTGTGGAATGGTAAAATTGTGCAAAGATAAAAAAAAACTGTGGAATGGTAAAATTGTGCAAAGATAAAAAAAACTGTGGAATGGTAAAATTGTGCAAAGATAAAAAAACTGTGGAATGGTAAAATTGTGCAAAGATAAAAAAAACTGTGGAATGGTAAAATTGTGCAAAGATAAAAAAAAAACTGTGGAATGGTAAAATTGTGCAAAGATAAAAAAAACTGTGGAATGGTAAAATTGTGCAAAGATAAAAAAAACTGTGGAATGGTAAAATTGTGCAAAGATAAAAAAAACTGTGGAATGGTAAAATTGTGCAAAGATAAAAAAAACTGTGGAATGGTAAAATTGTGCAAAGATAAAAAACACTGTGGAATGGTAAAATTGTGCAAAGATAAAAAAAAAACTGTGGAATGGTAAAATTGTGCAAAGATAAAAAAAACTGTGGAATGGTAAAATTGTGCAAAGATAAAAAAAACTGTGGAATGGTAAAATTGTGCAAAGATAAAAAAAAAACTGTGGAATGGTAAAATTGTGCAAAGATAAAAAAAACTGTGGAATGGTAAAATTGTGCAAAGATAAAAAAAACTGTGGAATGGTAAAATTGTGCAAAGATAAAAAAAACTGTGGAATGGTAAAATTGTGCAAAGATAAAAAAAAAAACTGTGGAATGGTAAAATTGTGCAAAGATAAAAAAAAAACTGTGGAATGGTAAAATTGTGCAAAGATAAAAAAAACTGTGGAATGGTAAAATTGTGCAAAGATAAAAAAAACTGTGGAATGGTAAAATTGTGCAAAGATAAAAAAAAAACTGTGGAATGGTAAAATTGTGCAAAGATAAAAAAAAAACTGTGGAATGGTAAAATTGTGCAAAGATAAAAAAAAAACTGTGGAATGGTAAAATTGTGCAAAGATAAAAAAAAAACTGTGGAATGGTAAAATTGTGCAAAGATAAAAAAAACTGTGGAATGGTAAAATTGTGCAAAGATAAAAAAAACTGTGGAATGGTAAAATTGTGCAAAGATAAAAAAACTGTGGAATGGTAAAATTGTGCAAAGATAAAAAAAACTGTGGAATGGTAAAATTGTGCAAAGATAAAAAAACTGTGGAATGGTAAAATTGTGCAAAGATAAAAAAACTGTGGAATGGTAAAATTGTGCAAAGATAAAAAAAACTGTGGAATGGTAAAATTGTGCAAAGATAAAAAAACTGTGGAATGGTAAAATTCTGCAAAGGTAAAAAAAACTGTGGAATGGTAAAATTGTGCAAAGATAAAAAAAACTGTGGAATGGTAAAATTGTGCAAAGATAAAAAAAACTGTGGAATGGTAAAATTGTGCAAAGATAAAAAAAACTGTGGAATGGTAAAATTGTGCAAAGATAAAAAAACTGTGGAATGGTAAAATTCTGCAAAGGTAAAAAAAACTGTGGAATGGTAAAATTCTGCAAAGGTAAAAAAAACTGTGGAATGGTAAAATTGTGCAAAGATAAAAAAACTGTGGAATGGTAAAATTGTGCAAAGGTAAAAAAAAACTGTGGAATGGTAAAATTGTGCAAAGATAAAAAAAAAACTGTGGAATGGTAAAATTGTGCAAAGATAAAAAAACTGTGGAATGGTAAAATTGTGCAAAGATAAAAAAAAACTGTGGAATGGTAAAATTGTGCAACAGTAAAGATTGTGCAAAGAATGGTTATTGAATAACCAATGAATTTTATTGTTTATAAAGAAATCAATTTCACTTACGTCGCAATTAGTTAAAGATTTTATATAGACATAATGGTCCTTTGTTTTCATAAACAAAGTTTTCCGATCCAAAGGATTTGGCATAATCTACAAAGTAATTAAAGAAAAGTTCATAAATTGTATTAACATTAAAGTGAGAGACATTTAAAATTCAATGAATTTTTAATTAGTTCTGTCAAATTATTGTTAATAAACATACTAGTACTAAGATAAAGCATTGCAGCAAGCAAGCATCACTAGATCAATATATATTTGATTCTCATATCAGCCAGCATCTTATCTATATAAAGCCACCATTTGCCCAAACAGAGAATTGTTGTCACCAACCACTAGGCTCTCCCTCTTGGACAGGATACAAAAAAAAAAAATTTCTAACCAAATAAGTTTTGCCCTGTCTGCCTATCTCTACCTCTTGTCGCATCACTGCAGTTTTGCATCTTTGTCCTTGTTTTATATATGAAGGGTGTTTTTTTAAAAGGCGGCAATCAATCAACAGAAAAATATTTTTATAAATACAAATATGTGGTTTATTCAAAAAATTAATTTTTGGCATTTATAATTTAGGTACAATTTCAGGCATATGGTCTT
Source organism: Euprymna scolopes (assembly GCF_053919585.1). Taxonomy (NCBI): domain Eukaryota; kingdom Metazoa; phylum Mollusca; class Cephalopoda; order Sepiida; family Sepiolidae; genus Euprymna; species Euprymna scolopes. The sequence goes on from NC_136493.1 coordinate 31,170,317, forward strand.
GTAGGTCATGCATATATGGCATACTCTAGCGGTTCAATTTTCACAACTCTACGCGTTAAATTAGGCTGAATTTCTGCAATAATGTTTCAAATGTTGTCTTCCAAGTGGTCTATTGTATCCAGCTTATCAGCATAGACAAGGGATTTTACATATTCTCAAATGAAATAATCTAATGGGGTTAAATCAGAAATGAGGTACCCAATTGACAGGTCCACTTCATGAAATTATTATTATTATTCGTTCATCAAATGTTTCTTTCAGTAAATTGGACATATCACGCGCTGTGTGACAGGTGGTTCCGTCCTGCTGAAACTACATGATGACTTGCGAAACCAAGCTGAACTCAAAATAATCAATAGTTGTCAAATCTGCAATTAAAGAAAGTAGAGTTGTCAAGTTAAAGTTTGCTGCCTCTAAAAAAAGACACCTACTAGTAGTACCTACCATAAACTGGGTTCAAAAAGAGTCTTCAAAAAATGGACTGATTTATATAACAATGTAAATAACTTTTAAATTCTTTTAAACTGATATTTATTTTCTGCATACTTTTTGTATCTTATTTTCCATTTCATCTTATAGATGCACAGACACATAAATCTGATATTGCTCGGATTATCTTAGTGGGGTTGGGCAATTGTTGAAATGAACATGTGTGGCCAATAGTGGGAATCTTTATTGACACAAACATATAAACACTAATTAGGGTTCCCAATTATATGTGACCCCCCATAGGGTGTTACTTCCTTTGGTGGAAGTGAGCGATGTAATCTGTAAACCCTCCCTTCCCATGGTGGGTTATCATGGCAAGTTCGGTAGCTCTACGTCAAACCGTGTGAGTGTGGATAGGCTTCCCAGCTATAAGTGACAGCACTGGGGTTCCACCCCTGTTGGTGAGGGTGTAACTCTTCAAAACTTTCCCCACCCCATGGTGGATTATCCTGCAATATTTGGTAACTCTATGAGTGTACATTAAACGGTATGAACATGTACAGGGTTTTCAGAGATAAGTGACCCCATCCCCACCCAAGTCGATCCCTTCCCTATGGTGGGTTATCCTGCCAAATCTGGTAGCTCTACGTGCAACGGTGTGAGCGTGAATAGGGTCCACCCTTAGAAGACTCCCCTTGAGACCTCACTTTATTGTACCAATTTTAGACCCTTGATACCCCTTCTATCATTGTATGGCGACAGTTTAGTATAATCGTAAACTATAAAGGAGCCTATTCTGTACAGACATACACAAACAGACGTTCAGCTTTCATTATATATATATATATATATATATATATATATATATACTAGCATTTCAGCTCGGTGTTGCCCGGGTGTTTGGAGGTGTGTGTTGAGGAAAAAAAAAAAAAAAAAAGTGGTAGTAGAAAGGCAGGCTCGAACCTGTACCGTAAAAGAGGAAAAGAATGGGAAAAAAACCTGCTGTTTGCTGTTACGACCACCGCCAAACCGGAAGTGACATAGGTTTTAATTAAGGTTAGACAATCGAAAGGAGAGGATGATTTTCGAAAATATCGGCGAAAAAAAGCAACCCCCCCCTCGTAGAAAAGTGCCCCGTTGAAGGTGAAGATATTAATATTTTTAGCCGATTTTTCGATATTTGTCGTCTGAAAGGTCGAACTTCAAAACGATACTGACTTTGTAAAAACACGTCGCCTCTGTTGAAAGTTTTAGACAGACATACATACATACATACGTACGTTTATATATTGGTAACTCAAATTTTCAACCCAAACTGATTAAAAAGCTTGCCTTATCTTTAAATACACTTTATGTAAAATTTCAAATGTTTAGACAAGAAATTGTCTGAGTAATTTGGTAGAGACGGAACCGGTCAATTTTTTTTTTAACTTTGATCCCTATTATGATCCCTTAACATTTATTGTTTTGGGCTCAAATTAAGTTATTAAGTTAGATCCATGTCCAAGGAACCTATATCTAAAATTTCAAATGTTTAGATCCAAAATTGGTGGAGGAGTTTGGTAGAGTTCTCAAAGGTCAAATCGTTGAACTTTGACCCCTTGACAGCCAAATTTCTGGCCGAAAACCGATTAGAAATATTTTTTCAAATATCAATACCCCTTATGTCAAATCTCGAGTCTGTAGACTGAAAATTGACAGAGTTATTGTGTAGGGAAATATACACAGACAGACAGATACTTTCACTTTTATAGATATATATTATTATGATATAAAAAAACTTTGTGTGAATGTGTGAGTTCAGAAATTTCACACAAAGGTACTTGATGTGTCTTGGAGTGTTCTTACATAGGTTTTGTAATGAAATGCCACTGATAAATATTAAAAATTGATAATCAGAAAAATCCGATTAAAGAAAGAAGTCTGATTTCAACCAAAGTTAACACTTTTATACAACCTAGCATTATAAGTGCATTTGAGAAGTTTTATCACTGCACAAGCAGAAAGGCCCAACCTATAAAATCATCTCTAGATTCTTTTATAAGACAGGGATGCGTTTGAAATGATTGTTTCTTTTTAGAGCACAACTGAACCATGATACTTGACGTTTGTACGTTTAACTTTAATTTGAGTGATTATAGAAAAATAATTTCATAAAAGCAACAGTTGGTTCTTTGATAAGACAGGAATGCTTTTGAAAGGAATTTTTCTGTTTAGAGCACAACTGAACCATGATACTTGACTTTTGCATTTTAAACTTTAATTGAAACCATTTTTACAGATAATTTTCTAAAATCAACAATAGATTCTCTACAGTGCAATGTAAACTACAATCTATTTAACATACACTGAGCTTCTAAGCAAAAAGAATTGGTATACACAAAGAGTGAAATATAATTGAAAAAACAAAAACATTTTACCAAAATAAAATTATATATATATATATATATATATATATATATATATATAAAATCATCCACATACAGTAGTTTTGTTGTTTCACAGCTTATCAGTATGGCTAGACAAGCAACTACCTCAAGAGTCAGGATCAAAACCCGAACACTCAAATGACAGTCGGAGCTTATATATATATATATATATATATATATATATATATACACACATATATATATGTGTGTATATTTTGGTAGCAAGTCATTATTCAAGACCATCTGATTGAATACGACTAAATTATTCTTTTTTCCGATCTTTCTGGATATCTTTTCCATTTACCGAGCAGTCTTTTTAATTTCAGCTGGCATGTTATATAAAATGGCGCCCAAAAGTTGTTGTTCAGCCATATTTTTCTCAAGCGCTTGAAAAATAAAATAAAATAATTCGCCCCCAACCCTCCTTTATGATAATTGGATGCACCTATAGAAAGCGCTTGGGAAGAATATGGCCGAACGACAACGTTTGGGTGCCATTTTATATAACATGCCTGTTGAAATTAAAAAGACTGCTCGGTAAATAGAAAAGATATCCAGAAAGATCAGAAAAAAGAATAACTCTGTTGTGTTGACTCAGACGTGCTTGAATATATATATATATATATAAGCATGGCAGGGTGACCTGATGTTGTCCAGGATTGAATGATGATCAATGAATGTTTTATCATCATCAAAACGATGAAATAGCTCATTTTTCAATCAAATTAATTGACTGCTTGCTCTAATTGGGGACCCATCGCGATGCATCGGAAGGAAACTTCAAATGTTTCTCACAGTGATTAAGTTCACAATATATTATAGTCTACATTGCACGCTAGAGGACCTACTGTTGATTTTATAAAATTATTTTCATACATAATGGCTTGCATTAAAATTTAAAATGCAAATGTCAAGTATCATGCTTCAATTGTGCTCTAAACAAAAAACATTCATTTCGAACGCACCCGTCATATCAAAGAACCTACTGTTGATTTTATATGTCTGGCATTACTGGTTGAGTGGGGATAATAGCTTGAATTCATGTTTGAAGTAAAAGAGTCAAGTATCATTGTGAAATTGTGCTTTAAACAGAAACATTCATTTCAAATGCGCCTCCTGTCATATCAAAGAACCTACTGTTATTTTATATGTTGGGCCTTTTGGCTTGTTAGTAATAAAACTTCTCAAATGCACTTGTGATGTTAGGCTGTGTAAGATGTTAACTTTGGTCAAAATCGTCTGGTCCGTCTTTCATCAGATTATTTTGATTATTGATACTCATCGAAAAAAATTCGACATGAAACCTACCTAAGAACACTGCCAGGCACATAAAGTACCTTTGTGTGAAATTTCATAAAAATCGACCCAGTCGTTTTCAAGTTAATAGGGAACAAACTCACAAAGTTTCTTTTATATAATAGTAAAGATTTTATACATTATATATATATATATATATATATATAGCGTGTCCAGGGGTGATGAAAAAAATCCAATAAAGTGCTCGATCGTAGATGTGAGAGCTGAAGATACAATATTTATTATGACACTATATATACATATTTCAAGGTCGTACCATTGGTTTCGATACACCGAAAACAGTAATAATATACTGTGGAAAATCGGTATAATCTCTTCGGCGACAAAGAAAAATCTGGAACTAATGCAAAATGAACGAACATAGAAGAAACGCTAGACTCAGAATTTCACATTTAAAAAATATCGTTTTAAAACCGACGCCAACAGATTATGATTATAGAATAAACTAAGGAAGAAAGTGTGTGTGTGTGTGTGTGTGTGTGTGCGTACGTGCGTGTGTGTGTGTGTGCATGCATAGCGGGGAACGATATTTTTTAAATGTGAAATTCTGAGTCTTAAACGCTCATCTAGCGTTTCTTCTATGTTCGTTCATTTTGACTTAGTTCCAGATTTTTCTTTGTCGCCGAAGAGATTATACCGATTTTCCACAGTATATTATTACTGTTTTCGGTGTATCGAAACCAATGGTACGACCTTTAAATATGTATATATAGTGTCATAATAAATATTATATATATATATATATATATATATATATATATATACATACATAAAGTAGAAAAAGTGACCAAGTCGTGTCATATGAGAGGAGCACAGACCATCTGCTTACTTAATGCTTAAAGATTCAGAGATATGCATTTCATCATATTGGTCATCATCAAACAAGCAATCTCATTAACCCTTATCCTTGAGTGGCTTTTGGCCTTGATAAGCGGTGACCAAATCAGTATAATAAAAACAATAAAATTGGAGGTCTATTACCTACAAACATAAAGCAACATGGAAAAAAAAAAAAACATGAATCTATAATTTTTTGTTTGTAATACCATTATTTTGTTTTTACCTTGACAAATTCATGATGTCTCTGCTCGAGGGTTTGCAAGTGTTTGTTCACATAAGCAGTAAGTGATGTCCCGCATAAAACTCCCTCGACATAACCCAGGCTTTTGGCGATGATGAGATAACATTCCTCTTCCTGGAGTACGGAATGCTCAATGGAAATCACAAACTCTCCCAAGTCTCCAGTTTCAGACGTAGTTACCAATTGTTCCTTGAAAATTAGTTGGTCAAGATGGTCTGTATCTTAAAAATGAAACGTAAAATAATAAAATAATTAAAAAAAAAGTGTGCTGGTTGACATTGGTCATCTTTCAAACCAATTCATTTCACATATATATATATTTATTATTCTTTATATAAATACAGTCATATCTTGCTACGATGTGCAGACAGTTTCAATCATATTTGATTTCATCAGGCAAGAAAAATTAAAATACAAAAATTAAAAAGGTTCCAGACTTTTTTAAATTTTGAGGAGAGAAAAAATGCCATGACTGGTAGGAAGCAAAATTAAAGTTTTTTTGCTTCACGCCAATCGTGGCATGTTTTCTCTTTGGCATTTGCTCTCTTTGATTGAGCACTATCAATGACCCTGGTTGAAATTCAATTATTCTTAATTTTTGGATATCGTTCTACCTGGAATAAAAATATATATATATATATATATATATATATATTTTTTTTTTTTCTTAATTTTTGGATATCGTTCTACCTGGAATAAAAAAAAAAAATATATATATATATATATATATATATATATATTTTTATTCCAGGTAGAACGATATCCAAAAATTAAGAATAATTGAATTTCAACCAGGGTCATTGATAGTGCTCAATCAAAGAGAGCAAATGCCAAAGAGAAAACATGCCAAAATATATATATATATATATATATATATATATATATATATATATATATAATCTTTTTTTTTATTCCTTTGAGATGAGGCTTCATAATTTATGTATTAATTTTTTTTATGGACTGTTATCCTCATCTTCATAGTTGTTGTTTTTCACCATGTTTTGGCCAACTTATCCTCTGGCCTTCTTTAGGTGTTTAACCACTACAGCCCCAAAGGATTGAAGTGTTGAGTCTCTACGGTACCAGTTGAGCATTGTCTGAAGATAACTGTTTCAATCCTACCCACAGCAGGCCAGAGGATTAGTTGGCCAAAATATAGTGCGACAACAACAACTATGGAAGGCAGTAATTACTGGGGATACAGTTAAGAGACTCAGCATCCCTATCCTGTCGTTGGCCGAAACGTGGTGAAACAACAGTTATGAAGATGAAGATAACAGCCCGCAAAAAAATTAAAACTCGGCGCATTTCAGGTGAAAACATTATTACATACGCAAGTGTCATGACGAAATTAGTTTAAATTCCAAAAGTTATGGAAAAGATGTACTAGATGTATTTTTTAACAGAAAAAAAAAAAAAAAAAATTAGCCACAATTACTTTTTGAAATGAGTTGCTTTGTCAATTTAAATCAAGGGTTATCTCCCTTGAATTGGTCACACACCTTTTCCACATCAAAATATACAATAAAACTTGACAATTCGACAGATTCTATCTTTACTTGTAATTATTTTTCTATTGGATCATTATTCATAATTTTTTGGAATTTATACCAATTTCAACATGACACTTAAGTACGTAATAATGTTTTCACCTGAAATGCGTTGGGTTAAAAGTCACCAATGTAAACAAGCTGAAAAAATATGAACAAAACGAAATCATAAAAAATTATTCATGGAAAATTTTTGTATCCTGAGAATATTAAATTTTGTCACCGTTTGCAGGAGTTCCTTAGTAATTCATTAGGTGGGTCACTAACTGACCTTACGAATGCGTGAAAAAATATCGAATAATTCGACCCTCTGTCTTTCCAAGCTTATAACTACTCGAAAAATGTAATTCAAACCCTAATTTTTTTTTTTCAATTAAAGGAGCAAGGACCAAAGTTTCATTTAAAAAAAAAAACAAACAAAAAAACAATGTGTTTTTTTAAAAAAAAAAGGTTTTAAACTTCGGACTTTACAGGTAAATTTCTAAAAAACACTTCTTTTTTTTGTTTTAAATTTGAATATATTATTTATTGATCTTTTATCTTCAATTTGTGATATATAAAACATTGGTGAGTAAATTAATTATTTCCTTTTTAATAGACATTTCAAAATGGGGGGGGGCGTGAATTAAAAAAAAAACGTTTGTTTAAAATATTATATTCGGTTTACTGCAAAGAGCATAAAATTTCACATTAACCCTGAAAATATCATAAAAATTGAATCAATAGAAAATTTTGATAGATTTTTAAAGTTTAAAAATTGAAAAATACTTAACTCGGAAAATTCAATTGATTTCATTACTGTTTATTAAAAAATAATATTTCTATTACTTCAATAGTTTATTTTGGAAGTATAATCCATAAAGAAAATAAACAACCCACTTTTAAAAGAGAAATTACGAGTATTTTTATATTTTATCTGCAGTTTTGTGTTAGGGGTGTCAAAAATTCCGATAGTAATTCATATGTTTATGTCTTAGATGAAGATTAAGAAGGAGGAGGACGAAAGGGATAACAAGATGTAAGAGTAGGAAGAGGAAGGAATACCGGTATTGTTACACACGCACACACATATATATGTGTGTGTGTGTGTATATATATAGATATATGTATGTATATATATGTGTGTGTGTGTGTATATATATAGATATATGTATGTATATATATGTGTGTGTGTGTGTGTATATATATAGATATATGTATGTATATATATGTGTGTGTGTGTGTAGATATATAGATATATGTATGTATATATATGTGTGTGTGTGTGTAGATATATAGATATATGTATGTATATATATGTGTGTGTGTGTGTAGATATATAGATATATGTATGTATATATATGTGTGTGTGTGTGTAGATATATAGATATATGTATGTATATATATGTGTGTGTGTGTGTAGATATATAAATATATGTATGTATATATGTGTGTGTGTGTGTAGATATATAGATATATGTATGTATATATATATATATATATATATATATATATCTCTGTAGAAATATATTTTCTTATAATATATACCAATCCTTATTTAAAAAGCTCAATGTAATTACAGAGCAATATAGTGAATAAATGACAAAAAGCTATATTCCAAAATTCTTGATGTTGACCATCTTATTATTTATTCTTTTAATTCAGTTGACATTTACAATTCTTGACAGTATAATTAAGTGATTGATTTTGCGCTACGAAACAGATACTGTCAAGAATTGTAAATGTCAACTCAATTAAAGGAATAAATAATAAGATGGTCAACATCATGAATTTTGGAATATAGTTTTTGTTATATATATATATATATATATATATATATATATATATACTAGCATATATATAGATATATGGTTAAGTGGCAGTTTTAGTCATTTAAAACTGATTTAAAGCTTCACTGCTCACTAATTTTTTGAACAATTTTAAACAATTATTACAGTTTATAGATCAACTTCTCAGCTACATTGGTGAAAAAAAAATTTTTCAATTTTCGTTTGGTAAAGCAAAAGTTATGATGAATTTATTGGTGTTCAAATTCATAAAAAAACGTAACGAGGTGAGCGATGTTTTTTATGACTGGTCTCCATAGCAACTACGTGGCTTCAGCGACTACTGTTGCCACCAATTCACCGCTTTCACTAAAAGAGAAGTAACAAGAGAAACAGAGAGAAGAATGAAAGGGAGATAATTTGGGGATTTTTATTGAAAGCAAACGAGTGCCGTACATTGTTATTACATATGTTTATGTCATGTTTATGGAGGCAAAAAGTAAGACTGAAATGAAACAAAGAACTAGTGAATTTATTGGAAGCCTGGAAAAATCATGGATTGCAATAGAAAAATGCGAGCATGAAAAGTAACATGGTTAAGCTTAAACATGGAAAAGTAAAGGACTAGTTTTTAAAACTGGAAAAGAAAATGCCAAGATATTCTAATAAAAAATCTAAGCAAAAACATTCATTTTAAATGCACTGCTGTCTTATCAAAGAACATACTGTTGATTTTATATGCAGGGCTCTTTCTTCTTGTGCAGCGAGAAAATTTCTTAAATCTACTTGTGACGTTAGACTGCATAAGGTCGTTAACATTGGACTGTTTCATCTTTAATCAAATTATTTCTATTATCGATTTTCAATACTTATAGGAGGCATTCTGATATAAAACCTATTTAAGAACACTTCTAGACACAAAATACATTTGTGTGAAATTTACAAAAAAAAAAATCGGCCCAGCCATTTTGGAGTTCATAGGGAACAAACTCTCACACATACAAAGCGACTTTTATATATAAATAGAGATTTGCGCTAAAACTTAATATTTAATAGAATTTAATAACCTTATTTCTGGTGAGGACAAGGACAGCTATTTTTTTTTTCTTCAAATTTTATTTGACTTGCTTCTTTACCACACAGACTAATTAAGTCAAGCTTTCTTTCTGAGTGAGGCTAATTTTTTTTTGACAATAATTTAAATCCCACTACAATTGACTATAGTCGGTTCTTTTCTGACTTTTTTTTTTCAGAAATGATAATCTAATATTTATTTTTTATATTTAAATGATTCTTTTATACCCCCCACCCAGGGGGGCAACGTCAGGGCACAGATCATGTAAGTTTAACAATAAAAGCTTGATTTCAACTATCTGAAATTTCTAAAATATGTAACTTTACATCTGTTTATCTTCACTTAACTATCTACATCATTATCAACCCTCTCATAATATTCTTCATCATTCAACTGACCATCAACCCATTTCATTGACCCTTATCCTTGAGTAGGTTTTGGCTTTGATAAGTGATGACTAGGACTATGACAAGAGAATATTCTAATCATTTTGACTCTCGAGTGTATATCTGACACAATTAGACAATCGAGAAACACATCATTTTATATAAAAACATAGAAGATATTAACTGATATATACTCGAGAGTCAAAATAATGAAAAGAATATTCTCTTCTCATAGCCCTAACGATGACTCATTAATAGAGCTGTGACAACAGCATATTCCTTTTATTGTTTTGACTCTTGAGTAGATATCCGTTAATATCTCATATGTTTTTAATATAGACTTATGTGGTTCTCGGTTGATTGACTGTGTCTTACTGTGTCGGATATATACTTGAGAGTCAAAATAATGAAAAGAATATTCTGTTGTCATAGTCCTATTCATTAATAATAATAATAAAAAAATGTTTTGCATGTTTGAAATATTTGAAAATTTATTTCTACTTGTGTATACGGTGCGAATACAAACAATACGTACCAAGAGATTTGATGAACATCAGCGCTTCATGACTAGGTCCAGGAATATCCGTAGTTTCAACAGCTGGAGTTTCAGACATTAGCAGTTCTTCTGCAGGAAACAATTCATCCTTGAAGTTTAGTTTCAATTTGCTCACATCTTTCGGTACTTCCATCACGGATGATGGTGGAGCCAATTCTTCCTGCGGTTGCTCTTGCAAACTCATTTTCTCACTTTCACGTTCTGCAACAGAAAAGAAATAATTGAATGCACGAAGGACCTTCAATAAGTTTCCAAACCTTTTTGTACAGGCATTTTCGTAGGCTCTTGAAAATTCAGTATGTTACTGCTATACATCTTATGAGACGACTGACCAATTTTTATGATTTCAGGTTCAAATGGGGGAGGAGAAAACATACGGGTAAAATCTCTGACTGCTGTCCAAAGAGGTCTTGTTTTGAATAATATCAGTTTGAAACACTTGACATATGTCTAGTTGTACTGAAGAGCTGTGATATAGCGAAACAGATCTCTGTAGATAATTATCATATCATGGTTGTTGAGTACAATGTGATACTGTCACTGTTGCACATCATTCATAATGATATTTTGGCATTCGCCACCCACCCCCAATATCTTTCCATTAAGAATTCTTTCTGAAAAAATACCAAGTACTAACGGGAGAGACCATGTTAAAATAGTCAAAGTCCCCAAGTTTAAGTGTTTCTGGATTAAAATTTTCTACGTCCAAGTTGTCAGTCCGTGTTGTTAACCACTGAGCTACCGTCACCTGCTACCCGTTGCTGCTGCTGCTGCTATTGTGTTCGTCTGTAATCACTAGGGCTATGACAACAGCAAATTTCCATTGTTACGACTCTCGAGTATATACCCAACTCGGACACATTAAATCAATCGATAACCACATCACTCTATATAAAAACATAAGATCTCAACGGATACACACTCAAGGGTCAAAACAATGAAAAGAATATGCTGTTGCCTAGCCCTAGTAACTACTCAGGCTCCTTCAGTATTTGACAGACTATGGATACCTACATAGGGGTTCCTGCGTGTGAAATTTTTTTGGCAGAAGGTACGCAATCTCCAACCACAATTCTCCTGAGTTGGCATTGCCAAATACCAGTGGCAAGTGAAGTGTATGTATAGGACGACTAGAAACAAATGCCGAGATAAGCGGAGAGGATATACAGAACCTAGAATCCCCAAATGGTGTGCGAGCCCTTTCTAGTCTCACACAAAAACACGCGTTCACATATCAAGCCACTTTTTTTTCTTGTCATACACATACGTGCACACACGTACATATATTCATGTTCACGTACATACACTCACATTCACGTGCATACACACACACACAAACTAACATACACACATGTATACGCGCATACATACGCCCGCATGGACAATGTCACTTCCCTTTAAAGGAAATCCACACATGCGCAAAAGACCACCGGAAACAACTACAAAAGCAAGAGACCTGAGCTGTTTCCTTTTTTTCGATTCGGCTCCCAACCTGGGCGGTCGACAGACCAAGTGCTCCCTGCGGGGCGCGCGCCTCATGTCACCTGCTACTATGTGTGGGGCAAGAGCCAACAGACAGTACGTACACCTTACACACTTTCTCTCTCCATGGCCTGGATTGACTTTCTCTCTCTCTCTCTCTCTACAACAATAGACTTTCCCTCTCACCAGACAACAGTGAGAGATGCGTGTGCCAAACTGGATTGACTCTCTCTCTCTCTCTACAACAATAGACACTTTCCCTCTCACCAGCTAACAGCGAAAGATGCATGCCAAACTGGATTGACTTTCTTACTCTCTCTCTCTAAACAATAGACTTTCCCTCTCACCAGTTAACAGCGAGAGACGCACGCCAAACTAAACACGTGATGTACCCTTTCATTTAATTTTTTTCTTCACAAAATAAATTCCAGTTCGTTTAATTCAATAAACGCGTTGTTCGTTCCTTTCTCAATTCATTTTTCCTATTTTGTATGACTGGGGGATATATATATCCACCAGTCCACTACAAATTGGTGAGCCGAACGTGAGATGAACACACATTTCCTTCTATACCACAAGTCTCGCAACAAACTGGCGACCGACTGACATGAAACGAACACGCATAGGGACCCTATTTTTTTTTTTTTAAATGAATTGTTTTGAGCAAGACGCATGTTTTATTTGATAAACAAAAAAACGAACTTTTACAACAAAGAAAAACAAGTAAACTACTACCGACAAGACTTGGCAGAAAAATAAACACGGAGCTGTCGACTTCATACCGAATTTTTAAAAAATTCGAGCTTGACAAACATTTTTCATGGTTTCCTGACATTACCCTACAACAAACGCGAGGAGCAAAATCACATAGGCCTTTATACATACTCTCCCGCACAGCAGATGCAACAACAAAGAAACAATTACAGGGCATCCCTATCAACACATAGGAATAAGTTGAATCAACAATATGAGTTGAGATGCACCACGCACACTGATAAACTCACAACTGGAAGTTTCGTTGACAGCCGGCAACTGGACACTCACCGTTCAACACGAACAAATGCATAACAAGCGCCTGTACAGGCAATGTGCACACACTATCACAGACTCACTTACGAAGACTCATGTCAACACAAACAGAATTTTGCTTCTAAACAAACAATTCACTTCACTGTCCAAGCAACTCGTTGCACATGTCAGCACACACACAAAAAAACACAAACAAATGTCAGCCTAAAAAAAGAGTAAACGCCTTTTCCACGCATAAGTAAATACTTTTTTTTTTATGAACACACTCCATTTTTTTAAACAACCACACCAACAGCGAAAAAACAGGACGAATAGTCAATTGCCCAAAACATTACTTATAATAATAAAAAAAAATATATACACTGCATATTTTTTATTTCCTGGGAAGGGGAGTATTGTGCGAGCCCTTTCTAGTCTCACATAAAAACACGCGTTCACATTTCAAGCCACTTTTCTTGTCATACACATACATGCACACATATATACATATATTCAAGTTCACGTACATACTCACATTCACGTGCATACACACACACACTAACGTACACATATGTACGCGCACACGTATGCACACATGGACAACGTCACTTCCTTTTAAAGGAAATCCACAAATGCGCGAAGGACACCGGAAACAACTACAAAAGCAGGAGACCTGAGCTGTTTCCTTCTTTTCAATTCGGTTGTACTATATGTGGGGCAAGAGCCAACAGACAGTACATACACTTTTCCCTCTCACCAGCTAACAGCGAAAGACACATGCCAAACTAAACACGTGATGTACCCTTTCATTTGTTTCTTCATGAAATAAATTCTAGTTCGTTTATTTTAATAAACGCGTTGTTCGTTCCTTTCTCAATTCAATTCATTTTTCCTATTTTGTATGACTGGGGGATATATATAATATATCCACAAGTCCCGCAACAATGGTCACCATCTTATACTAACCAGGCTCAACGTTGCTTAACTTGACTCTGATGGGAACTGGTGTGTCAGCGCAATTATGGCGTATATTCTGTAATCGCTACTGCTAGAATAAAAGCACTCTAATCTTGATAAACTAAAACTCTACTCTGACAAAATGGTTGCCAAAGAAGAGAAAACAAGGCTCTTCTATAAACAGCAAATTATGTGTATGTATATATATATATATATATATATATATATACTAAATTTACTCCGTTGTGTGTAGGTTGCCAGGATTTTAAAGAAATGTGTATAATAGAAAGACAAGAGTCTCATTCCAACATTTAATAACGCTCTGATCCCCAGCTGGCATCAATTGTGATGGATGGCTCTAGTCTGGGTGAGGGCCCCGTGTTTTGACAAGCTTCTGGGTTTGACCTTTACTCCTGATCTGAAATGGAACACGTACATCAAGTCTGTTGCCAAGGTCGCTGGAAAGATGGTGGGATCCTTCTACCGCTCCAGAAGATATCTCACTACTGATGCAATTCTCTATCTATATAAAAGCCAAGTACGGCCAAGGATCTGGGCAGGAGCTGCCAAAAACAGCCTATCATGCCTTGACAGAGTACAAAATAGACTTCGTGGTTTAGTGGGGGATGCCCTTTTCTCTACCCTGCAACCCCTCTCCCACAGAAGAGACGTTGCGAGCCTATCCTTGTTTCATCGTTATTTTCATGGCAGGTGCTCGTCTGAACTCCAATCCCTGGTCCCCCCTCGCCAATCTTTCACGAAAAACACCCGTCTAGCTGAATCCACTGTGAAAAATTTCCCCCACTCTATATCTGTGCCTAAATCAAAACGCGGATTTCATGAACAAAGCTTCTTTCTTAGAACTGCACGCCTGTGGAACTCTGTTCCATCTGCCTGCTTCCCTCCGGACTACAACTTGGATGTCTTCAAGTCTAATGTTAACAAATTCCTAATGAACCGCCCCCTTAAGTAAACACTTCATAAAATCTCCTCACTAACGTAATGTACTTGCAATAACCCTTATCCCTGAGTGGCTTCCGGGCCTTGATAAGTGGTGATCACTGTGTAAAAAAAAAAAAAAAAACTTTATTATCTTCATTAGTTTGACTTGTATAAAAATGGGTTGGTCATAGAAAGGTTTAATATGTATGGACGTTGATGAAAGATTAGACAAACCTGTTGGCAGAGAGAGTTCATGGATACGTGTTTAATTTCGTGTGCAGTGGTAACCATGTTGGCTTGTTTGCTTTCTAGCCAACCCAGGGTCAAAAGCCCAGACGAAGTTTCACAACAACAGAGTGTATAGTTAAGCGAGAACAAAGAAGAAAAAGAGGGAATTGCAGTCGGGTTTAAACTTTTATAAACTTTGCAACTTTATTATCTTTGTTAGTTTGCCTTGTTTCTACAAGGGTTAGTAGCAGAAAGAGTTAACGTGTAGAGACAGAGATGAGAGATTAGACGGACCTGTTGAAAGAGAAAGTTAGAAGCGTGCGTCCATGTGTATAGAGAAAAAAGATTGGACAGTCCTATGGGAGAAGGAGAGTTCATGTATCTGTGGTTGAAATTGTCATTTGACAGTAGTTATGATGGATTCTTCATCTTCTCATATTAGTTGACCTCCGGGTCGAAAAGTCTGGGTGAGTTCTGTTGCATCATAGGAGAGAAGTTGTGGACAGATCCGAGCGCTGTGAAGAATGTCGCTGGTCGGAAAGCATATATACATTCAATAATAATTTAAGGAATCGGTTTTGGCACCAGAAAAAAAATCATCATCAAAATCAGAAATCAGAGGCAAATAGTATTAATGCTGCTGGACTCCCTCAGGAGTGCATCCAGGGCCAAACTCTCACTAGACATCACCATTATACTTAATATATGAACTCTATAATATATAACTCCCACCATATATATATATATATATATATATATATATATATATATATATATATATATATATACACGAGCAAAGAGTTAATAAAACATGTTAAAAAAACGCTTTGAAATGAGTTAACATATTTAATCTCAAAAGGAAACACTAGATAAGTGGATAGTCCTTAATCCATGGAGTTTCGAAGAAATACTTTCCTTCTCATCAGAGGGTAGGAATTAGCAAAATGTGGGATCGGATTTTGCATGCAAAAGTATTTGATGAAACAACAAGTAAGTCAAAGATCTTACTTGATAACAAAAAAAGTGAAGCAGAGGGAATATGGTCGAGAAAAAGGTGATTGCACATGAATGGATAGTCTGGTGGAAGATAAATAATCCAGTGACGGTAAAATCCAAATATATAACTTCAAGAAAGTTAATTGAATTTCCATTTGCACAAGTAAAATTCAAGGAAATCCCGTAATTGGAAGAAGATGGTCCATAATAATCCAAAGGCAGAAATCCATGGAAAAATGCACAAAAATGTGTACAAGGAAAAAAGGAAAAAATTCCAATAATATTAATAAAAGAAAAATAAGATATGCTTTTCACTCTACTGCCGAGATATGAATATAAATAAGAAAGACCAGGGAAGAAAAGGAGAACATTTTTTTTTTATTTATTATTTATTTTTATTATATATATATATATATATATATTAAGTAATGTGATTTATAATTTAAAAGTTTTAAAATTTTTAAAATTTAAAAATCAAAATTTAATTAAATTAAAAATCAGTTTCATAAGAAGGAACAACAACAAAGTCAATTATCTGTACGATCGTTTCGGAAATCCGTGCTTTTTATTTGTGGTATACATGAAGTCACGTAGAATAATTATACATAGTTTTTTTGGTAAGCACGGTCTCCTCATCAGCAAATTTAGGAGGATTTCTATTGAATTGAAAAGACACCAAAAATAAACCTAGCATTAATTAAACTAGTAATTTCACTATTACATTAAAATACACTTAGCTCTTTAGACTATTATTCTAATCTCCTTTAAATTATATATATATATATATATATATATATATATATATATATATTAGACACCAGGGTCGTTTTTTAACGTGGATTGTAGCCTTTTGACTATAATCACAGCTTAATATCTGTATTATTTTGTGGTGGTCAATGCCAAAGGTCAAAACAAATATTATTATTTTGTTAACTGTTACATAGAAAAAGATATGCTGAGATAATGTTTTGAAAGAAAGGAATTTTAGCTTTGATCTATAAACAAATATGTTTTAATAGAAAATAATATGATGGACATAAACAAGAAGTTTTCAAACTTAGATATAAGAACAATAAGACTGGGTCAGAGAAAATGTGACTGATTAATCATCTGTTTAGGTCTTTGTGTAGTTGAATGACGTGAACATAAAAGATTAGTTTAAATATATACAAGAAGAGTTAGGAGTTAGAAGTTAGAAAGAGAGGAATTAAGAGTTGGAATGAGAGGTGGGACAGGAGTTCTCAACTGGTTGTAATCGTTCAGCCGTGGAAGCTATCGGGCACAGGAAAATAGAAAAAAATGTAGAATAAGGGTCTGTATGCAACTCTAAAGAAAGGGAAGATCAGAAAATAAAAGTTGCATGAAAATATAACCAGTGTCGATTGTCGTTCCTCATGATGAATCTTCCTTGCAGCTTTTATAGACTCATCAATCAAGATCAACCAATGAACTAGATATATTCTTCTTTTTGGCCTGAATAATTCTCCAGAAAGATGTTTACTTTTTTTTTTTTTTTTTTTTTTTACAAAGGAGTCATAACTTATCAAAGCCTGGAGGCCACTCGAGAATAAGGGTTAATGAGTGTACAGTGGTGAAGGGGAACCTGTCAGTCATCGTGAGTGGAAATTTGGTAAATTGAATTACTTGAGGGGACGGCTCATCAAGAATTTGTTCACGTTGGACTTGAAGCAACCATATTGTAATCAGTTGGAAAGCAGGAAAACAGAACAGTAAGAACTGTTTAAAAATTATTGTATGCCTATGTTTGTTGAACTATATACATTATACTCACTAGACATCATCATACATATGAACACAAAAAATATAGACATACACAGACACATACGGATTATATAAAATCCATAATATATAACTCCTGCCATCCAACAAAAGATACAGTGACAAAAATGATCATAGACCCCCGACTCATGTTTTGATTGGCCTTGTGCTTAATTTTCTTTTGTTGATATTTTGTTCTCAGAATGAAATATATAAATTCCCATCCCGACTAGTTACGTTAGCAGATATACACTTCACTCTCTGCTACGGCCTGCCTTCTGAAACTTATCTCTACAGCCAGAGACTCCAACGCACTCCTGCAGCTCCAGCACTTCCAGCTACTGCATCTCTTAACGTCAGGCTAGTCTATGAAGAGACCCTTGGTCATAGTCAAAAACCTATTTCACCCCCCCCTCCCGAAACATGAGATCATGGAAAGCAGGTGACTGATGTAATATGGAAGCAAACAGAAATAATTCTGTTTATGGTTTCGTATTCTTGTTGTACTGAGCAGAAGATACCAGTATGGGCACTGTTTGGGCAGAAAAAAAACTGCAATCTACTGTCTGTACAACTGCAAAGAAAGTTATGGCAATAACTCTGTGAGAAATTACACGGCTTGAATCATGTCACTTCATTGGTTGATTGATTTAATACATCGTTTTTTATTACAGACTTTCTCATTGGTTGATTTGAATTTTAACTTGCGAGCATGGGCATGTTTTAATTGAACACTTCAGTCCGGAAAAAGATTTTAAGCAGGACAGACAGATATTAATTTTCTTATTAATTTGGCAAGGGGGGGGGGGCTCTCTGACCCAATATTGTCTCAGACCATTGAGGCAGTTTAATCTACTAGGTTGGGTGTACTTTCTAGACGTGGTATCATCTTTCTAGTTAGCAAAGAGTGTTGATTTTGGGTTTTACCATGTTGTCGGAATTCTGCCCTTTTCAATTCAAACATTGTTTAAAATGAACCACAAGCCAAGAAGTAACGATAATCTTCACAGAAGGTTTTTCCCTACCACTTCATCACAAAGTATTACCTATCAGGCTCAGCAGAAGCAGCAAAAATTATGCAACATAATTTTGCAATCGAGAAGATGAAACAACCTGTTATTAATCCATCAGGTAAGTACGCTTTTCAATGTGTTTAATTTTCTGCTCTGCCAAACTTCTAAGCTATGTAAGAATAAATTTCTCACAACTCTTTCCTCGAAACACAGCGTGAATAGGACTCTGAATCAGAACACCTCGCTCGGTAAGGACTACCATGACAGACGGATGGCACCTGATTGTCACCAAACTACTTTCCGACAATCAGCAAAGAATAACGGAAAAGATTGTGGGTAGAAGAAGCAGAAGACAACAACGAGAAACATACGTTGAAAGTCTGAACACCTGGACAACATCAAAAATGATGAGCAACAATGAATTCATGAATGCGTTCAGAAATAGAGATAGATGGAGAGCCATAGCCATCAATCCTGAGCCAGGCAGGAGACCACTTTGAACAAAACAGACAACAAACAATTACATACCTACAAATTAAAGAAAAAGGCTAAATATATTTCGTTTTGTTTTTTTTAAACAATGTTTACACTTTTTTTTTTCTCACGATTTTTATAATTTGTAGCCGCATTTTCCCTGAGCCAAAATTGGCAGTCGTTTGCAAACAATCAAAACAAATTCGGTTTTTGTTTTCAAGTCAAATACGTATAAATATAAAATAAAAAAAAGAAATACGGTGCTTGTATAAATTAGTGATATTTTAAACAAACACATTTCAGGTGAAAACATTATTACATACTTACATGTCATGTCGGAATTGTGTACTTGTTGAACTGTGCTATTTTTTTAAATAGTATTTTCAAGTTAAATTAAATTTTTACTAAATTTTTACTAAATGTTTTTTTGGTACTGGTGCACTTATTGATCCGTGCTGAAATAATAACGTTATTATTTAGAAAGCCATTCCTAACACGGGGAGGGGGAGAGTGTTTTGTATCTATTCTGTACTTTAACCTTAAAATTTAATAAAAGCAGATATCAAAAAACTTTAATTAAACTTGAAAATACTATTTAAAAAATAGCACGGATCAATAAGTGCACTAGTATCCCCCCCCTTTTCTTTTATTAAATTGTTAGGTGAAAGTACAGAATAGTTACAAAACAGCCTCCTCTCTCCATGTTAAGAATAGCTTTCTAAATAATAAGGTTATTATTTCAGCACGGTTCAATAAGTGCACCACTGCACCAGACTTAAATTTTAAAACTTACAAAAAAAAAAAAATAATAATAATTCAGTAGATGAGTTAGATGTATTAAAAAAAAACAAACAAAAAAACATCCACAACTACATTCTGACAATTTATTTAAAAATGGCGTACCCTTAATCAAAAATCAAGGGAGATAAGTCAGTTAGTCACACTGAACTGGTTGCACGACTCTACCACAGTGAAACATACGATAAAACACTATAATTCGATAAATTTTATTTTAACTTGTAATTATTTTGCTAAGTTTTTTAAAAATTTATACTAACTTCGTCATGTTTTCACCTGAGGTGTGTTACTTTAAAAACATCACTAATCTATACAAGCACTCGAGAAATATGATTAATCGTTCAACAATATTTACCCACGGAATAAAATCCTCTTAAGATATTTCTTTTGTTTGGGAGTTTAAACCACGTTAATTCTGCGATCTTTTTGTCTCAAAACCAAATCGACATGTTCCTTATTTTGCGTTACTAATTCTTCTCATTAAGACACGGTGTCAAAAAATAAATGAATAAATAAATAATAGAACTTTCACTTAAGTAATGAGACGTTGGTCTCCTTTGGAAATAATTTTTAATGTTGCTTTTTCAAGGAAACCCGAAAAAGCCATCCAACGGACCACGACCCTCTTTGGAATCAGCGTTCTGGTTTTTATTGAAGAGTGACGTAAACAGAAGAAACAGTCGCAGTTGTCATGGTAACATTTATCAGAGTTATCTCCCTTGATGTCTTTTTTTTTTTTTTTTTTTTAAGTTCTTTTGTGTGGTATCATTATTTTCGTATTTATTTACGTACAAGATATGTCACAAAGTCAGTTTAAAAAAACAACAACAAAAAAAAAACAGCGGTAAACGTTACTATCAGGCACATAAATTATTTAAAAGGAAATATGGTACCAAATTTCTGGCCTTTAGGAAATTTAGGTCATGTGATTTTTTTTTTTTTTATTAACGGTGTAAGCTAAAAATACGTTCTCCCGTCTGAAATAACCGGGAGGTATTTTATCAATAGATTTTTTTAAGCTCTATAACTTTACTTTTTGATAAGAATTTCCGGTGAAAAAAAGAAGCATATCTTTCCATGATTACAACCCCGCCCCACGTAAAGTTCTAAAAGTTTCGTAAATTTAACTTTTAAGAACTTACGATTGGGTAATGGATATAATTAAACTTTAACCTACCTTTTTTGTTATAGATAATTTAAGTAATAGTATCTTCCTAGTTTTTTGCTTGATATTTTTTTTTTATTGACATTATTTTTAAAAAAATTTACTTTCAACTTGGACGAAAAACTAAATACGAAACTTCTGAATTGTATTGTTTTAATCGCATCTCGCACTCGCAGTGATGAGTTTCTCTGCGTCGGCTTCAGATATTTTGCAAGGCAGTAAAATCTTAAGGACACAACTTGTGTAGGTGTATCAGAATTTTTGTAGGAATTTTTGACACCCCTAACACGAAACTGCAAATAAAATATAAAAAAACTCGTAATTTCTCTTTTAAAGGTGGGTTGTTTATTTTATTTATGGATTATATTTCAAAAGTAAACTATTAAAGTTGTATAAAAAGTAATAGAAATATTTTTTTTAAAATAGTAATGAAATTAATTGAATGTTACGAGTTCAGTATTTTTCAATTTTTAAACTTTAAAATCTATCCAAATTTTTCTATTGATTCTATTTTTACGATATTTTCAGGGTCAATGTGAAATTTTATGCTCTTTCCAATAAACCGAATATAATATTTTAAACAAACGTTTTTTTTTTTAATTCACGCCCCCCCCCCCATTTTCAAATGTCTCTTAAAAAGTAAATAATTAATTTATGTACCAAAGTTTTCTATATCACAAATTGAAGATAAAAGATCAATAAATAATATATTCAAATTTAAAAACAAAAAAAAGTAGTGTTTTTTAGAAATTTACCTGTAAAGTCAGAAGTTTAAAACCTTAAAAAAAAAAAAAAAAACTCACGTTGTTTGTTTTTGTGTTTTTTTTTTTTTTTTGTTTTTTTTTTAATGAAACCTTGGTCCTTGCTCCTTTAATTGAAAAAAAAATTAGGGCTTGAATTACATTTTTCGAGGAGTTATAAGCTTCGAAAGATGGCGGGTGGAATTATTCAATAGTTTTCACAAAATTTCTGACACTGCTACAACTTGTGCTGTGCAGAATATTTTAGTGGCACATACGAGTGGCAGACATTACAAGTGATAGACCCTTACCCAAAGAAAGATGGGAAGGGCACAGAAAACTGAAAATGTATCCAACTGGAGTACGAGCATCCAATAGATATTTTGTTTGAAGTAAAAGGAGTATCTCATTGGACTGGAGTTCATGCTAGAATCGACCTGTTTGAAAAAAGGGGTGTCCAAGATTATCTGCAGATAAGCTACTTTTAATGGAAACTGTCTAGATGTTATCTCTGATGGATGTCTTGAGTAGTCAACTTCTGAGTGGTCGAATGGTGACCACTAACAAAGGCCAGAATCAGACAAAAAACATTTATCTGACCAACAGTATGGATTTAGGCAAGCCTGTTCTGCTGGAGATATCCTAACTGTAATCTCTGAACGTATATATCAAGCACTGAATAAGGCAGGAGAAGCTAGGCATTTGACAGCGTTTGGCAATGGTCTTCTCATGAAAATAAATCATATGATATTGCTGAACGTATACTTAACATAATCAAATTCTTCTTATATATGGGCATACATCTGAACAACATAATATTTAAATGCGGGTGTGCCACAGGTGTTAATCCTTAAACTTTTATTATTCCTGATATTCATAAACCACCTCCCTGACAAATTTTCTCTGACATGGGGATTTTGCTGATGACACGATGCTCTATAACAGACATGAGGGTAAAATTAATGAACACGTGTGTAAGGAAATGGATAAAACTAAAGAGGAAGACCTCTAGTTGGTAGTGGAAGGGGGCTGTACTTTGTTGGAAACTCTCAATGCTGCTAAGACTAAGCTTATTTCCTTTAATAATTCCAAGATACCTTCTCAACCTCTGCTTGCCATGGCTAATGATACACTGCTTTCCTCAAGCTCCAAGGGTTAAAGTTCACAGACAACATGAATTGGAACAAATACATTGAGGTAAATTGCCGAGGCTGCAGCGTGGAAAATGGGCTCTCTCTATTGTGTTAGAAGGCTACTCACACCTGAGAGTATCCTACAACGCCACTGTTTGCCCATTGTTCCTATTTACTTTGCCTCCCCAGGAGGGCAGAGTTAGACATCAAGGTCGTTTTTTAATGTGGAAAAACGGAACAAAAATAAAAATTGTCTCAGTCGTGAAGGATGTCTCCTCCACTAACCGAAAACAAAAAAGTGAAGAGTGGTACCAGAACAGATGCTACATTTTGATCTTGGCCCGAGTTGCCACATCTGAGCTGGTGCATCTGCCACTAGTTTTTCGCTCCTAGACAGGGTTTAGAAAAGAGTCATCAACCTGATAGGTCTTGCATTATCAACTAAAATCCAACCTCTGTTCCATCGCCAAAATGTGGCATCCTTGGGCCTGTTCTACAAGTATTTCAATGGCAAGTGCTCTGATGAACTCAAAGCACTAGAACCCTTTCAACAACAATACTTTTGACAAACCTAACAAGCAGCAGAATCCCACCCTTACAGTGTAGAAAGCTATGCCTTTTACTCAAATAGCTTTTCCCTTGGTCTACTGCATTTTGGAATTCCTTCCCGAGCTCCTGCCCCCCTGATTGTACTGACCTGCAGAAATTAAAACAGACATCTTGCTGCCCAACTCCCTAAATAGTATCCCTGCAAATCTGGTCCCAAATCGTAGCCCCTTATGACTAAGTGGCTCTGTGCCTTGTTTGGGGTGAAAAAAACAGTAACAATAAAAAATTAAAAAGTTAGACATTTTTGATGTCTTGAGTAGTCAACTTCTGGGTGGTCGAATGGTAACCACTAACAAAGGCCAGAATCAGGCAGACGTTTTGGTGGTGCAGATGAATGCCAGACAGTAGATACTTACCCAAAGAAAGACGGGAGGGGGGCATAGAAAACTGAAAATGTCTGTGATGCTATGGATGTATACAAAGCCAAGAGTCCTGACAATGGAAGGAAAAGATTCATCAGCAGAGCAAAAGCACACAAAGTAAAAGTTAAAGGACGATGGGGGACCACCAAGGTCTTTTGAACTATCAAGACAGGAAGACACTTCAAAGTGTAACAGTCAACGTTTACACATCGGCATCCATAATCAAAATGCGTAAATTCGTTTGTATGGACATTGTTTGCGTATACACTATCTTGAACAAAAACAAATAATTATATTTTGGAGCGGTCAGAGAACTTTCTTTATCTTTATTCAGAATGATCTTTCTCTGAGTCACCTAAATCCTTTAAAAACACAGATTTTTCTTCAATAAACCAATGGAGTTCAGTTGACATGAGTCCACAGATTGGCATTGCTGTGCACCCCTCTGTTGGGTGCTCCTCTCTGCAAAATCTTTTTCAACTCATACACACACAAGCATTAGCAAACACACGGACACACACAACTCATTAACTCATTATCGTCTGCCAATCTGTATAAACTCATCATTTGAAATATTCCCAACCTTTCTCACTGAACTTCTTTTCTGGTATTATAAACAAAGAACATTTACTCTTATCAACAACTTTTAATGAAATGTAATTTATTTAGTTGAATGGAGAAGTTTAGATTACGATTTTCTGACCTGTGTAACACATTGCTCTTAAACTATCTACTGTGGCTTTTTCAATATCTAAACTAATGAATTCCCCCTTTTTTTCACAAGAACTCTAAAAATATTCACGAACATTCTATCTTTTTCCTATTGCTGTAAATCTTCCATTTTAAACATATATAAAATATCTCTTTTGTGAATATATGACTTTTGAACATATTATTTAAAAAAAATTTTTTTTTTTACACAGTGATCACCACTTATCAAGGCCCGGAAGCCACTCAGGGATAAGGGTTATTGCAAGTACATTACGTTAGTGTGGAGATTTGATGGAGTGTTTACTTAAGGGGGCGGTTCATTAGGAATTTGTTAACATTTGACTTGAAGACATCCAAGTTGTAGTCCGGTGGGAAGCAGGCAGATGGAACAGAGTTCCACAGGCGTGCAGTTCTAAGAAAGAAGCTTTGTTCATGGAATCCGCGTTCTGATTTAGGCACAGATATAGAGTGGGGGAAATTTTTCACAGTGGATTCAGCTAGACGGGTGTTTTTCGTGAAAGATTGGCGAGAGGGGACCAGAGATTGGAGTTCAGACGAGCACCTGCCATGGAAATAACGATAAAACAAGGATAGGCTCGCAACGTCTCTTCTGTGGGAGAGGGGTTGCAGGGTAGAGAAAAGGGTATCCCCCACTAAGCCACAAAGTCTATTTTGTACTCTGTCAAGGCAGGATAGGCTGTTTTTAGCAGCTCCTGCCCAGATATGGCAACAGTATTCCATCCTTGGACGTACTTGGCTTTTTTTGTTTTTGTTTATCATATAACATGTCTCTGATTTTCTCACATCTAAGGATAAACCTAAAATCGTTTGTTACAGAAAATATTTCTTTGAAACCAGCTTATCCCAAAAATATATTGCCCAAATAAATATCTCCTAGAACTGGTGAGAGACATCCCCTAAAGAAGTAGTCATTTCTGGTTAATCAGATGTGGCAATGACTAAGACAAAAGACCGGACATAGGATTTCTGATTTTGAATCAATAAATTTAGGAATCAGTATTAGTTTAGAGGTAGTTTTTAATTTGGGAGAGATGACAACAGTTTGTGGCTCAGAGATAGGATAGCTGATGATGGTTAGTGTCTCAAAGGTTGCCTGAGAGAAATTGTAAGGAATTGGAGTTAGAGCTTTAACAAATGAGGAGATGAACTGTCAACTGGCCAATAAACATGCTTCAGTAGACAGCTATTGGAAGTCGTTTATCACACACACACTGAGAGCACAATTTATTTATACATGTACGAAGTTATGCTTTCTTTTGTGAGTTTATTTTTATACGTATAAACCAGTGCTTGTGCCCCCAACAATCACCAAGATGACTCAGCCACAACAAGAACTAGAAGAAGATGATAGCGAACAGAAAACCATAGCAAACAAGGTTAGGGTTAGGGTCAGCGATTGTCAAATGGGACGCACATGGCGTCACAGCTGGAGCCTGACCACCCAAGAGATATTTTCTTTGTTTGAAGTGTAAATAAGTATCTCATTAAACTGGGGATTATGCTGTTTGAGAAAAGAGATGTCCAAGATTATCTGCAGATAATCTGCTATGAAGGGAGACTGTATGGAAATTATCTTCAGTGAATATTTTTAGTAATCAACTTCTGGGTGGTCGAATGGTGACCACTAACAAAAGCCAGAATCAGTTAGAAGTGAAAATATTTCAGGAGATAGGCAGGAGAGACAGTAAGAGACAGCCTTCTAGAAGCAGAGAAAGTGGGGCTGGATGTGTGAGGCTGTTAGTTGGCTTTCGGTGGTCCTCAGGAACAGTGAGTCTGTTGTGTAAGGTTGAACTAATATTTTTTTAGTTGACCAGGATAGAAAACTCTCACTTTGCAGGTGTGCTGTTTGACTTAGGAAAAACTAGCCTGGGTGCCTGGCGTTATCTGGGTGTTTGGAAGTGTGTGTTGAGCAAAACAAAAAAAAAAAGTGGTAATAGACGGACTTGAACCTTTGACACAAAGACGAAAAAGAAAGTGGAGGTGTGTGTAAGGGTGTTGATTGAGAAAAAGAAGGGAAAATTGCGAGCACAAAAAAAACCCGTGGTAGTAGACAGGCAGGCTCGAACCTGTACCGTGAAGGAGGAAAAGAAAGTGAAAAAAAAAACGTAATGTGTTAGTCGCTGTGCCCATCACCAAACTGGAAATGACAGATTTAAATTAAGGCTAGACAATCAACAAGAGGCAATGACTTTTGAAAATATCGGTGAAAAAAGCAAGCCCTCCCTGTAGAAAAGTGCCTTGTTGAGGGTGAAGGAATTAATGTTTTTGGCCAATTTTTTTATATTTGTCGCCCGAAGGGTCGAGCTTCAAAACAATACTGATCTTGTGAAAATCCGTCACCTCTTTTGAAAGTTTTAGGCAGACATACATACATACATACATACATACATACATACATTTAAACAGACAGGTGAGATTTATATTATGGATGATCATCACTTCAAAGAAATAAACATCTAATATTCGTTTATAAACTAGACTTATGATTTTTGTTTGGGGGGAGAATTTATTTGTTGCAGTTATAGGATGCATTTTCGGGATCCTTAATAATAAATTAAACGAGGTTACCAATTTATAGGAAGGGTTACCAATTTAAATCCTATAATAAAAAAAATAAAAATTAATGCAGCAAAAGACAGAACTCGATAAAGGACATGGAATCGCTGACTTTATATAAAATAAATACCATTCATTTATCAGTGATCGCAGTATTAAAATAAATTGTTCCACCTTAAATGTTCTCTTGTGTTTGAACGTTTTACATGAATGATTATTCGCGTGCGGATTTTGTGTGCATTGCTCAAGGCTTGAAAGTACTGAGTTTTATGATAGGTGTGCCGCAAGAGGGCTTGGAGTCAGTATGGCTTATTTCCTGGTGGAAATAGTCCGTAATCCGTATAAGTGAATGCGTGTGTGTGTGTGCTCGTATTTTAAGGACAGTGGTTTGGGATACGAATGTTTAAAAGGCGGTTTCAGTTCTCGCTGGATGTGATGAATTTCCACAATGGGTATTGTAGTTCATCTGCAGTCCACATAGAACCATGACAGGTATTTTAACGTCTCACAAAGACGGAGCTTCCTTGAATATGTGCTGCACTTCAGAATTTGAAGAGAAACTGCTTTGATTTTAGTGGGTAAATGCTTTTATAGTGTCTGCCTGCTGCTTTGGGACTGATCACCGTATTCAAGTGCGGGGAAGTGTAAACATAGTTCCTTTGCTTTTATGTATGCGTGTGGTCGCATCACAATGCTATGTTACTACGCGTTAATACAAACATGTAGGTGCTTCAAAGCAGTTCCTGCCTGTCATTTATTTCAGCCGGACGTAGCAGGTCGCTACACAGTGCTGACGGGATAGAACAACAGGCTTGGACCAGCACAACGAGTGGGATGATCATGGCCTGTATAGTGAACGAACAAGGACATATTCATAGAAGCAGCGATGTAATGTTACACACATTTACACATGTTTTAACATGCAGACCCAAAACCTTGTAGACTATGTCGCAAAGGAGACAAAGACAAGGAATAAGAAAAAACTTCAACTCACTGTTTCAGGTTTAAGCCACAACATTCACAGAAAATAGAATTTTTGTTAAATGTTAAATGGTACTTATGCTCGGCAAATGTTGGCGCATTACTTACGGGAAAACGGTTAATTAAACTACAGAAACACTTGTTTAACTATACAAGTTCTATAATTGAATACCCCCCCCAAAGGAACGAAAAACATAAACATATGTGAAAGCTTAACTTTGTAGATCAATTAAAAAGCTTTAAAAACTATGTAAAAACACAAAAAAATGAACCACATTTTTGCTTTTGAAAACTTTCTTGTTATTTCAAATGTCCGCTAAAGATTCCTCCGCGATGAGACAAGTCACTTTACTACATATGTGTGTGCATGTGGGCACATTATGGAAGAAAACGCTACCGTGCGCTTGCGCATAGCATTAACTAAAGTGGTAAAATGGCGCAAAATAGTCTCAGGGATTAATACTAGGCAAACAGTAAATTTGTGATGGTTTGGAATATTAGATTCATTGTAAGAGACCCGAAAACCCCTAAAAAAAACAAATCAGAGTGGTTGGTGTTTTTTTGTAGTTAAAGGCAACATTTATCATTATCTGTCCTTAACGTTGTTTTCGACTTTTAAAAAATTGTTTGTTTTTTTATTGCATTTTCACCCCAAACAAGGCACAATGCCAACTTATAAATGTAGGGTGCTACTATCTGGGAAATAATTGCAGAGACACTATGAAGGGAGTTTAGCAGCAAGATGACTGTTCCCATTACACTTGAATTTCTGCATGTTAGTACAGTCAGAGAAACAGGAACCCGGAAGTGAATTCTAAAGTCTAGCAGTTTTGGGGTAAAATCTATTAGAGTAGAAGGCTTTCTGGCATCTGGGGATCTCCTACTATGTAGGGGTGGGATTTTGCTGCTTGTTAGGTTTGCTGGGGGTATTTACGTCGAGGGGTACAAGGGCTTGTAGTTCGTTGGAGCATCTACCATTAAAATACTTGTAAAACAGGCAGAGGGATTCAACATTTCATCGCTGGGACAGAGATTGAAGCCTAGCTAACAGTTCAGGACCAATTAGATTAGCGACTCTCTTTTGAACCCTGTCCAGAAGTGAAAGACTAGTAGCAGATGCAGCAGCTCAAATGTGACAACAATACTCCATACATGGATGAATGGTGGTCTTGTAGAGGCACAGTATACTTTCAGGCGTAAATAATTTTCTGGAATGGTAGAGCCCACCTTCCTCACAGCAGCTGTGGCAATGCATTCACTGTATCTGTTCCAACTCATGTTCCCTGTGAACAATAAGCTGAGGAATTTGAATAAAGTACTTTCAGGTAATGTATTATTTGCCATGGCTATTGGTGGTTAAGAAAATTTGTTGTAATTATTCAAGGAAACAAGCTCAGTCTTAGCAGCATTTAATGTTGCCATCCATTTTTGTTCACATTCCACTTCAGATTGGAGATCTTTCTCTAGGGTTTCCACCATTGTCTCAGATACGTGTGTTTTCTTTTTCTTCTGGTGCCTGTTATATAGCGTGGTGTCATCAGCAAATATACCCATCTCAGAGACAATTTTATCAGGGAGGTCATTTATGAATATCAAGAATAATAAAGGTCCAAGAATCGACCCCTGAAGTACTCCCGCATTTATATCATATTGTTTAAATGTACGACCATTGAGGACAACCTGAATTCTTCTCTTATTTAAGAAGGATTTAATTATGGTAAGTATTCGTCCAGTGATACCATATGATCTGATTGTCATGAGAATACCATCATGCCATACTCTGTCAAAAGCCTTAGATATATCTTTTTTTTTTTTTTTTTTTTAGATGGAGGCCATCACTTATCAAGGCCCGGAAGCCACTCGGGGGATAAGGGTTATTGTGCGTACAGTAATTATTGGGATAGCATCGTAGTAATCATCAGCATTGGAGATTCGACAAAGTGTTTTACTTAAGGGGGCAGTTTGTCAGGAATTTGTTTATGTTGGACTTGAAGACATCCAAGTTGTAGTCAGGTGGGAAACAGGCAATCGGAAGAGAGTTCCACAGTCGTGCACTTCTAAGAAAGAAACTCTGCTCATCTACTGCCTTACTCTCCCCCTGCTTTGTCCTGTGTATGGTATATACGTTCAGAGATTACAGTTAGGATATCTGCTGTAGAACGGGCTTGCCTAAATTCATATTGTTAGTCGTGCAGAGTTCAGCTACTGTAAAGTGATGGATTAGAACTTGATTAGTTATGGACTCAAATATTTTGTCGAAAAGAGGGAGGAGGCTAATGGGGCGATAATTTAATGGGTCTGTTCTTTCGCCAGAATTTTTGTAAACTGGTACCACAGAAGCAGTTTTCTAGCAGTCAGGAAAGCAAGATTCGTTAAGGCATTTTGTTGAAAAGTTTGAAGAGGACTGGAACAACCTCAGCAGAGCAGTTTTTTTTTTAATGGTACAGCCGGGATGAGATCGGGTGCACATGCTTTTGAGGTGTCAAGTTTTTTTTATGATATTATGCATTTGAGTAAGAGTGCTTTTCAGATCATCTAGTGTGGTGTCTGTCCGCAAAGGAAAATCAGGGAGGGGGTGGTTTGCTGGGTCCAATGCAGAGTTTGAGCCAACCGACTGGCAAGCATGTTAGCCTTCTCGGGTGCTGTGCAAACAGACTTGCTTATAAAGATGGTGACTATATATTATCCGGCCGAGTTTTCATTTCGGTTTTTCACTGTTTCATGTATGAAATGAGACCTTTCGCAACTGCCTGTCTTTGATGCTTATGCACGTATTGTATTGCGCTATTTATTTATTTATTTTTTACTATTTTCAAGTTAAATTAAAGTTTTACGATCTTTTTTTTTTAATTAAATTGTTAGGTGAAAGTACAGAATAGTTACAAAATATGTTAAGAATGGCTTTCTACATAATAATGTTATTATTTCAGTATGGTAAGTGCATAAGTACCCTGTTATTTTATTTTTAAGTAAAAAAATAATTCATTCTTTAGAAGCGATGGCAAAATACCCTTTTTCTCTCAATAATTTACGTGACTGAGATAGGATTTAACCAAGAAAAAAAAATGTAAAACTGTATTTATGGTTAAAATCAAGTTCCGCGTGTCTTTGTTTACATGCTTGGTCAGCTGATCGTTCTGCTTTACTGCCCTGGAAAAGTCCCTTCTGATTGATGTTTGCAGGTTAAAAACATTGTTATTCTAACAAAAATAAATAATAATTATTAATCAAAGAAATTGAGAAGCAGGATTATAAAGAATGTAAACAAAGACACGCGAAACTTGATCTAAACTGTATTTATTTTCATTGTATCTATTTATTTTATTTTATATTTTTACAATATCTGAGTCAAGCACGGCATCAGCAGCATTTCGTATAAACTCCGTGTGAATTGAAAGTTTCTTTTTTTAACTTCGTCAATAACAAGAAACCGACAACAGTGACTATTCATACCGGTTTGTCAGGAGGATTTGTAGATTATCAGAAACGAATCCGGTTAATCTAAATCCGTGTTTACATCTGTCTCTTTCCACCATAGAATGATTTCAATTGTCTACCAAACCTCAAAATAAAGGTACGTCCAACATTTCGACATATATTTTCATTATATACTTTCGATATCGAATTCCGTTTTTTTTTTGTTTTTTTTTTTAACCTTGGCGCTATTAGAAAACAAAGAAAAAGAATTGTTTTAAGTTTAATATTGTTTTATTTAATTTAAATCTGAAACCAGTGAGATTGGCCGTGGCCCGTGCTACACGGAGTTTTTTTTTTTTTTTTTTTTTTTTTAATTAAATTGATTTGAGTAATTTCCAGTTGTTTTCGAAAATTTATATAAAAAATATTGGTGCTCCCGCTCCCCTTCATTGCTTATGCACTTACGTTACCGTGCTATTTTTTTCTAGTTTAAATTGTATTTTCAAGTTTTACGGTATCTTTTTTTTTTTTAATTGTTAGGTGAAAGTACAGAATACTTGCAACCCCCCCTCATCATGTTAAGAACGGTTTTCTAAATAATAACGTTATTATTTTAGCACGGGACATAAGTGCATAATAAGCACCAAAAATATTTTCTAAAATAAAAAAAAAATTATTTAAATAACGAACAATAAGCAAAAATTGAAAATAATCTAAAATATGCTTTCTGAAATAAGTAATCTGGATTATGTCCCCTGTTTCTGCAATCTTAGTTAAAAAAAAATGATCTGTTGTCTTTCTGTGTATGAGGAGCAGAGAGCACCTATTTTTAAAAATAGAATTTTCAAGTTAAATTTCACTTTTGTTTATTTATTATTAGGTGGACGTACAGAACAGTTACGAAACTCTATGCCCCCTCCCAATGTTAAGAATGGTTTTCTAAATAATAACGTTATTTCAGTACGATCCGTATATAAGTACATTAAATTTAAAGCCGCAAAGGTGGTCGGTACGTGGTTCGTTGCGCACCCCTGTCGCCTTTTTTCTGTCCGAAAATGTCACTTTCCTTACGCAATGGATATTTGTTTTTTCTTTCAAATAAATAAATAACATAAACAATTGATATAACCATATTATTTATTATTATTATTTTTTTTTAATTATTTTATAGTGTTTCTTAATATTTATTAAGATTTGAAACGGAAATTCGGAAAGGAACAATAAAAAAAAGAAAAGAAAAGAAAATTGAACTGAATATGTTGACCGCAAAATATAAAAACAAATGTTTCGATTGTATTATAGTCACCATTGAAATATACCCCTTCTTTCAATCAAATTAGTAAAACTATTCTTATATATGCTTTTAAAAAATTTATATTAAAGAATCTTTTTTTTTATTATAAAAAACTTACGATTGGTATATACAAACCGAGTACGTTTTAAAATAAATAAATGATTAATCGATTAACCTATATCTATATATCTATAAAAGTGAACGTGTCTGTGTGTCGTCTGTGTACATTTTCCTTTGCAATAACTCTGTTAATTTTCAGTCTACAGACTCTAAATTTGATATACAGAGTACTGAGATTTGGGAAAACATTTGTAATCCATTTTCGGCCAGAACGATTTGACCTTTGAGAACTCTACCAAACTCCTCCGACAATTTTGGGTCTAAACACTTGAAATTTTAGATATAGGTTCCTTGGACATGGATCTAACTTAATAACTTGATTTGAGCCCAAAACAATAAATGTTAAGGGGGTCATAATAGGGGTCAAATTTAAAAAAAATGACCGTTTTTTTTTTTTTTTTTTTTTTTGCTCAGCATACACCTCAAAACACCCGGGCAACGCCGGCCACCCATGCTAGTATATATATATATATATATATATATATATATATATATATATATATATATATATATATATATATATATATATATATATATTACTAGCATTTTAACCCGGCGTTGTCCGGGTGTTTGGAGGTGTATATTGAGCATAAATTAAAAAAAAAAAAAAAGTTGTAAATTTTTTAAACTTTGACCCTATTATGGCCCCTTAACATTTATTGTTTGGGGCTCAAATCAATTTATTAAGTTAGATCCATGTCAAATGAACCTATATCTAAAATATCAAGTGTTTAGACCAAAAATTGGCAGAGGAGTTTGGTAGAGTTCTCATAGGTCAAATCGTTTAACTTTAACTCCTTAACAGCCAAGTTTCTGGCCGAAAACGGATTACAAAGATTTTCCCAAATCTCAGTACCCTGTATATCAAATTTCGAGTCTGTAGACTAAAAATTGATATTTATTGCATAGGGAAATATAAACAGACACACAGATACACACACAGGCACTTTCACTTTTATAGGTATACTAGCATTTTAGCCAGGCGTTGCCTGGGTGTTTGGAGGTGTGTGTTGAGCAAAAAAAAAAAAAAAAGTGGTAGTAGGAAGGCAGGCTCGAACCCGTACCTCAAAGGAGGAAAGGAACGGGGGGGGGAAACTGACGTCTTTGCTGTTATGACCACCGCCAAACCGAAAGTGACTTATGATTAAATTAAGGCTAGACAATCGAAAGGAGAGGATGACTTTCAAAAATGTCGGCGAAAAAGCGACCCACCCCCTTTAAAAAAGTGCCCAGTTGAAGGTAAAGATATTAATGTTTTTAGCCAATTTTTCGATATCTGTCGTTTGAAAGGTTGAACTTTAAAACGATACTGATCTTGGTAATGTCCGTCGCCTCTGTCGAAAGTTTTAGGCAGACATGCAAACATGCATACATACATACATTTATATATTGGTAACTCAAATTTTCGACCCAAACTGATTAAAAAGCTTGCCCTATCTCTAAATACCCTTTATGTAAAATTTCAAATGTTTAGACCAGAAATTGTCTGAGTAATTTGGTAGAGACCGCAGAGGTCAATTTTTTTTTTTTTTAACTTTGCCCCCTATTATGACCCCTTAACATTTATTGTTTTGGGCTCAAATCAAGTTATTAAGTTAGATCCATGTCCAAGGAACCTATATCTAAATTTCAAGTGTTTAAGACCTAAAATTGTCGGAGGAGTTTGGTAGAGTTCTCAAAGGTCAAATTGTTAAAGTTTGACCTCTTAATCGCCAAATTTTTGGCCGAAAACGGATTACAAAGGTTTTCCCAAATCTCAGTATCCTGTATATGAAATTTCGCATCTGTAGACTGAAAATTGAAAGAGTTATTGCGTTGGAAAATGTACACACACAGACACGTTCACTATATATATATATATATATATATATATATATATATATATATATATATATATATATATATATATATATATATATAGTGCGTGTGTGTCTTGGAAGTTTTTTTTAATCTTTAAAAAATATATATACAAAAATAAAAATATTTTTTTTAAGTCTTTCGTGGGAAAATTAGTGCTTAATAGTAACACTTATGTTGGCGTGCTAAACATATTATTTAAATAAATTTATTGTTTTCTTATGGCTGTTGTAAATTCTATTTTTTAATTATAATTATTTTTCTACCGAAAATATTTTTCGTAATTTTTGGAATTTATACTAATTTCGACATGACACGTAAGCACGCAATGACGTTTTTCTATGGTCGCCATAAGCAAAGCAAGCAACGCCTGAGCGCACGTGCTTTAACAATCTAAATGTTCAATTTGGCTTTTTTGTTTGCGAAAATTTACCTGCAATTTTGGCTGAAAGATTTGGCTTCAAATATTTTTTATGGTCTGGCAACCCTGAGGGCGATACGCTATTTGTTATAGAAACGCCGTATTTTCAAGTTTCACAAGATCTTTTTTTTTTTTTTTTTTTTATTTAGTTGTTAGGTGGAAGTACATAATGGTTATAAAACACCCTCCGCATGTTAAGAATGGCTTTCAAAATAATAACGTTATTATTTTAGCATGGTTACATAAGTGTATAAGTACCAATTATTGGTAATGTCGCTAAATAGGGTTTGCGGATGATATAAGAAAAAAAAGGCATTAAAAATGTTTGTTATCTTAAACATTATTACGTTAGAAGTCAGTTCGTGTAAAAAAATTAATTTATTTTACCCATCGAAACTCGAGAAATGCACGATTAAAGTGTAAACATTCAATGATTAATAAAAAAAAAATCAATATGGTTATCTAGTTGCCATTTTGAAGACCAATAAGCAGCATCATGAGCAGACAAACCGACCAATAAGGCGCCTGCTTATTTCTGCAGAATTTCTCACAGAATACATTTTCAGTATTTACTTCAACAGTGCTACTGCTCAACACATGAGCTGAGCTAGATAATAGGATATGAAAATATGATATTTTAGCCTGACGATTCCTTAAGAAAAGAAAATGCAGAAGATTCTGTGTAGCTTAATCCGCTTATATTTTATATATTTTCATAACTTTAAATTAAATATATAGGCAAATTTGTAGTTTAGCAGCGTAAATCATTTGGCTGACATAAAATCATAAAAATCTATTTTTATATTAACACATTATTAGACCCAAAGGCTGAAAAAAAAAAAAGGTTAATTTTATTATATTTTTATCTTTTTTTATTAGATTAAATATACGACATTCGATGCCACAGAATGTAGGCGCCATATTGTTTTAAAAATTTGGCCTGAATAAAAATGAAACTTCTTTCTGGTTTTATTTCAGCCTTTGGGTCTAATAATGTGTTTTATATAAACAAGTGTTTCATGGTTGCCAAATAATTTACATCGCTAAACTACAAATTTGCCTATATATATATATATATATATATATATATATATATATATATATATATATATATATATATATATATATATACTAGCTGGATGCCCGGCGTTACCCGGTCGTACAATACACTTACACATGATATTTCAATTTATGCAGATTGCGTATGTATTATTATAGAATCCATCCACTATTGATATATTACAAGGAATGATTTGCCCTGTGGACTAATTAACAACAAAAAAAAAAAAATTTTTTTTAAATAATTATAATGTGAATATCGTTCATCGAATTTTCTCTGTGTTTGTTTACAATATTACGCCAGCTGATATTTGGGCTTGACGATGAATGCCCTGGAAAAGTCACTTCTGATTAATGTTTAGTTTTAAAATATGCAAACGAAGTAATGATTTGCAGCGATTTTAAATGGTACCTCTTCTTTTATTGTAAATTAAACTCGTTAATAAGAAAAAATACAATAAAATGGTGAGGTACACAGGGTTTGAACACAGGATCATTTAATCCGTAGTCGAATACTATACAACTGAGCTATCTCTCCAGATGCTCATAACTCTAAGAAATCATTACTAAAATTTTATTATCTCCCTAGCCGGTGTTACGTATAAAAATTACCCTGGAAAAATTATTCTTTATCTAAAAACTATTTTTAGGATCGGATTTTTTGATTTTCGATACTTATCGGATGAATTTCTGGATATAACATATCTAAGAACACTGCCAGCCATATAAATTACCTTTGTGTGATATTTGCAAAAGATAGGCTCAGCTGTTTCAGAAGCTATGAGGAACGAAGAAACACACACACAGAGTGATTTTTATATAATAGTATATATATATATATATATATATATATATATATATATATATATATGTACTATTATATAAAAATCACTCTGTGTGTGTGTTTCTTCGTTCAACAAAAACAGTCATATCCTTTTTCTACAAATACTCCTGCCACAGAACTTCTGATAAATATAATGTTTTCACTTTGACTTTCAATGTCTCACTGACTTTAGCAAATAGGGTGCATACCTTTATAACTATTTGCTAATATTTTCACTCCTCTGATGAGATGGTAGACATCGAAACCCTATAGGTTAAGGAGATAAACTTTCTAAAACATTCTTTGTCTTGCTTAGAATAATAAAAATTCTTTGATATGAAACTCAACCACTTCATTTCATTTCAATGAGAGTTTTTTGAAATTCATTGAATTACAATTTAATATATATATATATATATATATGTATATATATATATATATATATATGTTTTGAAGCACAAAATCATTCACTTAATTATTATATTAATTAGATTCGCTGATTAGTATAATAATCTAATTAGTGAATCTAATTGATGCGATAATGAAGTGAATAATTTTGTGCTTCGAAACAGATACTGTCAAGAATTGTAGGTGTCAACTGAATTAGAAGAATAAATGGAATTTGGAATATAGACTTTTGTCATTTATTCATTATATGTTCTGTAATTACACTTTTGTCATTTATTCATTATATGCTCTGTAATTACACTGCGCTTCTTAAATAAGGATTGGCATATATAAAAAGGAAATATAAGTGAATAAAGAATATTTCCACAGATGGTACTTCTGCATTACACAGACAGCGCCATTTTCTTTGGTGCATTTCATTAAACTGTCGCCAGTTTGACTAAGAAAAAATTGGAGTTATTACTCTTTAACAATGGCGCCATCCGTATAATGTAGAAGTGCCATATATATATATATAGCTGGTAGTAATCGTGACACCCTGCACTGAAGAATCCCGAAAGGATGAAACACTAGTGTCTGTAGGTATTTAATTATTATAGTAAAAAAATAATTATGACAGCCCCTTTAAGAAATTCGTTTCTTATCGTTGAGCACTTTCCGTTGAATTAAAAGTCGGTCAATTTAGCTCTTATGCGTAGATCATCGTATAACGATTTGATCACTGTCTGTCTGACGTAATGAACATTTAAATTAAAAAATGTTTAAAATTCAACGCTATTTCACACGGTTATTAGTAGCCGAATGGATACGGTCTCCGCTAATCGAGCCAGAGATGTCTCGTGTCGCGGGGTTCGAATCGTTCGACTGGTAGTAATCGTGACACCCTGCACTGAAGAATCCCGAAAGGATGAAACACTAGTGTCTGTAGGTATTTAATTATTATAGTAAAAAAATAATTATATATATATATATATATATATATATATATATATATATATATATATATATATAGGACTATCCATTTATCTAGTGTTTCCTTTTCAGATTAAATATGTTTTTAACTCATTTCAAAGTGTTTTTAACATATTTTATTAACTGTTTGCTCATATATATATATATATATATATATATATATATAAAATAAAAATATAACACGGAAAATTACATAATTGTCGATGCAATAATTTATTTCAACCTTATGGTATTTTCAAGCATCTAAACTAGACAATTACATTTTTGATACTGAAAGAAAGTTGTCGAGATGCTTTAAAAAGTGGTAGTCAGTAGGTGAAAGGTTAGAGAGTATAGAGGATGAGGCAAAGTTTCGTAGGCCAATTTGTTTAACTTTTGCAGGGTCAGTTTAGCAACGTGTGGTCGGGCGTTGTCGTGAAGGAGAATTGGGGCTTTTCTGTTGACTAATGCTGGGTGTTGAAGTTTTTGATGCATTTCATTCATTTGTTGACAGTACTTTTACACCATAATGGTTTCGCCTACATTCAAGAAACTGTATTCGATGAGACCAGTTGCAGTTCACCAAACAGTCAACATGACCTTCTTTTAGCTACTCTGGCTTTGGGAATTGTCATGGAGCTTCATTGGCGTCTAACCACTGAGCTGAGCGTCGACAATTATCGTAAATAACCCATTTTTCACAAATCACAGCCTAGTTGAGAAACTTGTTGCATAAAAGAAAGGAATATGACACTTTATAATGGCATTTCTTTTGGTTGTTGTTCAGTTTGTGAGGCCTCCATTTATCAATTTTTTTGGTTTTTCCAATCTCTCCCAAGTGGTTGGAAATCATCGTATATGTTACGTCTAAATCAGAAGCAATGTCAGAAAAAATACAGTAACAACATATTTTTAAAAAAATAAAAAATATTACTACATATGTGGACAAAATATAATATTTTGCCCAATATAACCTCTGACCTTTAGGTGCATTGTTTTGACCTTGTCGAATCTGTACAGAATTTCAAGCAAAACCCTTTATTTAATCCATAGAGGTAGCTTGTTCTCATTTCATCAGCCATGTATGGGTGAAAGTCTTAAATAATTTGAAATTGCAATCAGAAGACTACCACTTAACACTTTTATCCATTATGCTATGGGCCATATTAAGAATACAATTACAAATTACTTAAGACTTTTAGCCAGTTGTGGATGACAGAACAAGAATAAGCTAGCCTC
Organism: Euprymna scolopes; assembly: GCF_053919585.1. Lineage (NCBI taxonomy): Eukaryota > Metazoa > Mollusca > Cephalopoda > Sepiida > Sepiolidae > Euprymna > Euprymna scolopes. Next base: position 31,210,450 of record NC_136493.1, read on the forward strand.
TTATATAAAGAGTTCTGTTTAAACTTCCATACACCTTCCATATTTCATAATAATATTCTTAGTATTGCCCATACTGAAACTTGAACCTTTCAACCTCCAAAACATTGTCACTTAAAACTGATTGTTTCTTAGCACTTTTATCCATTGCAAAGATGTGTGGCACAACATTTGACATTCTGTAAGAGATCCAAAGTTCTTTGCACTAAAAACATGTAAATCGCTTCAGTTTCTTTCTGAAAATAATTATTCTGGCAAGGAATATTATTACAATGGAGACAGTTTTAAATAATAACTAAAAAGATAGAAATAATAGGGAAATAGTTCCTATTTTAACCTAAAGGTGAAAATTTTAGTTATACCCTTTGTTTTGAATGTTGTGTATTTTCATCTCTTTGTGACTTATACATTCTTTTTTTATTTTTTTAATAAAAAATTAAAACTAAAATGGCATTAATAAATCCCGTTTGAATTTAAGTAGTAAAAACAGAATTGACACGTGCCCGCAATAAAAGTTAATTCCGCTCCTTTTTTTGACCTCATTAATGAGGTCAAATAGAAGTAGCGGAGTTAACTTTTACTGCGGGGCAGCTTTTGGGTTTGTTTACCCAACTTTAGCTGGTTGTTTCCCCAAGATGTTGGGGAGGGGGAAACCAGCTCCCCATTGTCCAGATTGAATAGCAATTGTCTGATATAAGGAGTTTGGCCCCATATTGATCAAAGCTGATTGCTTCTAGACGTTCACCGATGCGATTGCCGGGAACAGTGCCTTAACTTTGAATTAGTTTCGCTTTTTATATGAAAAGCCGAATCAACACGTGAGAAGCCAAAATAGCAATAATTTCGTAAAAATCGCTGTAAATAAATCTAGATGCGCCCCGCATTCCCAACTCGTAGATATTATTATCTAGGGGGTATATAAACACTTCTAAGCGATAGTAATGACCCTGAGACTGTCGGCGAAAAAAGCGATTTCGAGACATACAAAAATGTGCGTGCCGCATTTGCTTTTTATATATATAGACTAGCGGGGGTACCCGGTATTGCCTGGGTGTTTGTAGGTGTGTGTGTTTTTTTTTTGGGGGGGGGTAAATCAAAAACAAAAAACTCTGGTGTTTGGAGGTGTAAAAGAAAAAAGAAAAGTTTTGGTAGGAAGGTAGGCTTGAACCCGAAGCGTTGACGCAAATGTGGAAAAGAAAGGGAAAAAAACGTGACATCTAACCCGCTAGGCCACGAGGAGATAGGAAGCGAAAACTGTGTTAATTTAAGGCTTATAAAGTTTACAGGTGTGCGAATTTAATGATAATGAGATCAAACATATTTGGCAGTTAAGTTTTGCTGCGAGGTAGTTTTTCTTTCCCCAAGCTGCTTGTTTACCCAAGATAAAAAATGGGGGGGGGGCGGGGCCCATTTGAAAAGCAGTTGTCTGATATGACAGTTTTTGCCGCATTGATCAAAGCTAATTTGCTTTGTGGACATCCCTGCCACGAATGCCAGGGAGCTGATGGTGCGGATTCAGTTTCGCTTTTTTATACTGAAAAGCGAAACAAAGATGCGGCATTCGAAAAAATTTCGAAAATAGTGCGTAAAATTCAGGCAAAATGAAGATAGGCGCGACGTCCATTTGTAACTCGTAGATATTATGATTTAGATAGTAAATAAAAAGTTTTAAGAAGGAATGACCCGACAAAGCGCCCCCCCCAAAAAAAGCGTTTGCCGGACATACACAAAAAGTGCACACACATTTTGCCTTTTATATATATAGATATATATTTTTTTAAAATTTCTTTTTTGATTTTGAGTTGCATTCATTTTTTCCACCCTTTTTCTTGTTAAATATCCATATCTACCCAGCGTTACCAAAAATATTTTTTTTAAACTTTAATTTTGTTTCGCTCATTGCCCCCCCCTACACACACACACACTCAAGTTTCTGTTTCTTTTTTTAATTTCTTGAAAGGACATATTTAAACTTTTGCTAGGAAAATAAAACGAACGGATATATGTAATTAAAAATGAAGGTTTTTTTTTTTCAATAAAATTGATAGGACGTCTTAGGAAATTTTAAATCTAAATTTAAATTCCAGAAATAGTTTGAAGTTTGGATTTTTCTTTTACTAACGAAATGAGACCTGATGAAAATACATATTTAATTCTTACTAATTCACTAGAAACTAATTTTTTTTTACATTCAGAACATACAATTTCTTCGGTCTACCACCAAGATATTTATAATGTTCACAATGTATAATGTATTTATCTTTTCTTGGTAAGGCTATCCTCAGTGATCTTCTATATAAATCTCACCTGTCTGTTTAAATGTATGTATGTATGTCTAAAACTTTCGACAGAGGCAACGGATTTTCACGAGATAGGTATCATTTTGAAGCACAATATCTTGGACGGCAAATATCGAAAAATTGGCCAAAATCATTGATTCCTTCACCCTCAACTGGGCAGTTTTCCATAAGGAGGGGTCGATTTTTTGCGAGCCATTTTTGCAAGTCATCATATTGGTTGGATTGACTTTGCCTAATTTTAACATTCCGAACTTCCGGTCGCATCATGGAGTAGCAGTAAGACGTCAGATTTTCTTTCACTTTCTTTGATACCTTCATGCCACGGGTTCGAGCCTGCCTGCCTACTACCATATTTTTTTTTTTTTTGCTCAACACACACCTCCAAATACTCGGGCGACGCCGGGCTAGTGTAAATAAAAAAATAAAACGGAAACCCTCCAAATTTTATTGCACTCTGCCTGCATTTTCATATTGGAAGGCTGAAACAATTGTATATTTTGAATGGAAAATTAAAAAACAAATTTTTAGTGAATTTATAAGAATTAACTATTTATAGCTCTACTCCTAGACTATCGAGCTATTGGAAAAAAAAATATTTTTCTTTTTAATCTTATTTACCCTGAAGAAAGCAGCTTGCCACTTGGACGTAAGGGGATACGATTCGAAACCATGCCTACAGGAACACTATGTAGAGTTTAGCAGTGAGATGTCTCTTCACAATTACATTTCTGCATGTTAGTACAGTCAGGGAAGCAGGAGACAGGGAGGGAATTCCAAAGTCTAGTATTTTGTATGGTGAAAGGTTGGGATTTTGTTGCCTGTCAGGTTAATTGGGGACATTTACATCGAGGGGTCACAAGTTCTAGGAGTTTGTCAGAGCACACTCCATTAAAGTGCAGGCTGTCTAAAAAGTCACTGAAGGGTTTTGAACTGAAATATATTCTTTATTTTTTATGATATCTTTTTGTAATTTTAACACAATCTGACTAAGACATTGGGAAATTAAAAAAAAAAAATGCAGAATTCAGATAATTTTTATTTATGAAAAATAATATCTTTTAAAATTTGCCTATTTTCAGCTTCGCATAGTTATGCTCTTTCCAAAACATTATTCATAACAGATTGCAACATCTCTGGATTGCGATTTAACTCTTATTTTGTCATTCCTGATGTTTTCCTTTAATTTTTGCAGGGTTTGGAGTTGATTAACATAGACTCTTTCTTTACGATATCTCCACAAGAAAAAGTCGGGTCTAGTCAAGTCTGGGGAACGTGATAGCTATTTGACATTGTCATAGTGAGAGATGATGTTGTTGCCAAGTTGACCCCTGATTTTGGTAAAACAATTTCACAACTTGTGTACGTTGTTCAATGCTATACTTATCCATAATTAATTTTCAAAATATTTTCTGCAAAATATCTGAAATAGAGAAAAAAATAATCATTAATGGTAAAATGACAAAGACTCTCAACCTTTCTGTGATTTTTTGGACACCTGTACTCATAAAACAAGCGCAAGAATGCAACATTATGGCAATGGGATGAAAGTGTGGGCTTGGCTGATAGTGCAGGACCTATTAAAATTAATTTCTAGTTTTCAGGACCCTGTAGATGCATCAGCCCACATGTGGCACTCCTTGCATGGGCGAATGGTAGCTTTATAAAGACACAGGATACTCCCAGGTGTGAGTATTTTCTAACAATGTATTTGTTCCAGTTCATGTTTCCTGTAAACATTAAGCTGAGGAGTTTGAAAGATGAGTTCTCAGATAGTATTATTATTCATTGCAATTGTTGGTTGAGAAGGTTTCTTGTAATTGTTAAAGGAAAGAAGCTTAAACTTAGCAGCATTAAATGTTACCATCCATTTATGAGCTCAGTCCACTACAGACTGGAGGTTTTTTCCTAAGGTTTAAGGCATTTGCCTTGTATATGTGTACATTCGTATTTCACTCATGTCTATTATGGAGCATGGTATCATCAGCAAATATAACTATCTTGGCCACAATTTCATCAAGGGTATATTTATAAATATCAATAATAATAAAGGTCCAAGTAGTGTTGGGACGATAAATTGGAATTGAGAATTGAAAAAAAAATCGGAACTTTTGTGGTACCAAAATTGGTGCTAGGTTGTTCCATTATAACAGTCGCATAGCTCACTCACATTTTTGAAACTGCTTATAAACTAACTTTAAATATATTGACTTCTATGTTCGGTCCTTTGTTCCAGTCACTGCCACACCTTGATTAACAATACAATTTTTGATCACCTTTGTGTTCCTTGGTGAACAATTTCCTCCTCATTGTCTTTCTACTAATCTCACTTTCTATACATTTGTTTTGCTGATCAACTATTTCCTCCTTTTCTTTTTCTTTTTTTTGGGGGTAGGGGAGAGGGGTGGATGTCCTTAGCATCGCAACTTGACATGTTTCGTGATGTGAACGTTTTTACTTTGATTGTTTGGTCATTACATTGTCTGACAGTCAATTTGGCCTTTTGGCCAAGATCAAAGTGTAGTATCTGTTCTTCAGATGCGGCACTTCCATTTCTCGTTCCCTTTCAGTGGAGGAGAAATCCTTCACGACTGAGGCAATTTTTATTTTTGTACCTTTTCTCCATGTTAAAAAACGACCCTGGTGTCTAACTCTGTCCCGTGGGGAGGCATTGTAAATAGGTACATTGTCTGACAGTCTATTATCATGCCAAATGTGAGTTAACCAATGTCTGTTTCCCTAGCAGAACTACCTGGCATTACTCTGAACAAAAGTATTACATATTTCTATTAAAAGATTCTATCTCTCTATCTTTCTCTCTTCCCTCCCTCCTTTGGTTTCCTTCTTTTTCTCTCTCTCTCTGGACATTCTCACAGACAGCTTATTTTTATAGATTTTTTGGAGAATGAGTAGGTATAAGGAAATAAACCCCTTTTATAAAAATATCAGAGTTACTTCCCTTTAGTTAATATATAATCTAGCTGGAAAATTGCCCCCCCCCTCCCGGACGAAATCTGCATCAGTTTGAAGTCCAAGAATCAAGATATTTTTGTAAATCTTGGATATTATTCAGCCGGGCAACACCGATCAAGAAAATAACAACTTTGAAGTTATTTGTTTTGTTGATTTTTGAGTTTTAGCCAGACATGCAAGCATACACGCAGAAAACTGCCCTTTATAGACTAGCAGGACAAACCCCATTTCTGGAGGTCTTTTAAAAAAAAAATTTAAAAAATGTTAAATAGTGTTTGTAACATTTTCACTACAAGTGTGCACTTTCTTTTGGCACCACTGTGTGTGTGTATTTTTGTAAACTACACCATAAAATATTTAGCTATTTATCAGGTATTTCTAGCTTTATTGGTCCCCCGACAAAGGAGGGATTGGACCTAGTAATTCACTCTCATTCGTCCGTTTGTTTGTGTACACTTCTCTCAATAGCCATGCCTTGGATTTTTTTTTAATTTTGCGCAAACATTAGTCATGGTGAAAGTAAATTTTTGCTAGAACGGATGTTCCAAGATAACTCTGGTTGCTCCCCCCCCCCCGGAGGGGGGCATTACAGAAGTAAAATTGCCCCCAAATCATTCATCTGTTCATTTGTTCACACTTTTCTGAATAACCATGTCTTGGATTTTTTTGAAATTTTGCACAGACATTAGTCATGGTAAAAGTAACTTTTTCACTCATGGAGGGGAACTATATATGCTCGGCTTGTTATATAAAAGATATTGATGAATCTTTTTAATTTTTAATCCAAAGCAAGAAATAAATACATTGTTTTAAAGATTTTAAATATGTTTGTTTGATAGTTGCAATTGTTTGATGGTTGAAATTAGAATTGTCTAAATATAAATGAGTTGTAATGTCAAGGTTCTGATCCAAACATTGTTTTTGTAAACATATGAAACAAGTTTAAAAACAATTTTTTGTTGTGTACAGATCTAACCAGAAACATTTTGAGAATTTGTGAAAAATAAACATTTTTTTAATATATGAGAGATTGAAAAATCCAAGAGCAATGCATAAAACCAGCAAAGTGAAAGGTAAACAAATGAAAATGAAGTCGTATTGAGACGACAGTAAACAAGCATTTATTTATTTATTTTTTTACCAAAAATATTTCACAATCATCAGTAAGCTAGCTTACTGATATGATGTCCTTAGATGGTAAAGGTCCTTTATTAATTTCAGAAAAAGTTCTCCCTTTATCAAAAAGAGAACTAAAAGTGATATTCAAAATGGCGGAAAAATCAGGCACGCATAAACAGCAGCATTGCAGTAAGAATTAAGTATATATATATATATATATATATATATATATATATATATATATATATATATATATATATATATACTAGCTGTACCCTGCCACGTGTTGCTGTGGCTTAATTTTGTGTAATGGAAAATTCTAATAAAAAGAGAAAATGCATGTTTCTTATATTCTTAGTACAGCAATCCACTCTAAAAAGTTAAAAAAAAAAAAAAAAAAAAGGCGAAATGGTACTCTTGCAGAATTGGATCCGGATCCTTGGGAGTTACCATCAATCATGGCTTGGGTTCAACCAACATTCAGTGGATTAAGCCGAAAGTTGCTAAAACGTTGAAACACTAAATAGTTTTCTTTTTTATTGTATTAAAAAATATGAGTTTTTAATTAATATTTGGGTAAGGGGGGGGGGTTACTATACACGGGTTTGAAAAAGTTGTCCAAAAACGAATAAATGAAAGCAAAGGTAAGGTAAATTACGTTTCTATCTAACTGGATAATTTTTTTGTGTTTTTATTTAATGTAAAATGTTCAATCGGCTCAAAAAATTCAGTGTTTATCTATGTATTTGAAAAAGACGAATGGTCGCGGACTCTGTTGAATACGTTAAGTTTGGGAAAATCAGTTAAAAACTATACAAAACAGTGTCAGACACCTACTGATTATATGTTATTGTGACATAGGCTGACATATTTGGGTTTCTGATAGTATTTTGTATAGTTTTTTAGTTTTAAATCATTTTCTCAAACTTAACATCATCAACAGTATCCGTCACCGTTTGTATTTTTCAAATACACTGATAAACACTGTTTTTCGAGCCGACTAAACGTTATAGTAAATAAAACGGGTTTGTATTATTAAACACAAAAACGAAAAAGGTGGCTACAATGTTGAACGCGCCATTCACATTGTTTTTTTGTTTTTTTTTCAAGTTAAATTCAACTTTCACAATATCTTTTTATTTTTTTCTAACTTCACAATATCTTTTTTTTAATAATAAATTGTTAGTTAAATAAGCACAGAATAGTTACAAAACACCATCCCCTCTCTATGGTAAGAATGGCTGAAAAAAATATTAGGTACTCATGTAGAGAGTGATCTGTGCTGAAATAATAACGTTATTATTTAAAAAGCCATTCTTAACATGGGGAGGGGAGGGTGTTTTGTATCTATTCTGTACTTTAACCTTACAATTGAATAAAAAAACATATCATAAAACTTTAATTAAACTTGGAAATACGATTGAAAAAATAGCGCGGATCAATAAGTTCATTAGCACCAGAAATTGTTAGGTGAAATACAGAAAAGTTTCTACCAAGAAAACCATTATGTTTTTTTGTTATTCTTACCAAGGGGAGGGGATGGTGTTTTGTCACTATTCTGTGCTTTCAACTAACAATTTATTAAAAAAACAAAAGGTAAATTTTCACATTAGGTCCACCTCCACAATTTTTAACATGGGTAGGTTGGGGGTGTTTATTCTGAAAGCCGTTCTTAACATGGAGAGAATGGTGGTATTTATTCCAAAAGCCGTTTTTAAAAGACGAAAGACAGGTAAAAGGTTAAAACATGTGGTTAGGCATGTTCACATTGTTGCCGGACCTTATTTGGCAATAAGGTCACGTTAGTCGATTAATGGGTGCTAATGCACTTACTGATCCGCGCTATTTTTTTTTAAATCGTATTTCCAAGTTTAATTAAAGGTTTGTTTTTTTGGTATTTTTTTTAGATTAGGTCCACCTCCACAATTTTCTTTAAAATGACGACTTTTAAAGGTTTCCAACTATGCTGAATACAGAAATTGCATTGAAATTTTGCAGAAATAAGTAGTTATCGAGATATAAATAGTTGTTTTATGCATTGTATTCTTTGGCAGCCATCTTTGTTATGTGCATAGATTTGTTTATGACACGCGCAAGCGTGTAAAAAAGATGGCTGCCAAAGATTACAATGCATTATACAAATTTTTAATATCTCGATAACTACTTATTTCTGCAAAATTTCAATGCGATTTCCGTATTCAGCATAGTCGAAAGTCGTCATTTAAAAGAAAATTGTGGAGGTGGACCTAATCTAAAAATTTACCTTTTTTTTTTATTCAATTGTAAGGTTAAAGTACAGAATAGGTACAAAACACCCTCTTCTCCCCATGTTAAGAATGGCTTTTTAAATAATAACGTTATTATTTCAGCACGGATCAATAAGTGCACGAGTACCCAATTTCTTTAAAAGAATTCATATTTTCTTATATAAAAACAACTTCTGTAAAAAAAAAAAAGAAAAAACGTGCACTTTTAATTTTTGTTAAAAAAGGTTTTCTTAAAAAAAAACCCCAAGAAATACGGTAAAAAAAGCAAAGAACAAAACGTTAATCGGTATTCATGCAGAGAGTGATCCATGCTGAAATAATAACGTTATTATTTAAAAAGCCATTCTTAACATGGGGAGGGGGTTTGTACTTAATCTGTACTTTAACCTTACAATTTGAACGTTGAAATTAAGCGAAGTCAATCCAACCAGTACGATAACTTACAATAATGGCAACGCAAAAAACTGATCTCTCCTTGTAGAAAACTGGCCAGTTTAGGGTAAAAGAATGAATGTTTTTTGGACAATTTTTTGATATTTATTGTCCAAAGGGTTGAGCTTTAAAATGATACCAATCTCATGAAACCCGTCACCTCTGTTGAAAGTTTTTGGGCAAACACACACACACACACACACACACATTTTGCCCTTTATGTATATAAAAGATTAGAAGTCATTTCAAAGCAAACTTAATAATAACCGGCCAATAATTTGATTATGATAATGCGTTTCTTTTATATCTTAGTAGGTTATTGTTTATTTTAGGGGCATGTTGTTTCCCATAAGTTCATTAAAAATAGAAGGGGGGGGCACAATTTTTGTTTTTAGATTTGCAGAACATGATTAAGTTTTTCAAAGAGATGAATAAAAATCTTTAATATACAGTGCATTTGAACTAATCTATGCCCCCCCTTGCCAATCTATAAATATAAAAGCGAAAATATATGTATGTATGTATGTATGTATGTGTGTTCGCTTTTTCTGTGTGTCTACAAAAGGCTTTTTTCAGAGAAGCGGTCGCTCGCTTCACAATTTTTTAAAACTTTTTATATCACATATAAACCGTAATATCTCACAGTTAACAACAAAGCTCGCCTGTCTATTTAATTTGCTCGATTTCGGGAAGATAAATATTTAACATTTGTCGCTCTCCGCATGTGGGTTAGTTTTTTCCTATAACATCTTGAGGGGGGGAGCGTTCAGTAGTAAATGAAATCCCGCAGTCAAACTTGACCTCATTAAAACGTGCACCTGCTAAATCCAAGTAATTAAATAAATTCAAATGTGTTTCCGTTAGCATATCGCGGTGGGGCAATGGTTAACGTCACACTTTTTTTTTTCACACTTTAATTTACAACTTTGCCTCAAGGGTTCGGGTTTGATCCTCATACTTACTTTTTTTTTTTAACCCCCCCCCCGGAGTTTCCACACACACCTCCAAACACCTGGGCAACGCCGGGTACTCCTCGCTAGTCTTTCATAAAAAACACTCATCTAGCTAAAATCACTATAATAAATTTCCCCCATTCTCTATCAGTTCCTAAACCTAAACTTGGATTCCATGAACAATGCTTATTTCCTAGAACTACCTGCATGTAGAACTCTGTCCTGCTGGTCTGCTTTCCAGCTGACTACAATATTGTCATCTCCAAGTTCAATGTAAACAAGTTCTTATTGAACCATCCTTTTAAAAATCTAATCATACCAAATTTCCACAACTAACAATTACTATGCTATTGTCCCAATGACTAATGTGCACAGATTAACCTTTATCCTCAAATGGTCTCTGGGCCTTAATATGTGGTGACCCTTTTGTAAAAAAAAAAATTATTAAAATTTATAAAACATGTAGCCAGTTAAATAAAAATCCGTTTAGCTTATGTGAGATTCAAACTCAGATGCTGACATTGTAAAAAGTACTTCCTTAGTAATGTGTACTCTACCTATTCCTTTTTTTTGTCAAGCAACCACGTTTTCATTTGTGTATGAACAGACAAACTTAAAAAATAGCAAAACATTTTTCAATAGTATACTAGATTATCTATCGGCCCTTAAGAGTAAGAGAGAAAAATGTTCAAAAAAATAAAAAGTGATTTTGAGATTATATTGTCTTTTATTGTCTTGAGAAAACATATTTTTAAGTAATAAGTGAAAAAAAACAAAACTCAGGAGGCTTCGAGAGCATTACTGCAAGCACTAATTAAGATTAAGGAAGCCCCCAGAGCACTAATAAAACCAGTTTTTAACCCCTCTTAGAAGAGAAAATATTTTTAACTGAGGACTGAAAAAGTAAAACCCTAGAGACCAAAAGAATGCTACTAATAACAGTAAATATTGTTCATATTTACTTGCCTCCCCACGAGGGAAGAGTTAGACACCAGAGTCGTTTTTTAACGTGGAGAAAGGAACAAAAATAAAAATTGTCTCAGTCGTGAAGGATTTCTCTTCCACTATCTGAGAACAAAAAAATTGAAGTGTAGTATCAGAACAGATACTACCTTTTGATCTTGGATTGTTAAAAATATAGTTATACATTGTATATTTATGTTTTAATCAGTCTTTTTAACTCGATGATGTTAGTGTACATTTATTTCTAAGAAAAACATGTTAAAATAAGTTCAAACAAAAAATACTGTTGACCTTGTGTGTGCTTGAAATAGCATCAGTGGCTTTTGTTATCTAACTTAAGACAGGGCGGCCATGAAATAGATAAGCAGACAAATTTTTTGAAACCGTAAGTGGCAAACCAGATGGACGGTTTCAACACTCAAGCAAGCCAGCTGATCTGAGTTTTATAATTATATAGATAGATCGATATCGTCAACCTGTCCCAATGCAGTAGTAAAGTCATACTTTGAGACATAAAACCACAATATTTTTCCCCTTGATCAGAAAATCTATAGATAAGTAAAAAAAAAAAAAATAGAATTACCTTCCCTTAACAGTTAACGTAATTAATTTTTAAGAGCATTTGAATTTAATAAAAAAATTTAAACACAACAGCTACTTTACAATTGACAGCCTAGAGAGTGGATATACATTTCTCCACTGACGATGAGTGATGCACTGAAATGGACCTATGGAATAAATACCATCCATAGTTGCCCCCCCCCCCTTCCCTAAAAAAAACAATCAGGTAAATAAAAATATTATTGAATTATTTATTCTTTGTTTATTTATTTGCTCACAACTGTACATTCTTGCATTGTAAGCCTTCAAAATAACTTTTTATCTGTGAAACAATGCTACAAGCAAACCACGACATACTTCTTATAAACCCACAATGTTTCTATGGCACCTGCTATATAATTTACTAATTACATCACAGTACAAATTGTGGCCATAAAACCACCGTTTTACAAATATCAACATAGGTATCTTGTATGCTTAAGGCGCATGATGTACTCTTTCATAAGGACTCCAAAAAACAAAGTTTTTTTTTCATTATGTAGAGTGTATTTCTTTTTTTTTTTTTTTTTTAAAGAGGTCGTGAACTTGAAATCGACAACACTATTTTCTTTAATTGCAAATTTGGCAACTATCGGTTATTTTGAGTTCAGCTTTGTTTGGCCATTCATCATGAAGAAGACTGACACCTGAGCAGCTTTTGCAAATCGTGCAAATTTATCTACATTTGATAAACGAATAATTTCATGAAATAGACCTGTCAACTGGCCACCTCATTTGTGTTATTTAATCTCATTAGATTACTTTAGTTCCATGGCTCCGCTGAAAAAACAAACACAATAAACCACTTAGAAGACAGCATTTTGACACATTATTTTCAAAATGCAGTCTAATTTAATGTGTAAAGTTGTGAAAATTGAACCTCTAGATTACACCATATGCACGCGAGCTGCAGGCCCCATATAACCGAAATTGTATTTAGATTATAAATATCAATCCTTAATCTTTGGAATAATAAAAATATTTTTCTGTGATTTATTTTCACCTGTAGAAAAATACTCTTTATCTGAATGACTTGATCTTACATTGCATTTCTCACAGAAATTTCGTTATTTCCATGGAAGATATCTGACCAAGCTCCAATCTCTAGTTTCTCATTGTAAAACGTACACAAAAACGCGTCTTACTACCACCACTGAAAACAACTCTCAGAAAACTCATGTAAAAATAGAAATTTAAGACACTTGAGGTAATATTCTAGTGATGGGATCATTCCAGTATTTTCTTCGATTCTGATACAATTAGCGATTCTGTACTAAATTCCTGATTCCGATACAATTACGGATTCTGATTCTTTTTAAATCTCTTAATCTATATATCTATAAAAAGTAGTTGTCTGTGTATGTGTGTGTTTGTCTGTGTGTACATTTCCCTACCAAACTACTCTGTCAATTTTCAGTCTATAGACTTGAGATTTAACATAAGGGGTATTGAGATTTGGGAAAACATTTTCAATCGGTTTTTGGCCAGAAATTTATCTATCAAAAGGTCAAAGTTCAACAATTTGACCTTTGAAAACTCTAACGAACTCCTCCGCCAATTTTGGGTCTAAACACTTGAAATTTTAAATGTAGGTTCCTTGGACATGGATCCAACTTTTTAACTAGATTTGAGCATAAAAGAATAAATTTTAAGGGGTCAAAATTGGGGTCAAAGTTTTAAAAAATTTGACCTCTCAGCCAATTTTTGGTCTAAACATTTGAAATTTTACATAAAGGATATTCAGACATGTAGCAAGCTTTTTTAATCAGTTTTTGGGCGAATATTTAGCTGCCAAGAGGTCAACCTCTTTTTTTTATTTTTTAATGTCTTGATTAAACTGTTTTATTTATTTGTTAAAAAGTTGAAAGAGATGACCTTTGCAGACTTTGCCAAACTCCTCCACCAATTTTGGGTCTAAACACTTCAAATTTTTGATGTAGGTTACCTGGACATGAGTCAAACGTTTTAATATGCACATAAATTTATGAACAGTAGATAGGGCCTGAGCAAAGCCGGGCTGAACTGCTAGTATTTAACTATAAAATTGCTATTTCTTCATGACTACTGTAAAAATACGTGATAAAAATACAGATATTTTCTCAAACATAAAAATACATTTGTGGAGAGTGATCTATAAATTAAAGCTTTATAGATAGTTTAAAATCAGTAAATGTTTATTATTTTATCATTAATACCAGCAGTGGAAGATTTTGCTTTAAACAAAATCAAATAAAAAAGACAAACGAATAAGCTTTGGCATCAGAAATAGGTACAAATTTTCCTGATACACCCCAAAGTTCCGATTTTTCTGATTCCTGATTCTAATTGATCGTCCCAATACTATTATATTTATAGGAACTATTTGGGCCATCATGATCAGCATGATGATAAATATTCCTCAAATTTCAGGGTTTTTTTAAAAAAAATATTTTAAAGGTGTTTTAAAAGGGGACATAATATGGTCATTTTTAATTCAAATATTTCAGATTTGCATTAAATTTGATTATTATTCATTCAAGACTAATAAAACAAGATTCTTTAAATTTAAATTTCTTTTTAAAAAAAAACTCTAAACTTAAACAATATAACAGATTTTGATCAAAATTTGGAATTAGGATTCTAAATATGAGGTTTAGTATTATTATATCTTCATTTTAATCTTCATAAGATGATATTAAAAAATGGTGCAGAAGTATTTTGTTTGGGGGAATTAATTTTATCTGTCCAGGGACAGGTATTTTTTCTAGTTATTTTATATTTAAGAATTAAAAAAAGAAAACAAATCTTTAAATTCGTTATTGTTAAAGTTCTGTATATAAAGATATAATTTTTGGTTTCCCTTTTGATAAATAATGTTCTCTTAATATGTTCAATGCTTTACATCCATCATCCAAGGCATCTCTTATAATCAGAGACAGACTTCTGATTCTTTGGGATAATAGGGGCACCTGAATCCTCCAATCCAAAACGAAAAAAGCTTTAGTGTTTTTTTTTTTTACAAGGTGGTCACCACTTATCAAGGCCTGGAAGCCACTCGGGGATAAGGGTTATTGCGTGTACAGTATATTAATGTTAAGATTTGATAAAGTGTTTTACTTAAGGGGGCAGTTCATCAGGAATTTGTTTATGTTGGACTTGAAGACATCCAAGTTGTAGTCAGGTGGGAAACAGGCAGATGGAACAGAGTTCCACAGGCATGCACTTCTAAGAGAGAAGCTTTGTTCATGGAATCTACATTTTGGTTTTGGCACAGATAAAGAGTGGGGAAAATTTTTGACAGTGGTTACAGCTAGACGGGTGTTTTTCGTGAAAGATCGGTGAGGAGGGACCAGGGATTGGAGTTCAGACGAGCACTTGCCATGGAAGTAACGATAAAACAAAGACAGGCTCACAGCGTCTCTCCTGTGGAAGAGAGGTTGCAGGGAAGAGAAAAGGGCATCCCCCACTAAGCCACGAAGCCTATTTTGTACTCTGTCAAGGCAGGATAGGCTGTTTTTAGCAGCTCCTGCCTAGATGTGGTAACAGTACTCCATCCTTGGACGTACTTGGCTTTTATATAGATAGAGAATTGCATCAGCAGTGAGATATCTTCTGGAGCAGTAGAAGGATCTTACCATTTTTTCAGCGATCTTGGCAATAGACTTGATGTATGTGTTCCATTTCAGGTCAGGAGTAAAGGTCAAGCCCAGAAGCTTATCAAAACATGGAGCTTCCCCTAGATGAGAGCCATCCATTTCAATTGATGCCAGATGGGGATCAGAGCATTGATGATGTAAAGATAGAAGCTTGGTTTTAGATGCATTAAAAGTAACCAGCCACCTCTTCCCCCACTGTACCATGCGCTCAAGATCAGAGGAGAGAGAATCAGAGAGAACTTTGTCATTTATGGCCTTTGATGTGTTACCATAGATGGTCTTGTCATCAGCATAGATGTTAACGAATGATTTAAGTGTTGGGAGATCATTGATATAGATCAGGAAGAGAGTTGGGCCTAGGATGGACCCCTGAAGGACTTCAGCATTAATACTGAGGGCCTCTGATTTCTGCCCATCAACCACTACTCTTATGAGCCTATCAGAGAGAAATGATTTAATGATCGAGAAAACATTTCCAGTTATACCGTAGATGGACATCTTGTTAAATAGGCCCTTATGCCATACTTTATCGAAAGCTTTTGATATGTCAAGAGCAATTGCCCTAGAGAGGAAGCCTTTATCAAGAGATTCACTAATCCTATGAGATATAACCGTTAGCACATCTGCTGTAGATCTAGCAGAATGGAAACCATATTGCATGTCACTAAGAAGGTTATTTCTGCTGAGGTGGTTGACTACTTCTCTATTTAATATGGATTCCAGCAACTTACTCATGACATACAGGAGACTTATTGGTCTGTACTGAGAGGGATACGACTTATCACCTGAATTCTTAACTACTGATGAGATTTTCCAGGGTGTTGGGAAGCTCTTCTCCTTAAGGCAATGCTTAAACAGTTTTGTAAGTATGGGGGCAAGTTTTGGTTGAAGCTTTTTCAGCACTATAATTGGAATGCCATCAGGGCCAGTTGCTTTATTGGAATCAAGGTTCTTGATTAGCTTAGCGACCTCATGCACAGATATTTGTATGTTGCATAGCGTGTTGTCTGTTATAGGAGGAAATACGGGAAGTTGATGACCTTCGTCGCATAGGGTAGAATTAGCTGCAAAGTTCTTGGCAAATAGTTTGGCCTTGTCTGATGCTGATGAAATGACCTCAGATCCATTGATGATGGTTGGGATAGAACACATGCTTCTGTTCAGGATCCTGTTTGCTATTTGCCAAAACTGGTGAGAACTAAGCCGCTGCTCAGCTACTTTGGATTTAACGGACTGAGCATATAGCTCTCTTGCATTTTTTATTACTCTTTTACAGTGGTTGCTGGCAGTCCTGAAAGCAGCTCTAGTCACAGTGCATCTATTACGTTGGTAGCTATGGAAAAAATGATTTCTGTGTTCGATAGCAGCAGCACATTCTGGGGAGAACCATGGCTGGCTGTTAGGTTTTTGTTGGAATATTTTGGATGGTATGAATCGGTCTGTGCCTACAATTAACCATTCGGTCAGGTCTGATACTATGGAGGACACATCCTTTTTAAACATGGAATGTAGGGGTAGATCAGATATAAATGTACGGAAGCTATCCCATTCAGCCCTAGAGTATCGATATACAGTACGGTGGAGAGGTACGTCTGAAGACTTATTGCATATCGTTTTTATCTTAACTGATACAACCAAGTGGTCGGAAGATCCCAGAGGGGACAGAACAGAACATGAACATAGCTCAGGGGAAGTTGTGAGAAAAAGGTATAGAAGGCTAGCGTACTGACCAGAAGTATAGGGCACACGGGTGGGTTCGTGAACAATCTGGGTGAGGTCATAGGCAATGGCGAAATCATGACAGAACCTCCCCTCATCATCTGTCTTGTTCGAGTGGGTCAGCCATTCCACATTGTGGACATTGAAGTCACCACAAATGTGGATGTTAGTCGAAGGATGAGCAGACAGGATGGGGTCAATTTTCTCTGATATGCTCTTACAGATAGTAACTCCGCTGTTGTGGGGGCGATAGAGGGCAAATATAAATGCAGTGGTGTAAGCAAGTGCAACCCGGAAGCACATATAAGGTAAATTAGGGTCTTCACTGGAGATATCCCTACCACATGAGAAACCATCTTTAATGTAGGCACATATTCCATGCCCATGGCGATCTTGGGGGTCAGATTTAGATGTTAAGTTAGAGTATCCTTTTATTATGAATTCGTCTAGTCGGCCCTATTCCAGTTTAATTATGAATTCGTCTGGTCGGCCCTATTCCAGTTTCACTTAGAAAGAATATGTTCGGTTTCAACTTCTGTAATTGGATTTCAACCTCTGGAAGGTTGGAACGTAGACTCCTGACATTGGAGAAGGAGACATGGTAGTAAGTGGTCTACGTTGGAGGATGGGGTTCTAGGTTTATTTGTGATTTTTTTCTGGAGATATTTCATGTTGAGGATTTGTGATCTGTGGAACAGGTCGACAGACTTGGTTAGAGCAGGACAGAGAGGGAAAGCAGGAGAGAAAAAGATAGGAATTTTTTTTTTGTAGCACATGATAAGGTAAAGCCATAACAATTACTCACTAGTATGGCATCGAGATGCCCCACCAGAAGCTACTGTATGGTCCAGAATCCATTTACCAGATGGCAATACAGCAGCCCCAGTACTTTGCACCTGCTGATAGGACAGCTTCCTTAGTGGTTAATCCAAGGTTCGGGTCCCTGACTATCAGGCGGATAATGTCAGCCCAGATGAAACGTTTACTTCCAGCACCCTTACTAGTGACGTGGCCACAAGGATAGACGTAGAAACAGAAAATTTCCGACATCTCAGACTACTGTCAACGAAGTACTGCCGTCCTGGAAAGCAGCTTTTTCTTCACCCTTTGTCTGAAAAATCACTCATACAGAATGAGGACTGAGGGGCAAATAAGGAGAAGCGAGAGTACGAAGAGCTGCTGATAATGCTCTCCATTTTACTATTTTAAAGCGCTTTTTTTTTGTTAAAGCTTGAAACACAAGTAGTGGCTAGTTAACTTAGAACAACAAGGGCGCATGTCGGAAATTATTCAGAGTTTAAATGTATTATAATGCTTTTATGGTGGTCGGAAAACGTTTTTCAGCCGCCAGAGACAGACTTCTGTTGTATAATCATTGAATCAGTTCTGCAAAAATAGTTGCATTCTTTTCGATAAATTCTCTGGAGATTAAATAACTTTGTGTAGTTTTCATATCCTTACATATCCCAGAAATTTCACCTGCCACAATTCGAATTTGGATTCCGATCCGTCAAAACAAATCAGGGACTTAATTAGCAGGGGCATGATGAAGAGAGATGAGTATATTTTGTGGGGGCATTATAAAGGGAGATGAGTAGAAAGATGTTTGTTCACATTACACTTGAACTTCTGCATATCAGTACAGTTGGGAAAGCAGAATCCCGGAAGGGAGTTCCAAAGACCTGCAGTTCTGGGGAAGAAACTATTGAAGTAAAAGGCTTTCTTGCACCTAGGGATCTCTACTGTAAAGGGATGAGACTTAGTAGCTTGTCAGGTTTGTCGGGGGTAGTTACGTCAAGGAGGATCAAGTGTTTGCAGTTCGTCAGAGCATTCACCATTAAAGTATTTGTAGAACAGGCAGAGGGATGCAACATCTCGTCGATGGGACAGATGACAGTTCAGGACCTATCAGGTTGGCGACTCTCTTTTAAACCCTGCGGTTAACATCTGACGAAGGCCAGAGGAATAGATGGTCGAAACCTTGTGAAACAACAAAGACGAGGATAACAGTCTGCAATAAATAAATGAATAAATAATACTCATCTTAATATTAATTCCAATTGATTAAATAACATATTACTTAGCCTGACCCTAATAATTGTAGACCCCCCCTCCCAATAAAAATAGAATTCAAAAACACTGTGGGTAATATTTCACTTTTCCATACGTACATATATCACAGCGTTTATGAATTTTCATTGGTTACAAAGTTTAAATTTAAAACAAATATGTAATTTTATAAAATATATTGGCAAACCAGAAGAGTACCCGATTCGGTCAACAGCAAAATTTTAATTTTTTAAATTTATTTATTAAACTGTTAGGTGAAGGTACAGAATGATTATCTAAGAGCCTCGCCCTCTCCATGTTAAGAATGGCTTTCTAAATAATCTTTCGCAGTTTACGGGCTGCGGTGAAATAATGTTATTATTTAGAAAGCCATTTTTAACATGAAGTGGGGACAGGGATTGTTAACTTTTTTGTACTCTCATCTAACATAATTTTATAAATAAATCAATAAAATTGGGTAATTGAAAATCTCGCCGGAAGTTATGTTTATGGATGAAGTTTGATATGAAGAACTAAATCTGATTGAACACCGTTTACTGCTGACTTTGAATCGCGTACTCTTCTAGTTTACAAAAAAAAAAAAAAAAAAAAAATTAATAAATAAATAAAATAAATTAATAATTTTGGTACTTGTACAATTTAATTAAGACATTAAAAAAAAAATGAAAATATAAATTTTTTTTTAAATTGTACGTATCCATTATGGAATGAAGTTCTCCGGAAAAAATTTCACTTAATTTCATCAAGTAGTTTTTGTTTTACAGCGAAAAAACAATTTGTTATGATACCGAGCAAAAGGGTCGATTTCTAGGAAGAAAAGCTAGTATTAAAGATGGGGAGGGAGTGTCGGCGCTTTAACTGGAGTTATCTCCCCGTGCCGTTTGTAAACTCCAAACAAAAAAAGAAAAAAAAAACAAGAATACTGCCTTCTGCTGTTATAAAAACGTGTTTTTCCACTGTAAAAAAAAAAACAAAAAAAAACAAAAAAAAAAACTATTCGATCAAATTAAGTGATTTTTTTGTTGGAGGTCTTCAGTTCAGAACGGATACGTACAATATAACCTTTTTTCGATATTTTCATTTTTTAATGTCTTGATTAAACTGTACAAGTACCATAATGGTAAGTAAGATTTTGAATATTTGTAAGAAAGCAACAATATTTCACCATTTCGTGCAATCAAATAAGATGTGTCTAGTTAATTCTGTAAAGTTCTATAAACTTTTAGTGTTATTTTAGGAAAGGTTAAGAAGGAAGTTATCTACTTTTTGTTTTGTTTTTTTTTTTTTCAGGAAAAAAGTTCAACAAGTTGATAATTTATTTTTATTATAAATGTTGTTAGAATAAAAAAGAGAGTAGTAGAAGTGGTGGTGGTGGTATAGAGGGGGCGTGGCTAATCATGACTTGTAGACTTTAATTTGCTATTAAGGAGATAAAGACACCCTGTGAATGTATATAACAAACCGTTGCTTAGCTTTGTTTTACACTCAGTTGACAGTGGAGAGATTTGTCCATGCCAAACGAACTTGTCTCAAGTAAGTGGTTTTTGGTTGTTTTTGTTCTTTTAAATGACTATTTAATCATCATCATCATCATCATCATCATCATCATCATCATCAGTTTAATGTTTACTTTTTTTTTAGCAACATGGACTCTATATAATAAGATGTCACGAACTGAAAGATTTATCTATGCTGTCTTTAGAAGAGCTATCAAGCACCAATGATGAGGGAGGACTAACTTTACTTTATATATTAGTTCATTATCTGAATCTAAAAAGTGTATTAAAAACATTCTATAATCAAGGAATTAGTATTGGCTCGGGTAATAATTGTTTAAGTTTAAAAAAAAAAATTATACAAGGAGTCACCATTTATCAAAGCTTAAAGCCACTCGAGGATAAGAGTTAATGAATGTAAGGTGGTAGTGTAGTAATCTTAATGGTGTAGATTGAGTACAATTTGGACTATTTAAAAGGACGGCTCAACAAGAACTTGTTTACATTGAACTTGAAGGGTACCATATTATAGTCAGCTGGAAAGCAGGCCAGTGGAACAGTGTTCTACAGGTGGACAGTTCTAGGAAAGAAGCTTTGTTCATGGAATCTGTGTTTAGATTTAGCCACAGATAGAGAGTGGAGGAAATTGTTGATAGCGGTTGTAGCTAGTCGAGTGTTCTTTGTGAAAGTTCGGCAGGGGGGGGGCAGAGATTGCAGCTCAGTCGAGCACTTGCCATGAAAATAACGATAGAGCAGAGAATGGCTTGCAACGTCTCTTTCGTGAGAAAGATGTTTGAGGGAAGAAGAAAGGGCATCATCTACTAGGTTTTGAAACCGGTTTTGAACTATATCAAGCTTTGAGGCAAGATCTGTGATCCGAAATGATAAAATTGACTTTGTGAATACAATTGTCTTTTTAAGTGATATGTTATATAAAAGGCAGTTTTCTGTGTGTTTTTATGTCCAGCTATAACTTGAAAAATACACAACAAACTTCTACAAAGTTGGCATTTTTTTTAAAATTAGCATATTGTCATGAGACCATCCTACCATGTGTTATCTCCTCCACCTTTTTTTTTTTTTTTTTTTTTTTTTTTTTTGTAGTAGTGATAATGTAGTATTGGTAATGAGACTCTACTCTCAAGGATTACCAACACATTAATTTTTATTTTTAGGGGTAGAGTGTGTAGTGTAATGTCCATTTTTATGAGTCCATCCTCCCAGGCATTATCTCCTCCTTTCATTTGATAGTAATGATAATGTAGAGAGAATAGAAATTTTAATATAAAGATGTTACACACATTATTTAACTTCTATTTACATTTTATATGGCTCGAGCAATGCTGAGTAGCCCTGCTAGTCTGTTATATGAAAGATAGTTGTCTGTATGTCTGTATATCTAGCTAAAACTTAAAAAAATACACAACATTCTCCTACAAAGTTGGTATTTTTTTTTTAATTCGTGTAACCCTGGAAAAATAATATCTAAAATTTAGGAAAAAAAAAAATCAATTCATTCTTTGGGAGTCAAATGTCCAATTTTATCATTAAATGTTATCAGGAATTAAGCACGATTTTTATTGTTAATTAATACATCACAGGAAATGAGTCAATATTTTTTCAAATTGAAAGACGCTAACTAACAATTTAATTCATCGTTTCTTAACTGTCATTTCTCTACTAAGAAGGTCCTGGATATGACATTAAATTATATCCGATGGTGAGGCCCCAGCTTGTGGGCCTTGGGGAGTGTAGAGCCACCCTTTAATTGTCGTTGCTCCCAGGTCCACTCTGACCCAAAGTGGTAGTACCTGTTAAGGCCGCAACTATGGGTTAAATAGAAACTGAATTGAAAAAAAAAACATATATTCATTA
This sequence comes from Euprymna scolopes, assembly GCF_053919585.1. Classification (NCBI taxonomy): domain Eukaryota; kingdom Metazoa; phylum Mollusca; class Cephalopoda; order Sepiida; family Sepiolidae; genus Euprymna; species Euprymna scolopes. The sequence goes on from NC_136493.1 coordinate 31,232,846, forward strand.
AAAATTATTTTCTTCAAAATCACTGGAATCGGCATTAAATAACCTGAAAAGGGTTGATATGCCGTAAAACAAAACCAACCAACCAACCAACCAACCAACCAACCTACTAAGAAAGAGGTAGGTGGGAGAAACTTAGTTTATTAGTGCTCTGGGGGCATCCTTAATTTTATTTAACACTTTCATTAGTGCTCTGAAGGCCTCTTAAGTTCTATTCTTTCACTCCTCATATAAAAAAAGGAATTTCTCTTTCAGAGGTTAGGATAAGAAACTTAGCACTAACTTCTATCTAGTTCTTTTTTTGTTGTTTTTTGTTCCGAGTGACGCTAGGTAGACTTGCTAGTTTTATATAAAAATAGAAGTAAGCTAATATCTAAAGAAGTGGAATAATTACATTTTGGGATGGATCCAGGAATTATCTTTCTTTTTCCTTTTCCTTTTTTCTTTTTCTTTTTTCTTTTTTCTTTTTCGTTTTTCTCATTGCTGCTTTTTTTTCACAGTTCTCTTTTTTTTCTTTATTTTTGGCATTTCTCTATTTCTCTCTATTTTCACCTTTCCCCTTTTTCTTTTTTGTCTTTTCCTTTTCTTTCTTTTTCTCTTTCCTCTCTTTTCATTCCTCTTTTTTTTTTTTTTTTAATTTTTCCATTCTGTGTGCGTGAATTTGTTAGCATATATCACCAGGTTGTTTAAATCTTTTGTTTTTCAAATCTAACAACATTGATTTAATGCAATTAACTGACATACAAATTGTATCTTGATCTAGTTCCAACAAACTTTAAAGTTTTACTATGTACAAACTTATTAGGTTGATTTCTATTAGTATTTTTTATTCATTTTCGAGTTTTGAGTGATTCTCGAGACTGAAAATAGATCCTCATTTCTGCCAATCTTGTTGCTGTTCGAACTTAGCAATTCGACACTATTTCTATTTCATAGTAGATAAACGCTTTAAAATAAGTTAGAATACAAAAAAATAACCTATCCGGTTAGGACGAAAAGTAACATACCTTGCCTTTGGTAGCATTTTTTTGTTATATATTTGTTGTCTGTAGTAATACATACCCTTAAGGTTGCTCCTACCATCGGAGTAGTACTATTTATATCTCTGTATCGATCACACATATTAACCTACCCAAGCATGGCCTACATAAATAAAGGTCCATTTCACAAAAGTCATGTGGTACGTCACAGAATAAAGTATAATGGACATGGTTAGGAGATAGACGACTATTACAAGGATAATTATTTTTTTGTTTCAATTCTCCAAGAAATTGCTGAGGGATTTATAAAATTGGTTCAAAAGTGATTGTCTTTTATTTTTCGAAAGAAAGGATTTTTTTTTTACATTTGGACGCATACAATTAAAAGGGAGTATTTTTTGGCGGGAAATTACCTTAGTTATGTTTTATTTTTTTAAAGTGTATTTAATTATTAATTTAAAAATGCACCCATTTTAAAATCATCCTCATAATAGTCATCTATCATCTACTCATAGCCATTGTACTTTATTCAGCAATGTCAGCAGGTTTTGTGACTTCAGTGGAATAGGCTACTATTTATGTAGGCCACGTATGACTAGGTTAATATGCGTGATTGCTGTCAACTTGCATACTATTCAATAGTCCTCCTTGTCGTTGGGCCCTTAAAGAGAATTAAAATAAGCTGCAATATTAATGCTTCAAATACGAGTACTGTCCATTGGTGATGCCAAATACTTTATGGTGGCTTTCTATATGTTCAATCTTAAAGATATGAATAGACTTTAATTCTCTTATTCCCAGATAGATGTTAGGTTGGCCGTATGGATAAAACGGTTCAAACTTTAGGTTAAAATGTGACTCATCTCTGGCTTAAAGCTGTGCGACCAACAGAACAATTACCTTCCATACTGATGATTCCCAAGAAAGGATGAAACGTGGGTAATTTAAAAAATATTTATTATTGTGTGTGTGTATATATATATATATATATATATATATATATATAGGTTCGGGTTTGGGGTGTTCAAAGGTCAGGACTAATGAAGACAATGAGGTTGTTAAATAGTGCTCAATAAAAAGAGCAAAATATTTTTTTATTATTTGAGGGTAAACAATTACATATGGTCGCTACAAATAGCCATCTGTTTCAATCAAAGAGCCTTCCTCAGGCGACCTAGAACCTAGATTTATTAATCCAACTAGACCCGAAATAGGTAGGATCAGCAAAAATATTCTGGACAGAATTAACAGTCAAAGTAAATCTACATACAATCTTAACCTATGGATAAACACAAATGATACGATTTAGTGGTACTCAAACATACATAATTAGTAAAATTGTTCCTTCCTACAATTTGACATCGAAAACTATTACCCCTCCATCATGAAAGAACTTTTCAGGGAGGTAACTGAATTCACTAAGCTTCTCTCTGATATCCCCTACGATGAAATTGAAATCATCAGTAAGTGCAGAAATACTGTGCTGCTAAACAGAAATGAACAGTGGACCAAGAAAGACCAAATAGGTCAATTCGACGTGTTGATGGGCTCTTTGGATTCAGCTAAATTGACTGACCTATATATATATACTAGCATTTCAGCCCGGTGTTGCCCGGGTGTTTCGAGGTGCATGTTGAGCAAAAAAACAAAAAAAAGCGGTCAATTTTTTAAACTCTGACCCCTATTATGGCCCCTTAACATTTATTGTTTGGGGCTCAAATCAAGTTATTAAGTTAGATCCATGTCAAAGGAACCTATATCTAAAATTTCAAGTGTTTAGACCCAAAATTGTCAGAGGAGTTTGGTAGAGTTCTGAAAGGTCAAATTGTTGAACTTTAACCGCTTTACAGCCAAATTTCTGGCCAAAAACCGATCACAAAGATTTTCCCAAATCTCAGTACGCTATATATCAAATTTCGAGTCTGTAGACTAAAAATTGACAGTTATTGCGTAGGAAAATGTACACAGACAGACAGACACATTCATTTTTATAGATATACTAGCATTTCAGCCCGGCATTGCCCGGGTGTTTGGATGTGTCTGTTGAGCAAAAAAAAAAAAAAGTCGTAGTAGGAAGGCAGGCTCGAACCCGTACCGTGATGGAGGAAAAGAACGGGGAAAAAACCTGACGTCTATGCTGTTACAACCACCGCCAAACCGGAAGTTACATTTTTTTAAATTAAGGTTAAACAATTGAAAGGAGAGGATGACTTTCGAAAATATCGGCGAAAAAAGCGACCCCCCCCCCTGTGGAAAAGTTCCCAGTTGAAGGTGAAGATATTAATGTTTTTAGCCAATTTTTCGATATTTGTCGTCTGAAAGGTCGGACTTTAAAACGATACTGATCTTGGTAAAATCCATCGACTCTATCGAAAGTTTATGCAAACATACATACATACATACATTTATATATTGGTAACTAAAAAATTTCGACCCAAACCGATTAAAAGGCTTGCCCTATCTATGTAAAATTTCAAATGTTTACACCAGAAATTATCTGAGTAATTTGGTAGAGACCGCAGAGGTCAATTTTTTTAAAACTTTGACCCCTATTATGACCCCTTAACATTTATTGTTTTGGGCTCAAATCAAGTTATTAAGTTAGATCCATGTCCAAGGAACCTATATCTAAAATTTCAAGTGTTTAGACCCAAAACAGGGCTCTATGGACAAATTTATGTTTAGTTGACCTTGGACAACTAAATATTTTCGTTTACTAGCCAAATACATATGATTTTTAGAATATGACATCTTCGTTCTGTGACGAGTATGTACACCATAAGTATTTTTCTGTATTGTTTTAATAAGTGTACTGTAATTCGATACAACAAATTTTATGTTGATACTTGAAGCTATAAACATTCTAATTTCTTCAGTTGTTTTTTTTTTTAAAACAGCCTTCAATAAAAAAAAGTATATTGCTCTATTAAAATTTTGTTTAAATAATTTAACTTTGTTCGTTTCATAAAAAAAAAAAAACAAAACAAAAAAAAACAAAGTTGAAAAGATATTTTTCACTCAGTAGTGAGCTTTGGAAGATTGTCAGTGCAAGAAACACAATCGCTAAAAGATAAGCGTTTCATTATTTCTAGTCGCCAGTTTGAAAAATCACTCGCAATATCACATGAATATAGAGAGTAGAAAGTTGATCTTTGGTTTACTTTCGGCGACCATGTACCTCTTGCTTCCCTTATTTTGTCCTTTAGTCCTCACATTCCAGGAGTGATGTTTCTGACCAAGAAGGAAGAATTACTTTTTTTCTGAGTCAGAATCTCTTCCATCTAACACTTATCGTTAGCAAGGTTTTAATCTTGAAGTAGTATTTTTTAAATTTATTTTTTCTTTTTAGATCTTTACGTCAAGTGGCTTCATGCCTTGTCTGGAGTGATTTCCATAGAAAAAAAAATCAGCAGGAGCCGTTGTTCCTTGTTGTAGATTTGTCATGCCTTCATTTGCCGTGCCTAAATATTAGAACTCTATATTACTACATTGAAAACAAAAAATCTAATTGTGTGCTAGATTTAGTTTTTGGTAATGTCATTAAATCTAGTATTAAGTTGATTACGAGAAAAAAAAAATCTGTGTAAGCATTAAAAAATTTTTTTTTTAATGTTAAATTGCATGAGGAGTCATTTCGAGCTAGATTTTATTTTATTTTAATCATCTAAACACAGGAAATAAACGATTTAAAAGTGTTAACATTGCTTAAAAACTAACATGGCTGATATGAAGCGTCTACAAGACAGCCATGTCAGTTTTTAACTAATGTTTACATATTTAACTGGTGTATTTCTCGTGTTGAGATGCTTAAAATAAAATAAATATTGACTCGAAATGACTCCTCGTATGATAATCTATATATATAAAAGCGAAAATGTATGTATGTATGTATGTATGTATGTATGTATGTGTGTTCGCTTTTTCTGTATGTCAACAAAAGGGCTTTTTTCAGAGAAGCGGTCGCTCGCTTCACAACTTTTTAAAACTTTTTATATCACATATAAATCGTAATATCTCACAGTTAACAACGAAGCTCGCTTGTCTATTTAATTTGCTCGATTTCGGGAAGATAAATATTCAACATTTGTCGCTCGCCGCATGTGGGTCAGTCTTTTTCCTTTAATATCTTGGGGGTGGGGGGAAAGCGTTCAGCAGTAAATGAATACTATCCCGCAGTCAAACTTGACCTCATTAACTCATTAAAACGTGCACCTGCTAAATCCAAGTAAATAAATAAATTAAAACGTGTTTCTGTTAGCATCTCGCGGTGGGGCAATGGTTAACGTCGCACGTTTTTTTTTTTTCACACTTTAATTTACAACTTTGCCTCAAGGGTTTGGGTTCGATCCTCATACTTACTTTTTTTGTTTAACCTCCCCCCCCCACCTCCTAACACCCGGGCAACGCCGGGTACCCCTCGCTAGTATCTATCTATATATATAAAAGGCAAAATGTGTGTGACCATTTCATGTATGTCTTCAAAAGGCTTTTCTCGCACACGGTTCCGATGTTGTTACGATCGCTTACAACTGTTTATATGGGTCCTAAATAATAATATGTACGATTTGGGAAAGTGCGTCTCATCTAGATTTATTTACGTCGACTTTTACAAAATTATTGCTATTTTGGCTTCTCGCGTGTTGGTGAGGGTTTTTCGTATAAAACGCAAAACTAATTCAAAGTTAACAACGAACAACGTTCTCGGTATTGCGCCGGGAAATGTCCAGAAGCAATCATCTTTGATCAATGTTGTACATCCGACAATTGTTATTCAATCTGGACAATTGGGAGCTGGTTCCTCTCCCCCCAACAGATGTTGGGGGAAAAAAACAAAAATAGTCAAACTTGGGTAAACAACTGCTTGACTTCTATTTGACCTTCTTAATTAGGTCAAATGGAAGCAGCAGAGTTAACTTTTATTGCGCACGCCTGTTTTTATAGTTCAATGAATAAATTCAAATGTATGTCGTGGTGGCCTAATGGGTAACGTCGCCTGTTTTTTTTTTTTTTTTCACACATTAATTTCCAACTCAAGGGTACGGGTTCAATTCTCATACTTACCTACCAAAACATTTTTTTTTATTTAACCCCCTCCCCCCACGGAGTTTTGATTTACCTCAAGACACCCGGGCATCGCCGGGTACCCCCCGCTAGTATATATATAAAAGCGAAAATGTTTGTGTGTGTGTGTGTTTGTATGTCTCTCAAAAACTTTCAACACGGGCCACGGATTTTCGCCAGATAGGTATCATTTTAAAGCTCCAACCTTCGCCCAACAAATATTGAAAAATTGGCCAAAAACATTAATTCCTTCACTCTAAACTGAGCCCTTTTCTACAAGGAAGGTGCCGAAAAAATCGTTCCTTCATTTTCTCTCATCCTGCTACTACGACAATGATGTCATGTTTGACCTAGAAAACATTGGCGTTAGTTTCAACCACCTGCAAGTGTTTTTAAAGGTTTAATTTTATCTGTTATTAAGTGTATGTCTCTTTGGTGTAGGGGTAACGAGTCAGGCTTTTTTTTTCCGCCTTAGCCTCGATGTTTCGGGTTCGAGCCTATCTTCCTACCTAAACTTTTTTTCTCTTTTACACCTTTATTTCTTTTTTTTTTTATGATTGTTCGCTGTTTTGCTTTGTTTTGTTTTTTTCAATTTTTTTTAATAATATTAAAACCGGGTCACCCTCTCCTACATACACACCTCCAAACACCTGGGCAACGCCAGGTACCCCCGCTAGTCTAACCTAAAAAAACAGTTTTTAATGCATACACAGATTTTTTTTGATAAAATAACATATGCTCTTGATTGTAGATCTAGCAATTTACGTGGAGCGTTCCAAAGTAATGCCTCCTATTCTTTTTATTCTGACTGAGTGGATCAGAGGGAATTGCAAATTGCATTATTATAATGCCTTCACGACCTGAAAGTTTCATCTCTCTGTTGCGGATATTGATGGTGTGAGAGTCTAAGAAAGCAACCCCTGTCATGAATGTGTGTCAAAAGCAGAGATGTATAATTAAATTCTTGGCAGAAGTGCATTGAGAATGGTGGTGACTATGTAGAAATATAAATCCTGGAGCATAAAAGGTCGCTTGTTTTAAGGGTAAAAGTCCCGTCTTCATAGCTTTTCAATTTTTGAGTTAAAAAAAAAAAAATAGGAGGCTTTACTTTTGGAACAAACTTTGTAATATATTTCCATCTTTTATAAAGTTACATATGTTTAAATACTTGTATGTTTAGGATTCACTCCTAAGCAAATTAACCAATCATTATGAATTTTGGAAAACAGTTGCTAGGTGCAAGGGGTTCAAATGTTGGCTATATTTGGTTTAATTTAGTTTTATGCAGAAGAATGAAAGCCTTTCATGACAATTCAGATACTTCCGAGTTTTTGGAAAGTCTAACAAATAGTTATTAAGCATCAATTTATAAATATTTCCAAAACTTAAATTTCTTTTAAGTTTTTGAAAGAGGTTTCTAGAAGGTACAACACGACCATGACCTGCAAGTAGAAAATTTAAGTATATATGATTTGCATAGATTTTGAATCATAGTTGTTAGACACTAATTCAGGAAGAGTCCCTGAATTTCAGATTCTTCTTAAGACTCCTTAAGCTTAAGCCTTTAATTTTATACATTTTCTAGAATCAAAATCGTGCAGTGGATTTTCCTCAAAATTAGAATAGATTAAGATAAGAAGACATACAAGTTGTTCTTTTTGGGGAATTTTATCCATCCAAGGATGGATAAAATTCCCATAATATGGAATAACAAATTAAGAAAAAAGCAAAAAAACCTCTGCTTTTGTTTGATAGCAAAGGGGCCCTAGAGAAGAGGGCCCTTTAAAAGGAGGGGGAGCCTAAAACGAAAGTCTGAAATCATTTGACTTCTACCCAGAGGAGCAGCTTGCTCTCTCTCTCTCAGCCTCTGGTCATCAATGAGAAGAGACATGATGTGAAACCTCCCTGCCATCCAGCATGAGACAGGTGGCTAAAAGTTAGCTTGTCTGAATATGTAACTAGTATGTCTCCCTCCAATTAATTTCTACTGAACCTCTCTCTTTCTCTCTAATACATATGCATTTGTTTTCTATCCTTGTTCTGTTATAAATAAAACTCTTTAAAACTAAACTGGCATCTCTGCGGTTCTTGATCAACACTCGAATTCAACAGTATCGACAAAAATGGAACACATACATCAAATCTGTTGTCAAGATAGCTGGAAAAATAGTTAGATCACTCTGAATTTTTTTACGAGAGTACCTAATGTAGTATGAACACTGCCAACCTCCCCATGTTCAGAACGACTTTCGAAGCTGGGGTTGTTTTTTCCGAAAGCCGTTGTTAATTGATTAAGATTGTCGGACTGACTTCCTCATCTTGTTTGTTATTGTCACAACGTTTCGGCTGTTTTGCCCTCCGGCCTTCGTCAGATGTTTTGTATCGAACTGGGGAACCGTTTGTTAGGAGTCTCGAACCCATGACACCTTCATACTCTGGCCCCATCAGGAAGACATCCAGGCTCTCCTAGACCATGTGAACTCAATAAGACCATCGATACAGTTCACAATGGAGAAAGAAAAAAGATAACCAACTGGCCTTCCTTAATATACTCATATCATGCACAGAGCATGGGTTTAAGACATCCATATATCGCAAGCCTACCTTCACCGGACAATACCTAAACTTTAACTCCCATCACCCATACAGTATCAAACATGGAATCGCACGCTGCTTACAACATCGAGTAGCGACACCATTACATACCACGAAGAAATGGTCAGGTTGAAGAATACCCTCCGTCGTAACAATTACCCCGATAGCATACTATCCACCAGACGTGTTAATAGTATAAGAGAGGAGAATGAAACCCAAAAACCTCCAACGGTCTGCCTACCATACATATGAGGCATCTCTGAAAAGATTCAGAGAATATGTGCCCCCTACAACATCAGGACGGTATTCAAGAGCGAGTCAACACTCAGACGACACCTGGTATGAGTGAAGCCCCGCATGGAGGAGAACATGACCAAGAACTGCATATACTCCATCCCATGCAGTTGCAGAAAGGTTTACAGGGGTGAAACATGCTGCCCCCTTAAAGTAAGGGTGGAAGAACACCGAAAAGCGGTAACTAAAGGGGAGACGGAAAAATCGGGTATAGCCAACCATGTCTGGATGGAGAGGGGGGACCATCGCCCCCTATGGGATGAAGTAAAAATAAACAGAGAGACCCACTGGAAAGTGAGAAAACTTAAAGAAACAGCTCACATGCTCGGACATAACAACCTACTGAGCAAACCAAGCATAGAGCTGAATGCAATTTGGACACCTCTGATAGAGAGAGAAAACCTTGAATAACAACATAGGTTTAACATTAACAAAAACCAACTAAGAATTGTCCTAGTGGTCCTAGACGTTGTATCAAAGTTTACAGTTACCCAAAGGTGCTGAGTTCAATCCTGAACGAAGGCAATGAAAAAGTAACATTCAAAACAGAGAATCAGCAACTATGTCCCAAAGCCTAGCTGGAGTCCGAACACGGTACCCCCGTAATAATAATAAAGGGTTGGATTCGAGACTCCTAACAAACGGTTCCCCAGTTCGATACAAAACACCTGACGAAGGCCGGAGGGCAAAACGGCCGAAACGTTGTGACAATAACAACCAAGATGAAGAAGTCAGTCCGACAATCTCAATCAATGAAAACACCTCATCTCAAAAATGCAGACAATTACTAGCCGTTGTTAACTTGAGGAGGTTATAGGTGTTTATACTACGCTGGGTACTCTTGTTAAAAACAAAAAAAAAAAAAAAAAAACGATCACTCTCTCACTCCGGTAGGTATCTCACTGCTAATGCAATCTTTTATCTGTATAAGAGCCAGGTGTGTCCTAAAATGGAGTACTGTTGGTACATCGGGACAGAAACTGCTCGGTACCATATCTTGCCTTGCTAGAGTTCAAAACAGGTTTCAAAACCTAGTAAGTGATGCCCCTTTTCTCTTCCCTGCAACCTCTTTCCCACAGAAGAGACGTTGCAAGCCTGTCTCTGCTCTATCACTATTTTCATGGCAAGTGCTCGACTGAACTCCAATCTATGGCCCTCCCTTGCCAACTTTCACACAAAAAAAAACACTTGACTAACAACCACCATATACAATTTCCCCAACTCTGTCTGTGACTAAATCTAAATGCACATTCCATAAACAAAGCTTCTTTCCCAGAACTGCCCACCTGTGGAACACGGTTTTGCTGGCCTGCTTCCTGGTTGAATACAACATCGTTGCCTTCAAGTCTAATGTCAACAAGTTCTTGTTGAGTTGTCCCCATAAATAATCAAACTCTAACTAATTTACATCATTAATGATTACTATGCTACCATCTTACATTCATTAACTCTTATCCTTGAGTGGCCTTTGGGCTTTGATAAGTGGTGACTCCCAAGTAAAAAAATAAATAAATAAAAATAAACTGGGTTATGACTGAGAATGCACAGTTGTATGATATGATACACCCGTAACAGAGCAGTATACAACACTTGATTAGAAGCAATAGATTTATGGAAGAGCAGTCAGAAACTACAAGAGATCACACATAACAAAATGAAAATTTGGTAAAAAGTAAATTTGTTTGAGTTAATATGGTTGGAATTTTTTTGGTAGACTTGATTTGATTGTTGATGTTAATTTTCCCTGATTCTTTCCAGAATTCAGTACTTACAGGAGAGACTACGAACATAGTCTGGTGTGTGTTCACTACACTGGCCGTGATCGTATCCACTTATTGTGCCAGTCCAAAGTTGTTATCGGTGCTGCAACAAAGAATTGTTTTTATTTTTTTAATTACATTTTCACCCCCCAAACAAGGCACAGTGCCACTTTGATGTAGGGGGCTACTATCAGAGATAAGTTACTATGTAAGGAGTTGAGCAGCAAGATGTCTGTTCACATTACATTTGAACTTCTGCATGTCAGTACAGTTGAAGAAGCAGAAACCCGGAAGGGAATTCCAAAGTCTAGCAGTTCTGGAGAAGAAACTATTAGAGTAAAAGGCTTTCTTACATCTAGGGATCTCTACTGTGTAGGGGTGGGATTTTGCTGTTTGTCGGGTTTGTCAGGGGTATTTATGTTGAAGGTGTACAAGTACTTGTAAAACAGGCAGAGGGATGCAATATTTCATCAATGGGACAAAAGCTACAAACCCAGTGTTTATTTCTTGGCAGCTACAGATGATGCTCCCTCTCCCAAGGTTGAATTGCAGACTTGTAGAATGAGATGTTTTGACCGACCAGCCCAAAACAAACAAGTCCCCTTGACACAATCCTTTTAACCAAAAGACCTCAAGGGACTCACCCAGCCCAGAAAGGCACACTTGCTCAACTCCTTCACCAAAACCAAATACTCAATTTTTCCCCCTCCCCTCTGGCTCCTCCTTCCACTCTTCCTCCTCCTCCACTTCCTGCAGAGTCTCTTCACCTCTTACTGCCTCTGGCTTTTTGTTGGCATTCATTGTTTGCCTGCCGAGAGGAGACAGGCACTGAAAATAACATCTAGTCCGTCTCCTACCTGTAGATAACCCTGGACATTGTTTTGCTTACAAAGCTGATCCCAGCAGGACTCTTCCCATTCAATGAGTCTTATTTTCTTATCAAAGAGAATATCTCTTGGGTAGTCTGACTCTGGCCAAAAATATTTTCAGTTCTCTTTACCCCCCCCTCCCCCACCTCCCTCTTCCCTTGACCAAGCATTTATCACTGCAGCAACTGCCATTTGTATGCACGAGCAAAACGTGATGCATAGTACATGTTTACTGTGTGAAATTTTCATAAAACAAAGTTATACTGTGGAATCAACAGGATTCGAACTTGGCACACTAACCAGCTGCATAAAAACTGCAATACAATAAAATCCCGTTGTGATAGTGTAGAAGAATTGATCGGGAGGAAATTCAAAAAGTCTCTAAATTCTGTTTGGTCACCTGAGTGGATCATTCTTAGTTTTTAAGCCTGCACACTACTACAGAGTGGTGATCCTTCATGCAGAAAACTCACAATGTTCAAAGTCAACCCCAACACAATGGCTACCAGTAGCAAGCTCAATCGCACCATCCTACATAAGGAGAGAAGAGGTAACTCAAAAATGGATTCAAAATGTTGAGAAGGACACCATGGACTTACCACTCCAACAAATTTTAAAAGATGCCCTGGATACCTCCAGACTCAAGTCCCGAAAGCCCTTCCACAACTCAAAAAGCAAACATTTTGACCTAGTTGGAACATGGAAGGAAGAATGGAGAAACAATACTCTCAAAGGAGGAGACATCATTGAAGACCCAAGTTTTGCTACAAATAGTAGGAAGCAGTGGGTAGCCACAAACCGGATCAGAACAAGACACTGCAGGACTACAGTAATCAAACACAGGTGGAGACAAATAGACGCCTCAATCTGCCCAAAGTGCAAGGAAGCCCCCCCCCCCCAGTGTAATGTTGTGACCCTTTGGCTGTGATCATAGTGTAGTATCTGTGTTAACTGTGGCAAGCAGGGCCAAGGGTCAAAACAATATTGTTATTATTATTATTATTATTGATTCCAGTGACAGCGGGTCGCTGGATCAATTATTATGATTAGAAAAATAAACAATTAGATTAAGAAAAGTGATTGACAAAAAATAATAATATTATCGCTACAAAGGAATGTGAAAATAGAAAATACATGTAAACATGATTTTGGCTTGCATAAACAAATAACTAGATTGAGGTTACATCAGCTGTTGGTCTGAGACACGTTATGTAATGAAATGTAGATTTGGGGAGATTCTATTCAGTCGTTAGCTGGACATCAGAGAGAACGGACGACTTATGGTGGGAGTTGGTCTCTCCATGACGCAGGGAGCGGCATTTCCTCAGGCAGGCAAGATGTAAAGACGTTGAAATCTTTTAAGATGTCAGTTGAAATCATGAAAATAAATGTTCGTATATAATTCAGGTATGTGTTGTGTTATTTACATCTGTTAAAAAAAACTGTTTGTCTACAACTGTTTCGATATGTCCACGTCAATCGTTTCCTGTTAGAACTGTTGCATAAACGTTAAAATATACACACTAGACGATCAACTAAATGATACGACGTATATACACGCACACGCATTTACACGTACATGAATATACAGATAAAATATAAAACCACTATTCAATATGTACGTTGTTATGGAACACTAGGACATGCACCACCTGATCGTACACTGTCCAGTCATCCGACTATAAGGAAGCTATGTGACAGTCCATCTATCTGAAGACAATTTCTCAGACTGGCTAAAAAATAGTGGTATGGAGGTCTAACCCATATGTTACTACTACTACTACACAACAACAACAAAAAGATGGAATGAAAACTACATGAACCCAGAGAGACTGAAAATGTAAGAAATCTTATAAACTGTGCCCTCCTCCTAAAAGAAAAGCCATAAGCCTCAGCTAATACCATTAGCCCTGGAATCTAAACAGTTACCTCTTAGTGCTTGGCAGGACGTTCTGCCTGATGTTTTAAATTCTATTCGTTCCTTACTATGCACTAGCACAAATGCAACTCCCCACGAATGATTGTTCAAATTTGAAAGGCGCTCTTCTACCGGTACTGCCTTACCTGTTTGGCTCTGCGAACCTGGGGAGGTACTATTAAAACGGTTTGGCAACAGGAGCAAGTACAACTCGATCGTCGAGGTAATGGAACTCCTCGAGGCCAACTCTACGCATGCGAGAATACGGCATAATGATGGCCGGGAGGATTCAGTGGCGCTAAGACATTTGGCTCGTTTTCTGTGCTCTGATGGACCTCAGGGTCCTGCTGAGAATACTCAACCCGACCTTGCAAATGCAGACCCGGCCCATTTGATTGAAACAAGTCCAGTTGACAATACACCTAATGCAGAAAATATAGAGAATTCACAGAGACCTGCTAGTCCTTCGAATATTGAACTGCTTCCACGCCGGTCTAGCCGAATCCGTAAACCAGTCCAGTGACTGGACTTATAAATAAAACACATCGCCACATTTAAAGATAACTCTGTACTTTAAAAAAAAAAAGAAAAAAAAAATCTACACTTTGCAATCTCTCTTACTAGTGG
>NC_136493.1:31251946-31394446 GCF_053919585.1 Euprymna scolopes
ATATTTATATTTTAAAGTCGGTTCTATTTTTAACTATTTATTATCCATCTGACGATAGGTGAAACAGTAACTACTAAGGCTGGAACGCTATGTTTTGGTTTCGATTCTAGCTGATGGCACCCAATTGGCACTTACAATTGAATTTTACCTAGAACCTTATCTACTATATAGTGGGTCCTTGCAAAAAAAAAAAAAAAAAAAAAAAAAAAAATTCCAGTATGAATTAGGGAGCCTTAATGCATTCATAAGTCCCTATTTTTAATATGTTCAATTTTTTTGTAATACCTTTTTCATGAACTAGATTTTAAAAAAATTGATTTTTTTTTTTTTTAATTCTTGTTTTTTCAGATTGCTATTTTCAAATTTGGAGAAGAAAGCTTTAATCAATCAAACTACACCAGAACACCATGTCTACTGAAGAACCGCCAACATTGCACGATGCCCTTAAGCAAGGTGTATGGAAAGAGCACGAAGAAGCTGAAAATAGTGTTTTTACCCAAGCCATCTTAAAGGGTAACCTCACCCGGGAGGCTTACAGGCAGTTCCTCGTCGAACTACGAGAAGTCTACATGGCCCTCGAAGAAATGGCAGAACTGAACAAGGACAACCCAAGCTTTGGGCCGATCCATTTTCCAACAGAAATGAGCCGTTTAAAATCCCTTGAAGAAGATCTGGAGTTTTTCTACGGACCAGATTGGTGCCAGCAGGTGAAGCCGATGACACAAGGTTCCAAGGATTACGCAGCAAGGATCCGAGAAGTCGGAAAGATGGACCCGTTACTATTGGTAGCTCACTCCTATGTGCGATACATAGGGGACATGTCTGGTGGCCAGCAATTGAAGTATAAGATTTCCAAAAATCTCCAGTTACCGAGTACTGGCGAAGGTGTTCATTTTTTTATTTTTAATGAAATCGATAACATCAGACAATTCAAGACCTTCTATTTTGGTAACATGAATTCAATAGACGTCAGCCAAGAAGATGTTGAGAAACTAGTACGGGAAGCTAAAAGCGGATTTATGTTTAATATCAAGATGTTCAAAGACATGGCCGCGGTTGTTGAACAGCTCGAGCAGAAATCGGAAGCGGCACCTGGTACGGAAAACCAGCCAAACATCTTTTCTTATATCACCAACACTGTTAGCAAAATGATGAGCAAATCCGAATAGCGTTACTAGGATTATTCATGAATTTAAAGCAATCCTGCAGTATAGTTAACGGTCAAGAAAACAAACAAACAAAAAAAAATAAACAAAATGTGCAACATATAACTTTTATCAAATGCATTAAAATTTAATTTTCTGCTCACCTGTATACTTTTAATATTCTGAAATTGTTTTTATTTCAAAGTAGGAATTACTCCAAAGCTCTCTCTCTTAACATGCATCAAACAAAATGGCTGTTTGGACTTCTGCTATTGGTGCTTGATTACTTGATAAAGAGTCCAATGTAAACAAGTTTTTGATGTCTAGTTCGCTCCTTAAATAATCAAATTTCACCCAACTTCCATCACAAATGATCACTAAATTATTGTCTCAGTGACCACCTTACACTCATTAACCCTTATCCTCGAGTGACTTTCGGGCCTTGATAAGCAATGACTCCCTTGTAAAAAAATTAAAAAGTAAAAACAAAAATGCCTTACCCTGCCATTATTTTTAATGTTGGAGGATGAGTCTCATTGCTGTTTCAGCTGTTTAGAAACTGGGTCGAAAGTACCAGTACAGACTCCGTTCTTGACAATCAGGCCTACAGGTGTGGGGTTAAGAACCGGCCCGAAACCTGTCGGACTGAGGTACGCTACCTGGGTATTACCTAGGAGGTCCACCCTCCCAGACTTTGTCACCCGGCTTTAGGGTGGGGCAAGTTTAACTCTTGTTGCCTGAGGCGCCCCCACCGAGGATTGCTGATGTAGATGCCCAGGCAATTTTTGCTAGGCCAGAGTCCACCTCGTTTAGAGGTGCTGGCTTAACATCCCCACTTCCTGACCTTATGTCACATCTTGCAGAGGTGGGCAGTAAATAAATATCTACCTTTTTATTGATTTAGTCTGAGTGGCAAGCCTCATCTGGACTTAAAGTTAGTGATAGTCATTTTTTTTTTTTTTTTTAAACTTTTTCAACCTCCAAATAATCAACGCCATTTTAAAAATTTGGTGATGACGCATATTTACTTATCGAAACTACTTCCGGTTTTGAAACTAGTCGGAGGTAAATGGTGTTAGTTAATTTGAAGACCTCAACAAATCATGTTTCTTTACCCGATCAGAAATCTATTACAATCCTTGCCGTTATATTACGTTCTTTTATACATTGTGGATAAAATTGTTCAGGACATTTTTTACCTGTAACTAATATGTGTTTTCTAAATTACTGCTTAAAAGACATATTCTTGAGTTGGAAGCCATACTTAGTTTCAGAAAGGTTTCCGATGGTTAGTTGTTCTATATAAGTCTTGGAGATGACGAGTTCTCAGTAGACAGTTGTTCTGTACAGGTTCTGGACTTTATAATTTTGTAGCCAAAGAGCAAAAGATTTTTCCCATGTTGACACGAAGAAACACATATGCAAGATTGCTAAAAAAAAAAAAAAAAAGGTTTAATTTTTATGGAGCAATTCTGGTTTCTGATTGGTTGGTAGCAGAACGTGAATTAATTTGATTTGTCAGTTCCTAGCAGCAGCATTTAAAAATAAAATCTCCCAACTGTGAGAGACCATATCCGCATTATAACTCCAAAATATTACACCACATATTGTCAAAAACGAGTGACAAAATGAAGACGTTGACGCCATTCACTTGATTGCAAATAATATAAGAAAAATAATGGCTGCCAGCGATTATAACATCGAATAAAATTTGATTTTTATGACTTTAAAAAGTCAATAAAAAAATTTATTTCAGAATTAAAATACAATTTAAGACAAATAAATATTTATATAAAAAAATTTGTGCAAAAATTAAGCAAAATGATAAACTTTAAAATTAAACTTGTTTTGAAAATTTTTAATTGAAGAAATAATTGGAGAAATGTGATAAATTTAAAAACAATGACAAGACTTTTCTGGTATAAAAAAATAACAACAAACAAGAAAATGGGGAATATAATTCGGCGGGGGGTCTTCAAATTAATAAACACCATTTATTTATGACTTTCAAAACTGAAAGTTGCTTGAAGAAGTAAACATACGTCATCGCCAAAAAATGTTTTTCATGCATTTATAAGTCAACTATACAATCACAAATTCAGAAATTAAAAAGAAAAATTAAAACAAGTTTCAGAATGTTAAAAATATACAGGTCTGTAGAAATTTTGATGTGTTTGGTGCAAGTTATTGTAATTTATTTTCTAATATCTAATTTCTTATCTATGCTGCAAGATTGCCGAATTTACTTATAATAATCAAACACTGTTCAACGATACTCATTTTTCCTGTTTTGTATTCTTAGCTAATTTGCCATACTGAAAAAAATATCAAATCGAAATCTGTACATATGAACTTGGAGAGCCAGTACAGGCCTCAGAGTAACAAGCTTTACACTGAATGACAAGATATGTTATAAAAAAAAAAAATAAATAAATAAAAGTTGATTTTTTTTCCCAGTGAAATTCTAAAACTTCCAAAGATACACTTTTCATATTGTGATTTAGTATAACCTCAACCAGGTTATAGTAAAACAAAAATTTACTTTGATATGTTTTAAATATTTGGTTATCAGAGATCAAATTCGTCTACCTGCTCCTGAAGCAGCATCCATCCTCAATGGGTTGAAACAGCTTCCTCCAAAGAAGTTTCTAGGGGATATCAAATTTGCATGCAATCTCCAGTTGCATGCATATTTCTGTCATGAGTAATTATTTTGATAACGTTAGTTTTTGCAGCAAGTTATCGGCCTTCTCTCAAATACCCAAATCATTACCTATCTGATACTAATCTGGCTCAACATCATTTCAGTTTACAAAAAAGCTGGTATGTGAACCTGATTACAACTAAATTACAACTACCTAGTAAAAAAAAATGTTCTGTCATTTGAAAAATCTATAAGTAGTTTAAAAGTTATTTCCTCATGACCAATTAAAATTAAAAATTATAGAAATTAAAATAACAGTATATGGTACGATACGAGATCAGAGCTAGGAGTAGGATATGAGAGTCCTTATTCATTTATAGGCAAGATCGGATAGCCCTACTGGTTCTATATAAGCAATACCATTCTATAACTACTAGACCATCCATAATTTGTTTGGTCAGTATTTGTTATATTATAAACTAGCAGGGCTATCCGACATTGCCTGGGGCAAAAATGTAACATAACTTCTGTCCTTCCCCCCTTCTCTCTCTCTTTTTTTTTTTTCGCCTAGCCCATTCCTCTTTTTGGATCTATGCACACACGTAACTCGAATCTTAAAAAGATCTCTATTTTGAATATATGAGAGTAAATGTCTGGCATCCAGTAGGATGCTCTATCCCCGGCTTGAACAAAATAAGAAAATTGAAAAAAAAAAGAAAAGAAAAAAGGATGTGGCATAAGGGAAACAACTCTGTGAAAAAAATCGGTTATTTCCCTTTATACGATATCATTAAAATAGGTGTGTATATCTTGATAACATTAAATGATATAAATGGCCATTGACCCCAAAATAGTGAATATTTGCATATTATAAACCGAGAGTTACCCCGATAAATAATAAAATAAAATTTTTAAAAAATACTAACTTTATGTGCGTTTGTTGTGTACTTTTCAAGTTTTAGATACAAATATAAACACACTTATCCTTTATATAATCGATTAAATATTTGGAAATTCCAGAATGTTTTCATAAATATATGGAAATTCCAAGTCACAGCTGTCGTTGATCTATATACTACTGATACAAATCTAATCTCACAAAGGATAAATTATATATTACATTTTCAAGTAATTTAAAAAAAAAAAAACAAAAACTTATGTAATTGTGATGTTTACTTTTAGTTTCAATCTTATTAAAGTTGGGAATAAAAACCTAGGTATTTGCAACCCCTCAAGAACCTCCATAAAAAAAAATGAAACTACCCCCCCCCCCCAAACATTTTTAATTCAATAAAAAACGTAATGCAATATTACCATTTATAAAACCCTCATAGATTGATCAGTGCTGTTGTCTTCCTTTATCCCTTTAAGGGTCGCATGGATTGGCCAAATGATATACACAATCACTGCTCCCTTGGGGAGTTATATGTTAGGGGTTCTTTCTCCTTCTATTTTCACTATCATGGTTGACGTCGATTAACAGTTGATTGCACTACAACACAAGCCTCCAGACGGCTGTTGCAAGCAAAGCCTTCCTCCTACGACTAAAAGATCCAGTAACTGTTGGGGCTGAAGTGTGTACACGTGTTAACAGAACGTTCACATAAGTTCACACGAATACACGTGTTCTCGCAAACCCTCAGTTTGCATCTCTACCTTTTATTGTTTTGTACATCATTCTTTATTGCTTGCATAATTAAAATTGTTTAATTAAAATACATGGTTGTTGTTCCTTTTTGTTTTCTAAAGCTGTCACTCTGATTCAATGTCTTTCAATAATTCAATCAAAAACACATGGTTTAAAAAAAAAATGTGTAATCTATAAACGTTTTTTAATTTTTAATATAAAGGTAGATAATTTGTGTTGTTTGGATTATTCAGACTCTCATTGAGTTTTTCGTGTTCTCATCGAGTGTTAGTTGTTTCTGCTGATGTAATCTACCTTTATCTTTAATTGCAGGGGTACATGGCGTTGCCCGGGTGTGGTGAGGTGTGGGGATGGGGGGGGGCAAATCAAAACAATGATAAAATAAGCGAACAGATAAAATAGCATAAATAACCCTGCTTAAAAAATTGGAAAAACAAAAACAAAAGGAAACAATGAACATGATGGAAAATTCAGAATAAGCGAACGAAAAAAGATAAAAAAAAATAAATAATCCTGTTTAAATGTTAAAACTTCTTTAAAAAAAATCGGAAAAACAAAACAAAAACAAAAACAGAACGTGAAGGGAAAATAAAGAACAAACGAACCAAAATGGCATAAATAACCCTGTTTAGATATTTAAACTTAAAAAAAAAAAGAAAGAAAAATGTCTAACATGTCGGCGTGAATGATGATGCTGTCACTATAACCACTGGTCTACAATCCCATCAGCGGAGTAACGTTTTTTTTTTTTTTTTTTTTCTATTCAAACTAATTCAAAAGAGAACGTTTTTTTTCGCGTATGCGTGTTTAGCTAAATTGTCATGAAGGAACGATTTTTTTGCTATCCTCCCTCATTGCAAACGTGTATTTCTATAGGAAATTGACCGTTTTTTCTAATTTTCACATATTATTCAACCAAGACACCGCCCTTTCAGATGATACTGGTTTCGACGCAGTCCGATGCCACTGAGAAAAGTTTTAGACAGACACACAAACATACATACATACATTTAAACAGACAGGTAGGACTTATATAATGGATGACACCGGTTCTTGAAAGGACTGTTGTATGACGGATAAAGTACTAGGTAAAATTCAGTTCTAAGTGAAACTCTTCTGGGGTTGAAGGTTCAATCTTCAGTGTGGATAATATCAAGAATACAATTGTGAATTACTTAAGACTTCTATCTGGTCAGGGCAGATAGAATGAGAGCATGCTACCCCTGTGGGTTAAATAAAGGATTCTATTTGAAATTTTGTGCAGATTCCCGAGTTTGACAAGATGCACATAAAGAAGGTCGGAGGTTACATTGACTGAAACGTTGTGAGAATAACACTTCCAGATTAGTCCGAATAATCCGAATTCTAAAAACTGTTTGAATTTTGTTTGGACACTGGTTTTGTTGGTACTTCTTCCATTATGATTAAAGGACTTAATGTGATTAAATTTGGAATATGGTGCCAAAAACATTCTGATTTATTATTGATACAAATTATGGAAATCAAGCCAGGAAGAAACAAGTGAAGCATGCATGGTGTCCCGTGAGTACACAATGAATGGGGCTTAAAAAAAATGACTAAGTTCAGCATTCCCCCCCCCCATTTAGTCCCCAAAATCCCCAGGGGACGTCAAATCCTGGTGAAAATGAACAAATGGTGCAGTTTTAGGCCTTAACATATGTAAATTTGAGTTTTGCACCATGCAAAAAAAGAAATGACTAAGTCCATCATTTGCCCCCCTCCCACCTCCGCTCCCTATTTAGCCTCAAAAGTCCCCAAGGCCTTAACATATTTAAATTTGAGTTTAGCACCATGCAAAAACTGCTAAATAGACATATACACAGAAAATTTTGGACAAATATGGTAAAATAGTCACAAAAACGGAGTGTTTTTGTTAGCCCTAAAAGAGCCCATGGGGCACACACAAGAGTTATCACGAAGTATAGACAAACAAAAAAAAAATATTTAGAAATCAGTTAGTTACAACTTTTCAGAAAGTTTTATAAAATTCCAAGACCTCAATTTTTTTTTTTTAATAAGCACAAAAGTGTCAATTTTAACCATTTTAACCCGAAAGGCACCCCTAGGGGGGGGGGGGGACCAGAATTTTCCCGGAAAATCCGTTCTTTTACTTTTTTTACTTATATCATGTTTAAAATCGTGCAAAATTTAAAAAAATTCCAATGCGTAATTATTGAGAACAAGGGTGAATTTACAGGTCCACTCTCGTTTAGTCGAGGGACCAAAAAGTTGTTTAGACTATGAGTTGATGTAGAAATGCTAACGATTAAACCGACAGCTGAAACGTTGTTGAAATAACACTCAAGATGAAAACAGTAATTCAAATAATCAAACTAGCAGAACCCATGGAAATTTTCACGGTATTTGAAAATTTTAAAAACTATTATAGATAAAATGAATAAGAAATAAAATAGAACAAATAACCACGAATTTAAAACAATATTTTAGCAAATTCTTTATTTAACCTTTTAAAGTTAAAAAGAATGTATCTAAAAAATTTAGATTTTTCTTCAATGTAAATTCAACACACAACACATTTGTTGCAAAGATTTTTGCTTCATAATGCGGTCATGGTCCCTCAGAGTTGGGAGATGGCCGATGGCTGCAAAGCATTGAGCATATTAAGAGAGTATTATTTATCGAAAGGAAAACCTAAAATTATCTCCTTACATAGTGAACTGACATTTCTAAAACATATGGAAGTCGAGACGATTACAGATTATATTATAAGGGCCAAAACCACCGCAAATTCTTTAAACATGTCTGGCAAAGTTATTAGCAACAGTCTGTTAATCTCCATGGTTCTTAGAGGGTTACTGAGTGATTTCAAGCCATTTACCATCGTGATAAACCCCCCCCCCCCCAAAAAAAAAACCATGACTTTTAGTCAATTCAAAGTGGGATTCAGGAGTTACGAGGAAACGGAGAAAATGATTCATCAAGCAGTAACAATTATTTTGTCAATTGTGGTGCAATGGCACATGTAATTACGAAGGAATCTGATTTTATCAATTTTGATCCCAACTTTAAGCCTCAGAATCACTTTGTAGAACTAGCCGATGGCAGTAGTGTAAACAATATCGTTTTGAAGAGAGGGGATGCTAAAATCTCGCTAAAGAACAATAAAGGTGAATTTTGTTTCTCTATTCTAGAAAACGCTCTTCTAATCCTGAAATTTAAACAAAATATATTTTCTGTACAAGTCGCCATTAAACAAGGTGCAAATATAAACTTTAGCCGAATAAATCCAAACTGGTGTACCCGAATGGAACTGTATTTGACATTAAAGTAAATAGAAGACTGTATTATTTAAAAAGCATAATTCCATCAAAACCGCCTGCTATGATTTACAGATATAGCATGAAATTCTTGGGCACTGCCATATTCCAGATATCAAAAAAATTGCCGAATGTGGTTGACGGAATGAAAGTAAAAACATTAAAAAACTTTAACTGCGACGTTTGTACACAGGGAAAAATGACAAACTATCAAAACAAGATACCAGACAAGAAGGCAACGAAAATTCCATCACTAGTACATCTGACTTGAATGGTTCTGTGAAACCTATTGTCAGAGAAAATTTCAGGTATACATTGAATTTTGTAGACGATTATTTTGGTTTAACAATGGTTTATTTTTTAAAGAACAAATTTGATACCCTGCTAGCAACTAAAAAGTATCTAGCCAACATGGCTCTCTACGGTGAAGTAAAGTGTATTCGCTCTGGCAATGGTACAGAATTCCCTAATAAAGACTTTGAAATTTTATTAATTAACCATCATATCAAGCACGGAAAATCAGCCCCTAAATCACCACACCAAAACAGGACATTTTTTGAAATAGCAAGATGTCTACTCATTGAATCAAAACTCCCCAAAAACCTCTGGACATATGCACTTATGGCTGCTGCATATATACGCAACCAGTGCTTTAACAAAAAACTTTCTAAAACCCCATATGAAGCTTTCTGCAGTAGAAAACGAAATTTAAGCAGAATGCATGTATTTGGTTCGATTTGCCTTACATTTATAGATAAAAAGAGCAAATTAAATATTAAAACTGGTAGAGGTATATTTCTTGGGTGCGATAAAAACAGTCCAGCCTATTTAGTATTTTTTCCAGAGAAAAATAAAATAAAAAGAATCTGATGTGTAAATTTCAAAGAGAAAACTCCATCATAGGAAGAAGATGAAATTATATTTTCTCAAATTATTAAAACAAATGATGAAAATGAAGTCGCCGTTGACGGGGACAAGCGTATCCCTGATGATGATGTTAAAGTCAAATGTTATCCCAAAAGAAGTAGAAGACGGCCCATGGTCGACGATTTGAAAGCTCATCAAATCGATTATTGTTATTCCATGGATTATATACCAAAAAGATTTGATGAAGCAATTAATTCAGAACATTGTGATCAATGGAAAATAGCAATGAAAAGTGAAATAAATGCTGTAACAGAAAATAATATTCGGTAGTACCTCTCCCAACTTGTTTTCTTTTTCTGAATAATTTTTTTAGATAAATTCATTTGCACATTTAAAAAAAAAAAAAAAAAAAAACTATAATAAAAAAAAACTTACAGTCTCCTTTCAACAAGTTCTTGATGAGCCGTTCCTCTTAAGTAATCCAATTTACCAAATTTACACTTCTAACGATTACTACGACATTTTCCCTTTGACCACTGTACACTAATTAACCTTTATCCTCAAGTGACCTCCAAGCCTTGATAAGTGGTGACTACTACATAAAAAAAAAATTTTCAACTCTTACATGTCTGTAAACATGCATAGGGCAGCATGTTTTGCTGATGCATGCAAGTCGCAGACTTTGCTTCTTGCTTGGTCAAAGGATGAGAGGGGGTACAGAGAATTAAAAGTGTCCCTGACCTGAGTCTGACCACCAATAATGATTAGGTGTACGATTGTTTGTAAAACGATAACAAAATTTTGTGTATTTTTTTTTTTTTTTTACTTTTTAACTCCAATATACGTGATGCAAAATAAAGGTCCTAAAAGCATCAATATCAATTAATGTCATGTTTCATTTATTGGTTGGGTTTCAATAAATATCAAGGTAACATTTATTGGGTAGGTTTCTACCACTACTTTTTTTTTTTTTTTTTTTTTTTTACATAGGCATCACCACATTATCAAGGCCAAGAGGCCACTCAAGGATAAGGGTTAAAGAGTGTACAGTAGAAATTGGACATTATAGTAATCATTAGTAATGAAAATTTGGTAAAGTTGATAACTTATATGGAACGGCTCATCAAGAACTTGTTTACGTTAGACTTGAAGGCAACCATATTGTAGTCAGCCGGAAAGCAGGAAAACAGAAGACAATTCCACAGGCGTGCAGTTCTAAGAAAAAAGCTTTGTTCATGGAATCTACGTTTAGGTTTAGGCACAGATAAAGAGTGGGGGGAATTATTGATAGTGTTTACAGCTAGACGAGTGTTTCTTGTGAAAGTTTGGCGAGGGGGGACCATAGATTGAAGCTCATTCGAACACTTTCCATGAAAATAACGATACATCAGAGACAAACTCGCAACATCTCTTCTGTGAGATAAAGGTTGCAAGGAAGAGAAAAGGACATCTCCTACGAGGCTACGAAGTCTATTTTGAACTCTATCAAGGCAGGCCAAGTCCTTTCTAGCAGCTCCTGCCCAGATGTGGCAACAGTATTCCATCCTTGGACGTACCTGGCTCTTATATAGATAGAGAATAGCATCAGCAGTGAGATATCTACCAGATCTACTTTGTTTTATTTTTTATTTTGAAGTGATTATCGAGTCTTCAAAGACATCATGCCCATCTTTTCTCATTCTCCAGCAGCATTCAACATTACTGGGCGTAAAATACGCTTAAATATAACATTTTAATCTATCCAAATTTCGTATATATTATTATAGAGTCGTGATTTCAAAAGTAAAAATAAAGCATTTGGGTGCCATCAGCCAGAATCGAAACAGAAAGCAAAACTGTAGCATTCAAAGCTGGTGACGTTACCACTATACCAACATGACACGCGTATGAACTGATTAAAAATGATGAATGTACAAAATGTTCAATGATTTTTTTCCATTTTGACCCGTTAAAAACAATTTTAACCGACTAAAGACTCATAAAAGAACGGTCCGTAAAAAATCCAATCATTTTAAGCTACTAGCGCCGCTCTGCAACTATTAATTTTGGAGGAGATAGAGTTTGAAAATATGGAGACAGACAGACAGACAGACAGACAGACAGATACCCGTTTATATATTAGATTAGTGAGAGAGAGAGAGAAAGGATGAAGAAGGAGAAAGGGTGAAGAGAGAGAGAGAAAGAAAGATTGAAGAGAGATTTTTTTTTTTTTACACAGGAGTCACCACTTATGAACGCCCAGAGGCCACTCGAGAATAAGGGTTAATGAGTATACATTAGCCAATGTGATTATAGCGTAGTAAACATAAGTAGTGGGAATTTTGTCAAATTTAGTATAAAACTATTTTTTAATTGTTGCCAGTTTAAGTTTTAGAGATGATTGGTCGGATTATTTGACTTTTTTTTTTACACAGGCATCAACACATTATCAAGGCCAAGAGGCCACTCGAGGATAAGGTTTAAAGAGTGTACAGTAGACAATTGGACAATATAGTAATCAATTCGGTAAATTTGTTAACTTATATGGAACAGCTCATCAAGAACTTGTTTACGTTAGACTTGAAGACAACCATATTGTAGTCAGCCGGAAAGCAGGAAAACGGAAGACAATTCCACAGGCGTGCAGTTCTAAGAAAGAAGCTTTGTTCATGGAATCTACGTTTAGGTTTAGGCACAGATAAAGAGTGGGGGAGATTATTGATAGTGTTTTCAGCTAGACGACTGTTTCTTGTGAAAGTTTGGCGAGAGGGAACCATAGACTGAAGCTAAGTCGAACACTTTCCATGAAAATAACGATACAGCAGAGACAAACTCGCAACATCTCTTCTGTGAGATAGAGGTTGCAGGGAAGAGAAAAGAACATCTCCTACGAGGCTACGGTCTATTTTGAACTCTATCAAGGCAGGACTAGTCCTTTCTAGCAGCTCCTGCCCAGATGTGGCAACAGTATGCCATCCTTGGACGTACCTAGCTCTTATATAGATAGAGAATTGCATTAGCAAGGAGATATCTACTGGATCGATAGAAAGATCCGACCATTTTTCCAGCAGCCTTGGCAACAGATTTGATGTATGTGTTCCATTAAGATCAGGAGTAACGGTCAAGCCAAGAAGCTTGTCAAAACTTGAGGCCTCCTGAAGACGAGAGCCATTCATTTCAATTGATACCAGATGGGGATCAGAGTGTTGATGATGTAAAGAGAGAAGCTTGGTTTTAGATGCATTAAAAGTAACCAACCACTCCTTTCCCCATTGTACCACGGGCTCAAGATCAGAGGAGAGAGAATTGGAGAGAACTTGGTTGGTTACTGTCTTAGATGTGCTACCATAAATGGTAGTGTCATCAGCATAAATGTCTACGAATGATGTAAGGATGTGATTTGGAAGATCATTTATGTAGATCAGGAATAGAGTTGGGCCCAGGATAGACCCCTGAGGGACTCCAGCATTAATGCTGTGAGCTTCTGATTTTCGCCCATCAACTACTACTCTTATGAACCTATCAGAAAGAAATGATTTAATAATTGGGAAGACATTTCCAACTATACCATAGCTGACGATCTTGTGAAGTAAACTTTTATGCCATACCCTATCAAAGGCCTTAGATATGTCAAGAGCAATTGCCCTAGAAAGGTTACCTCTGTCGAGAGATTTGCTAATCCTATGAGATATAACTGTAAGTATGTCTGCTGTAGATCTAGCAGAACGGAAACCATATTGAGTGTCACTAAGAAGGTTATTTTTGTTGAGATGGTTGATTACTTCTCTATTTAACACAGATTCCAGCAACTTACTCATGATGCACAGGAGACTTATTGGCCTGTACTGAGAGGGGGATGAGCGATCACCTGAATTCTTAAATACAGGGCATACTGATGAGATTTTCCAGGGTGATGGGAAGCTATTCTCCTTAAGACAACGTTTAAACAGTTTTGTAAGTATGGCGCTAATTCTGGTTGAAGGTTTTTGAGTACTATAATTGGAATACCGTCAGGGCCTGTTGCTTTACTGGAATCATGGTTTTTGATTAGCTTGGCAACATCACGTACAGATATATGTATATCACATAGCATGTTTTCTGATACAGGAGGAAATATTTGGGGTTGGCGGCCTTGGTCGCAAAGGGTAGAATTAGCTGCAAAGTTCTTGACAAAGAGTTTTGCTTTGTCTGATGCTGATGAGATTACTTCAGGTCCATTGATGATAGTTGGGATAGAGCACACGCTTCTGTTAAGGATTCTGTTTGCTATTTGCCAAAACTGGTCGGAACCAAGTCGCTGCTCAGCTACTTTGGACTTTACGGACTGAGCATACAACTCTCTTGCGTTCTTTATTACTTTCCGCTAGCACTTGTGGAAAAGACATGCTCCTAGTTCCAGACCTGTATTGAGGTGGAGATTCAGGCTGAAAGCGGCTACATTGAATAGATGTCAGCTCTATTAGATAATCAAGTATCGTGAATTAATTTTTTCGATAAAAGTTTGAAAATAAAGCTGTAGTGTTGTTTTCTTTACCATGATAATTTTATCCTTCCATCCCGTATAAATTTCTTTTGTAAATATTTTTAAGTAATTTGTACACACTGCTCACAGTGCACAGCAGCTGACAGCTCTGCAATCGGATCCAGTACCATGATCATCAGGAGGAACCACTTCGTAGTTTCGGCCCCTACTCCTGTACTGCGGGCCCCTTCTCCCAACAGAAAGTCATATTGGTACTGGTGTCAGTTACTTTCCTAACGAACATTCATCATTTCTTTTTAACCAGATCTCTCAAAAATAAAACAAACAACAACACCAAAAAAAAACAAAAAAAATTATATAAAAAATTCTTTAATAACGAGAGCTTTCGATAAAATTGATAAATAAATTCTTTATCTCTGTTGATTACTTTTTATTGATTTAACAATTTTGAAAGAAAAATAAAATGACTATATCATAGATTTTCAACACACATCCTTTCTCCCCCCCCCCAAATAATTTGCTTTTACTGCATCTCTGAAGTGCCCCCCTCCCCCCTCTCCATAGGCGATCATATTGGTACCGGTGTTTCTTTTTAACCAGATCCCTCAAAAATAAAACAATAAACAACAGCAAAAAAAAAAAAAAAAAAAATGAAATAAAAAAAATTCTTAATAATGAGAGCAGATATTTCGATAAAATTTAATAAATAAATTCTTTATCTCTCCCCGGCACCTACTGCACATCTGTCACAAAGTTTTTGATTTCTTTGTGCAACAAAAGCGTTCTCGCAGTATGTTGATTAGCTTTCTACCAACATATTCCCTTTCTATAACAACATATTTATTTACTATGTTCAGAACGTTTTTGATTAAATAAACAATAAAGAAAGCATTCAAGAAGATGATAACAAATGCAGATTCTGTCACACAGAATTGGAAAGTGTGAGTCATCTAGTATCAAGTTGCAAGGTTCTTTTAGGGGATGGCTGCTACACAACGAGACATGATGGAGTATGTAAGTACTTCCACTGGACCATCTGTAAAAAAATTAAACATCAAATGTAGCAGCAAATCCTGGAAACATCAACCTGAAAGAACAGTTGGAAATTACTTATATACCATACATTACGACCATGTAATCCCTACAGCCACCTACCTTGAAAATGCTGTTGTGAAACCTGACATAGTTATATGGAATAAGTCAGAGAGAGTTGCAACCTTGGTTGAAGTGAGTGTCCCTAATGATGGAAGCCTGAACAGAGCTGAAAGGAAGAAACAGACCAAATATCAAGGTTTCATGTATGATATGAAAAGAAACTGGAATCTTAGAGAGAGATCAATCATACCAGTTATTATAGGTGCCACAGGACTTATAAAGAAGAACCTGAAATCCTACTTAACTAATATTCCTGGTGAACCAAATGCAAAAGAGATTCAGACAATTGCACTTAAGGGAACAGCGAGGATACTAAAAAGAGTTCTCGGTTTGTTTCAATAAAAAGCAGGGCAATGTTGGCAGCTTGTTTGGTTGCTCTAATACCCAGCGTTACAATCTTCTAAGATAAAAAAAAAAAATGGAAAAAAAGTCAAGTAAAGAGCTTACTCTTACAAAAATTATAAAAGTTATTTCCCTTGGCTGAGTGTTCTTTTAAAATGACTTTATTAGAAAACGGCCAAATAAGATCAAATATTTTTTAAATAAATTATAGCAAAATGCATTAATCTATAGCGAATAACATGGTACAACAATAAGAAACAACAATGAAAATTTGTTAGTCAGAATCGCAGTTTAAATTTTTTAAACTTAAATGCTATTTAAGTCAAATTTTTTAAAATCCAACCAACATTATTTTATAGATATAGAATACTAGCAGGGAGGCGGACGTTGCCCGGGATTGAATGATGATCAACAAATATTTCACACACCTATATTTTTATTGTCATCAAAATCCATGAAATTGCTCGGGAGGAAGCTTCATATGCCTCCATGCAGTAACTTAGTCCAAAATATATGTTATTCTACATTGCACTCTAGACAACCTACTGTTTCTTTTAAAAAATTATTTTATATAAACTTCTTTCCAGTTAACAAAAAATAAACATGAAGAAATTTATGTGCGGGGTTTGAACCTACAAACCATGTTATGCAAAAAAAAAAAACAAAAAAAAAAAAACATGTAAATTTTCATGTCTTATAAAATTCTTTGCAGTTAATGAAAAAAAATAAAGAAATTTACGTGCGGAGTTTGAACCTACAGACCACGTCAGGCAAAAACAACAACAAAAAAAAAGCACACGATCAACTTACCCACAGTAGAATTTTCACGGCCTGTTCTTCTATCATTGGTGCTAAGTGACGACATGGAAAAAAAATAGCTTTACCTATGATAGAGAAATGTAAATAACAGTTTCGATTATTGATTATTAGTAAATATCGGGAATATTCTGAGACAAAAATTAACTAAGATCACTCACAGACTTATACACTAAAGTTCTGTAAATTTTACAGAAAATCTGTTCAGCCGTTTCGGAGTCTATAAGGAATGAACTCACACGCATACACAAAGTTGCACTTATATAATTGTAGAGATACTAAAGCTGAGTTAATTAACGCTTTTTTTTCCTGTATATTTTAATAACCTAAAATACATGGTAAAATATTTATCAGTTTTGGGATTCTTAAAAACTGTATTTTAATTGTTTGAACTAGCTGTAATTTGCAGTTTATTAATAATGTCACAGCGACTTTTATTGGAGGCGTTTCTAACAGTATTTTGTTTAATTTTCGATTTTTGAGCGATTATCTAGACTCTCCAGATGGCTGTCTCATATAAAACATTTTTTCTTGTTATAACTTAAACTCGACACTACTTCTTGTTTAAAAGTACATAAACGCCTTAAAATAAGTTAAAATTAAAAAAAAAATTATCCAGGTAGGTATAGGAATAACATTTTGCCTTTGGTAACAGTGATTTGTTTTATATATATATATATATATATATATATATATATATATAATTATTTTCTACTATAATAATTAAATACCTACAGACACTAGTGTTTCATCCTTTCGGGAATCTTCAGTGCAGGGTGTCACGATTACTACTAGTCGAACGATTCGAACCCTGTATCACGAGACATCTCTGGCTCGATTAGCGGAGCGGAGACCTAATCCATTCGGCTACCATTAACCGCTTGAAATAACGTTGAATTTTAAACATCTTAATTTTAAGTGTTCATTTACGTCAGTCAGACAGTGATCTAATCGTTATACGATGATCTACGCATAAGAGCTAAATTGACCGACTTTTAATTCAACTGAAAGTGCTCAACGATAAGAAACGAATTTCTTAAAGGGGCTGTCATAATTATTTTCTACTATAATAATTAAATACCTACAATATATATATATATATATATATATATATATATATATATATATATATATATATGCCATGTTTTCATTTTGTTGGCTATAACTGGAAAATGCCTACTGAATGGTCAGTGTGTGACCAAATCACTTAGTAGGGATATTTTTCCACACGAAAAGATAAGTTTTTGTTTATGGCTGCCACCTGTTATCATCCTGCTAGCCACCACTTCCACATCTCTGATGCAATTCTGCATCTTATATCTCATTGCCTTCAAAATTTGTTTATTCGTTCGAACAAAGAAAGGCGACGCGAAAAAGTCAGAAATAACTGGCAAAATAATGAAAATAATAATAAAAAAATAAAAATAAAACTTTGCCCGAGATTTTCAAGTTTAAACTTGTTGCTTTCGTCATAACAAATAAAAGTTTCTCTTTAAAAAGAAAAATACGAAAGTGTGTTAATATTTTTTTTAAGTGATAGTGGTGCCGTGCGGACTGCGATTTTCAACATGCCATTGTTATATGCGTATACACCATTATACACGTGTTTCGTTGTCGGAAATGGAGGTCCAATCCTGTCTGAAGATACAATCATTCAGACGCTGATGTTTACTTTCTAATAAAGGTTTATTACACAAAAAAAAAAAAAAAAAAAAAACGCCCCCTGGTGAGTGTTTGTGCAAATGTATTTGAAAACGGTAGATAATATAAGGGTGCAACTCAACAATGTTATTTTGGAATGGAAGAGTCTATCAGGCATATGAATGCAGTGTGATGACATATGGAAGTGAAACCTGGCCAACGAGGATTGAGGACATGTGTTGCATGGGAAGAAATGATATGAGGATGATATAATGAATGTGTAATAACAATTGAAGACATTTTCAATTCTGATGACCAGATCAAGTAGGGAATATGTACCCTCACCGACTTCACTGCGAAGAAAGAAGAAAAGGACACCTTTCCTTCGACACCGGTTTGACTTTCATTTTCGCAGTTTGTACACACTGACTCTGTAAACAAATATCGTGACAAGAACACTTTTTAAACCAAATTTTGTCTTGAAACCCAAGTTTTATTGTCGCAAAATAATAATACAGGGTGACCCCCCAAAAAAGGGCCCCAATTCTAATTAGGCCCCGTTTCTTAGTGTTTTGTTTGAATGAAATGAAACTTTGGTTATAACTAGTTTATTATATTCAAAACGTCACATCAAAACACTAGGGTCTTTGGCCTTTTTTTCTCTGTTGACTGTAAAATGCTCAGAAAACAATGGAATTTCTTCTGGGTTTTTTTTTTTGGTTCACCCTGTGTAACTCGTTTTTATTATTATTTAAAAAAAAAAATTTTTTTTAAATAATAATAAAAACGAGCTATATTATTATGTTGCGACAATAAAACTTTTTAAACCAAACTTTGAATTGTTTCTTTTTTTTAATAATTAAAAAAACCAGTTACATTATTATATCGCACAAGAAAACTTGAGTTTTTATTACAATACACAGAGGTACGAAAAAGTTGTCAAAAAACAAATATATGTAACAAAAGATAACTGAAAGATTGAGAACCATGAGACTGCCCACTCTTGAGCATCGGAGAAATCGTGGTGACATGATCGATCTCTACAAGTTCATCCATGGGATCTATGATACAAGAAAGCCGTCTTTTCAGATCGCCAAAACCAGCGAAACCAGGGCGAACAGCCTCAAAATCTTTAAAAAAAAACACTGTAGGCTAGATGTCTGCAGAGGGACCTTCTCACAGACGGTTTGTCAACACATGGAATGATCTTCCAGATGCAGTTGTACAAGCACAAACGGTAAACGCATTCAAAAGCAGACTTGACGCCCATTGGAGATTGCTGCCAAGTTTATATTGCCCATCCTCCTAAATGGAAGTGCAAATTCCTGTTGTCCAGGAAATTTTTCCCTTGGAACAATGAACAGGTCCAAAACCTAGACCTCAAACATCTATATGTCAAAGTCAAAGTCAAATGTTATCAAAGGCAAGATAAGTTAATTTTCTATCTAACTAGATAAGTTTTTAGTATTTTTATTTAATGTAAGATGTTTATTTGGTTCCAAAAACGAGCAATGTTGAACGCTGCCGAAGAACAAGAAAAGATAGCTGCGATGTTTTTGAAGACTCGATAATCACTTCAAAATAAGAAATAAAACAAAATGGTGGTAGAAACCCACCCAATAAATGTTACTGTGACATTTATTGAAACCCACCCAATAAATAAAACCCTGACATTTATTGACATTTATGTTTTCATTAACTTTAGTTTTTTGTCCTTGTGGGGAGGTAAGCAAATACCAAAGTTTTTTTTTTTTTTATAGAAAACTAGTCTGGGTGCCCAGCGTTGCCCGGGTGTTTGGAGGTGTGTGTTGAGCAAAAAAAAAAAAAAAGTGGTAGTAGACAGGCTCGAACCCATACCATGAAAGAGGAAAAGAATGTGCAAAAAAAATGTGATGTCCTTGCTGTTGCGTCCATCGCCAAACTGGAAGTGGCGAAGATTTAAATTAAGGCTAGTCAATTGAAAATAGGGGATTACTTTCGAAAATATTGGCGAAAAAAGCGACCTCTCTCTGTAGAAAAGTGCCAGTTGAGGGTGAAGGAATTAATGTTTTTAACGTGACTAGCTAAAGTTCAGAATAAAATCACGCTTTTCTTTTAACGGTTAATTTAAAAAAAAAAAAATTTTTTTGAACGCTGTTAACTTAAATTCCTCATTTCAGTTTACATTATGGAGACGGACGTGTTTTTGTTGAGATAAGTGATTTCAATTTTAATCATACTTTTTATTTTTAGATTCAAATATTAATAACTCCATTTTATTTCAGTATTTAATTTATGTATTTCTGTTTTATTACATGCTAGCTTTTTTTTTTCTCGCCCATAAATGTTTATTTATCTACCAAGTTGATTGCAAAAATAGATTACGAATTTGTACTCATTCTTAGTTCGTGAGAGGGGAATCTATCACCATACTTTCCCTTAAACACGTCCGTTGGACTTTTATTAAGTAGAATACTTAATATTTTTTTTTTTTTTTTTTTAATGGAGAGTAGAAAACGCATTGTGGATGCGTTATCGGCAGCTCCTGTTACTCTCGCTTCTTCTTATTTGTCCCTCAGTCCTCATTTTTTAAATGAGTGATTTTTCTGACAAAGGGAGAAGAAAAAGCTGTTTTCTAGGTTGGCAGTATTTTGCGCGAACAGTTGGCAGAGATGGCGGAAATTTTCTGTTTCTATGTTTATCCTTGTAGCCATGTCACTAGTAAGGGTGCTGGAGGTAAACGTTTTGTCTGGGCTGACGTTATCCGCCTGATAGTCAGGGACCCGAACCTTGGATTAACCACCAAGGAGGCTGTCCTATCAGCAGGTGCAAAGTACTGGAGCTGCTGTATTGCCATTTGGTGAATGGATTCTGGACCATGCAGTAGCTTCTGGTGGGGCCTCTCGATGCCATACTAGTGGGTAATTGTTACGGCTTTACCTTATCATTAGCTACAAATAAAAAAAAAATTCTTCGTTTCTTTTTCTCTCTTAGTTTCCCCTCTCTGTCCTGCTCTAAGTAAATCTGACGACCTAGTCCACAAATTCCAAAAATTCATCATAAGTTTCAAGAAAAAATACACGATTAAACCCGGTTCTCCAACTTCCAACGTAGACCCCTACTACCATGTCTCCTTCTCCAACATCAGGGATCTTCGTTCTAACCTTCCAGAGGTTGAAACCCAATTACAGGAGACTAAACCAGACCTTTTATTTTTAAGTGAAACTGGCATTGGACAGGCTATTTCCCTAGAAGAGTTCGCAATTAAAGGATACTCTAACTTAACTTCTAAATCTGACCCCCAAGATCGCCATGGGCATGGAATATGTGCCTATATTAGGGATAACTTTCCATGTGGTAGGGACATCTCCAGGGAAGATCCTAACTTACCCTATATGTGCTTCTGGGTTACTTTAGCTCACACTACGGCATTTATATTTACTCTCTATCGCCCCCATAACAGCGGAGTTACTATCTTTCAAAGCATATCTGAGAAAATTGACCAAGTCTTATCTGCATATCCTTCAGCTAACATCCACGTATGTGGTGACTTCAATGTTCACAACGTCGAATGGTTGACCCACTCTAACAAGACCAATGATGAGGGAAGGTTCTGTCATGATTTCTCCATTGCCTATGACCTCACTCAGATTGTTCAGGAACCCACCTGTGTGCCCGACAATGACGGCCAGTATGCAAGCCTACTAGACCTTTTTCTCACAACTTGCCCTGAACTATGTTCAGTTTCTGTTCTGTCGCCTCTTGGATCTTCCGACCACTCTGTTGTATCAATTAAGATAAAAATGAAATGTAATAAGTCCCCAGACGTACCTCTCCATCGTACAGTATATCGATACACTAAGGCTGACTGGGATAGCTTCCGTACATTTATATCTGATCTACCTCTGCATTCCATGTTTAAAAAGGATGTGTCCTCTATAGTATTAGACCTGACGGAATGGTTAATTGTAGGTATTGACCGTTTCATACCCTCGAAAAAGTTTCAGCAAAAACCTAACAGCCAGCCATGGTTCTCTCCAGAATGTGCTGCTGCCATTGCGCACAGAAATCACTTTTTCCACTATTTCCAACGTAATAGATGTATGAAAACTAAAGCCGCTTTCAGGACTGCCAGCAACCATTGTAAGAAAGTAATAAAGAATGCAAGAGAGTTGTATGCTCAATCTGTTAAGTCCAAAGTAGCTGAGCAGCGGCTTGGTTCCCACCAGTTTTGGCAAATAGCAAACAGAATCCTGAACAGAAGCGTGTGCTCCATCCCAACTATTATCAATGGACCTGAGGTAATCTCGTCAGCATCAGACAAAGCCAAACTCTTTGTCAAGAACTTTGCAGCTAATTCTACCCTTTGTGATCAAGGCTGCCAACCCCCAATATTTCCTCCTGTATCAGAAAACACGCTATGTGATATACGTATATCTGTACGTGATGTTGCCAAGCTAATCAAAAACCTTGATTCCAGTAAATCAACTGGCCCTGACGGTATTCCAATTATAGTACTCAAAAAACTTCAACCTGAACTAGCGCCCATACTTACTAAACTGTTTAAACGTTGTCTTAAGGAGAATAGTTTCCCATCTCCCTGGAAAATCTCATCAGTATGCCCTGTATTTAAGAATTCAGGTGATCGCTCATCCCCCTCTCAGTACAGGCCAATAAGTCTCCTGTGCATCATGAGTAAGTTGCTGGAATCTGTGTTAAATAGAGAAGTAATCAACCATCTCAACAAAAATAACCTTAGTGACACTCAATATGGTTTCCGTTCTGCTAGATCTACAGCAGATGTGCTTACAGTTATATCTCATAGGATTAGCAAATCTCTCGACGGAGGCAACCTTTCTAGGGCAATTGCTCTTGACATATCTAAGGCCTTTGATAGGGTATGGCATAAAGATTTACTTCATAAGATCTCTAGCTATGGTATTGCTGGAAATGTCTTCTCAATTATTAAATCATTTCTTTCTGATAGGTTCATAAGAGTAGTAGTTGAGGGGCAAAAATCAGAAGCTCACAGTATTAATGCCGGTGTCCCTCAGGGATCCATCCTGGGCCCAACTCTTTTCCTGATCTATATTAATGATCTTCCAAATCACATCCTTACATCATTTGTAGACATCTATGCTGATGACACTACCATTTATGGTAGCACATCTAAGACAGTAAACGACCAAGTTCTCTCCAATTCTCTCTCCTCTGATCTTGAGCACGTAGTACAATGGGGTAAGGAGTGGCTGGTTACTTTTAATGCATCTAAAACCAAGCTTCTCTCTTTACATCATCAACATTCTGATCCACATCTGGCATCAATTGAAATGAATGGCTCTCGTCTTCAGGAGGCCTCAAGTTTTAACAAGCTTCTTGGCTTGACCATTGCTCCTGATCTTAAATGGAACACGTACATCAAATCTGTTGCCAAGGCCGCTGGAAAAATGGTGGGATCTTTCTATCGATCCGGTAGATATCTCACTGCTGATGCTATTCTCTATCTATATAAGATCCAGGTACGTCCAAGGATGGAATACTTTTGCCACATCTGGGCAGGAGCTGCTAGAAAGGACTTGTCCTGCCTTGATAGAGTTCAAAATAGACTTCGTAGCCTCGTAGGAGATGTCCTTTTCTCTTCCCTGCAACCTCTATCTCACAGAAGAGATGTTGCGAGTTTGTCTCTGATGTATCGTTATTTTCATGGAAAGTGTTCGACTGAGCTTCAATCTATGGTTCCCCCTCGCCAAACTTTCACAAGAAACACTCGTCTAGCTGTAAACACTATCAATAATTCCCCCCACTCTTTATCTGTGCATAAACCTAAACGTAGATTCCATGAACAAAGCTTCTTTCTTAGAACTGCACGCCTGTGGAATTGTCTTCCGTTTTCCTGCTTTCCGGCTGACTACAATATGGCTGTCTTCAAGTCTAACGTAAACAAGTTCTTGATGAGCCGTTCCATATAAGTTATCAAATTTACCAAATTTTCATTACTAATGATTACTATATTGTCTAATTTCTACTGTACACTCTTTAACTCTTATCCTTGAGTGGCCTCTTGGCCTTGATAATGTGGTGATACCTATGTAACCCCCCCCCCAATTTTTTTATATTTGTTGTCCAAAGGGTCGCGCCTCAAAACGATATCAATCTCATGAAAATCTGTCATGTCTGTTGAAAGTTTTAGGCGGACATACATACATACATACATACATACATACATACACATTTAAACAGACACGTGAGATTTATAGACTAGTGGGGGTGCCTGGCGTTGCCCAGGTATTTGTTTTGGGGAGAAAAAAAAATGATAGTAAGCAGGCCTGAACATGTGACGCGAAGGCTGAAAAGATGAGAGGAAGTGAAAAGCGTTCAAATTTAGCGATGTCAATCAAAAAGTTGACTTGCTAAGTGAATGAGTTAAGAATCACACAGGCGCACAAATGAAGGTTGGCTGCAGGCCAGTTTCTTCTTCCCTATTATTTGGGGAAAACCAGTTTCCAGAAAGGGGAGCTCTCCAAATGAATAGTAATTGTTTGATATGAAGGGTTTTCCCAACATTGATCAAAGCTAATTGCATTTCTGGAGGTTCTGGCCGGAAAGCCAGGTGGCCTACTTCGCTCTGATTAGTTTCACTTTTATACGGAAAAGACAAACAAACACGTGAAAGGATTGAATAGAGGGAATTTGATAAAAGACGATGAAAATGAATGTAGAGATGATGTCCGTTTGCAAATTATAGATATTATAATCTAGGGAGTATATAAAAAGTTCTAAAAAATAGTAATGTGGTCGAGAGCCCCCCCCCCCCCACGAAAAAAAGCATTTCTTCGACATACAAGAATGCGCATGGCTTTTTACCTTTTATATATATACACTAACGGAAGTACCTGACGTTTTCCGGGTGTTTGGAGGTGTAAAAAAAAAAAGTTCTGCTAGGTAAGTAGGCTCAAACCCGAACCCTTGAGGTCATTAGGCTGATAACCTACCGTCACGCTATGCAAGCAGAGAACCGAAAATGTGTGAAATTAAACAATTAAGAAGTTAAATGATTACAGTGTTATGTGACAGGTGCGTGATTTAATGCGGTCAAACATCACGCCATGACTGTAGTCCCGCACTTAAAATTTGCTACGAGGCAGCTGTTTTGGTTTTGTTTCCCAAACATGTTGGATTGGGGGAAACAGCAGTTCCCAATAAAAAATGGGAGTGTCCAAAATGAATAGCAATTGTCTGATATGACGGTTTTCACCGCATTGATCAAAGCTGATTTGCTTTCTAGATGTCCCTCGTGCGAATGCCGAGAAAGACACATTGTTTCAATTTAGTTTCACTTTACTAAAAAGCCGAACAAACACGCGACACAGCGAAATAGCGCAACTTTTATAAAAGTTGATCAAAATAAATCTAGACAATCGTAGATATTATTATCTAGTGGGTATATAAACAGTTCTAAGATGTAGTAACCCCCCCCTCCCCGGAGAACCCCAGCAAAAAAAGCCTTTTTGGACATACAAAAACGCGCGCGGCCGTTTTGCCTTTTATATATATATATATATATATATATATATATATATATATATATATATATATATATAAGTTATAGAAAAATTTTGATACTACATTTAATCTTTACAAAAATAAAAGTTATGAGAAAATAATTTAATTTTCAAATCTCACTTGTTTCTCCTTAACTGACCGCTGACAAGATGTATCAACGTCCTAAATTCTCAATTCTTAGATCGGTTTTTAATATAGGGAAAATCATGTTCCCCATAAAATGCTTTATAAAAAGTCATGTAAATATATAAATGCACTCTAGTAAAAAATCAATCTTGGCCACAAGTAAATAATATAACTCGTTTTTATTATTATTTTTTAATAAAAATATATATCAATACAAAGTTTAGTTTAAAAAATGTTTTCTTGTGATATTTGTTTACAGAGCCAATGTGTGTGAACTGTGAAAGTGAAGATCAAATCGGTGTTGAGAGAAATGTGTCCTTTTTTTCTTTCTTCGCAGTGTAGTCATTAGGGGTACATATTCCCTACTTGGTCCTAATGACCTAAGAGGAAGATTAAATTTGGACAGTAAGGGTTCACCGACTAATCGGCAAGTAATCGGTAATCGACATTATCGGCCATTTTGAAGATTAATAAGATAAGTGGATGATTAATTGCTTTTCTCTTTCCTATCAAATCTAAACCGTTTCATCAATGCCAAGTGACTCGTCAAATAGCTTCGATGCATTCACGCAGTAACTGTCAATTTAACTTGGCATTTGTTGAGTGTCTAGCTGCTATTATGGCTTTTTGCTATTTTTGCTTTATTAAATGAAATCACAAAATACAAAATAAAATTTTCAATTCTTAGATGAATATAATTAAAAACGATTAGATAAGAAAAAAGGAATTACAAACAAACTACAAAATACAAATTCTAATTCTTAAGTGAATAACTATAAGTTGAAGTTCTCCTGCCACTGTCCTGGTTACTTCTGCTCTGCACCTGCTGCTGCTCTACTTCCTCTTCTATTCCTGACGCCTACCTTTTTTTTTTTTACAAGGGAATCATCACTTATCAAGGCCCACAGGCCACTCGAGGATAATGGTTAAAGAGTATATAGTGGTCAAAAGGACAATATAGTAATCGTTAGAAGTGTAAATTTGGTAAATTGGATTATTTAAATTTAAAATTGGCTCATCAAGAACTTGTTTATGTTGGACTTGAAGACAGCCATACTGTAGTCAGCTAGAAAGCAGGGAAATGGAAGAGAGTTCCACAGGTGTGCAGATCTAAGAAAGAAGCCTCCTCTAATCTCATAGTTTCATCAGTATTTAAAGTTGATTACTCTTAATTTGTAATGTAGAAACCTTAGAGTTTCTCCCTTCTCAGGAAACAGCTTGTTTCTCCTAGGTTCATGCACATTATTACCTGTACTAAACAGCTTCTCACTCTCCACAGATAAAGGTAGTGCACTGAGATATTTTAAAGCCAGTTTATTCAGCAGTAGTGAGATTTGTTTCTTTTCACACCACTGAAATAAATCATCATCTCTTTCAAGTAGTGGTAAAGCTACATAATGATCAACTTCTTTTGTGCAATTATGAATAAGGGATTTACTCTTTTTGAGTGTATATTGTGCTTATTGTATTGCTGTTGTACTTGCGCTTGCAGTGTCCAGGTTTAACTCAGCTTCTACCTGCTCTAAGTTTGGATTTGCTATTGTAGGCTTATTTGAAGCAAATTCATCAAACAGACTTGAAAAAGATACAGTTTTATTTTCACTTTGATTTTCTTGACCCTCAAACAAAGCTTGGAGAAGTGTATCCTGCTGATTCTGCTTCATTATCATGAGTAGATGTGGTATCCAATTCTTAATAGTGTTTTTCATGTCAATTTTTTGGAAATTTAAATTTGAATTTTGGATCAAAGAAAAGTAGACACACACAAGTTTTTATCATGTAGCGGTGGTACCTGCGCGAGCCTTTTCTAGTCTCACACAAAAACACGCGTTCACATTTCAAGCCATATTACTTGTCATATACATACGTGCACACAAACATATGTGCCCACGTCCACACACATACATATATTCACGTTCGTGTATATAAACTCA
Organism: Euprymna scolopes; assembly: GCF_053919585.1. Lineage (NCBI taxonomy): Eukaryota > Metazoa > Mollusca > Cephalopoda > Sepiida > Sepiolidae > Euprymna > Euprymna scolopes. The sequence continues at coordinate 31,279,568 of NC_136493.1, forward strand.
CATTCACGTGTATACACACACATACGCTAACGTACGCACAGATGGACGACGTCACATCCCCTTTCAAAGGAAATCCACACATGCGCAAAATACCACTGGAAACAATTATAAAAGCAAGAGACAAGCTGTTTCCAACCTTTTTTCAGACCAGCTTCCTATGGACCGACAGCGTGCCTTTTCGGCAGGCGTGCGCACACGCGTGCCTCACGCCACTTACTACTATGTGGGACAAAAAGCCAACAGACGGTACGTACACTTTATACGCTTTCTCTCTCCATGAACTGGATTGACATTCTCACTCTTTCTCTCTCTATCTACTACTTGTGCCAGAGAACACCACCGCATAGCTGACTGCCAACATGGTGCACAGTTTAACTGATGTCAACCCTCTATCCTTTGTCTTTGTCTACACGCTGGACTATCATTCCCATTTTCCACTACATTACTCACTTCTCTTCCCACGCGCAAACAAACGATAGTGACCCGAATGTGAGATGAACTCTCATTTCCTTTTTCCTTCTATACTACCAATCCCACAACAAATGATGGTTACACCCGCGTGGACATGAGCACGTGTTATATCTAAGACATTCATTCTTTCAACAGTAAATAAACGACACGTTTATCTATTCCAGCAACTGAGTCTTTGTTTCCTTCATTCCATTCGTTTCATTATTTTTCTTTTGTAACGGGATTAGGATTTATATGTCCTAGTCCTCTATATACCTGACATTGGCCGGGTGTGGTGAGGTGTGTGTGGTTGGTAAATCAAAATAATTATAAGATGGAAAATAAATAAGCAAACGAAATAACCCTGTTTAAATGTTAAAACTTCTTAAAAGAATTAGAATTCTATCAGCGCATAGAATCGTGGTTGTGATGTGACCTTTTTACAAATCCATGGGACTATATTTTTGTCTATTCACCCATATAGACAGTAAACAGGCCGGAACATTCTAGAAAATCAATATAAAAGGCCTAATGCACCAAAAGTAAATCAGTTCCAGACAATGCGTCTGCAAGCTACTTCCCCGCTGCCTGTGATTATCTCCATCCATCCATAGCCTTAAGCCCCTGGAGGAGCATTCACAACTTTGTAGATGCTTTTGTAGCGAGTTCTTTTTTTAGGGGTGAGGATGCTGGCCCCACGCTCAACCTTCTCAGAAGGTACATACAGTGCTTAGCCTTCCCAAATGGTCACCCATCTGGTACTGGCCAGGCTTAACGTTGCTTAACTTTGATGATCTGGCGAGAACTGGTGTGTCACATGTGTCTGACTCCATTGTGAAGAATTCCGTGCAATGGATAAATTACTCAATCCTTTACCAATGAAGCTTACGCAAACAACAAGGAATGAATATTTTTCCTTCCTGGTAATAGCAAGTAGGAAAAAGAGATGAAAAATGGAAACAAGTGACTGAAAACGAAAAAAGATAGGCGGAAAAAGATAGACGGAAAAGAAGATAGAAAAAGGAAAAACGAAACAGATGACAAACTGAAGGATAAAGAGAGCGAGGGAAAAGGGAGATGGAAAAGGGAAATATGAAAGGAAATGGAAAACGAGATAAAAACAAAAAGGAAAAGGGGAAAAGAGCGATGGAAAACGCAAAGATAAAGAGGAGATAGAAAAGGAGAAGAGAAAAGGGGGAGATGGTAAGAGGAACGACGAAAGAGAGAGATGAAAATAGAAAGGACAAAAAACGAAAATAGAGAAAAGACACGACGAGGGAGATAGAGGTGGGAAACAACAGAGGTTAATAGACAAGATTTTAGAGTGTTTCTTATAACGATTTCTTCAAGCGCAAAGGATTTCCTCAGCCACGAAAGACTTCCAGCAAGTACCCTTACAATTACACAAATATTATTTTTTTCACTTGGATTATAATTCTTGACTTTCGTTTTATAACAACGCACAGTTCTCTGCGTTATTCCTGGACTTTAATCTTATTAATTTCATGCTCAAGGGACATCATGAACATACAGGATTGAATACAAATTACACCTCTCCCATATAAAAAAAAAAAATACTTCTGCTTAAATAAAATTTATTATTTTGAGTTTTAGAGTTTGTTCTCTAGTTGTTGCTATTCACTGATGTTTTTTTGTTAGGGAGAAGAGTTTCGACCGATGATCCCATCACCGTCCTGAATTCAGACGTCGGTCGCTACCCTTTTCCCTACACATCACCAATCTGCACAAGCACAATGAAAAAATAGGCAAATGTGTAGTTTAGCGTCATAAATTATTTGACAGAGAAAAAGTTATAAAAATCATTTATTTTTATATAAAACATTATTAGACCCAAAGACTGAAATAAAACCAGAAAAAAAAAATCATTTTTATTATTTTTTCATCATTTTTATTAGACTTAAATGTACGACAATCGAGACGGCTATATTGCTTTTAAAATTTAGCCTTTCTAAGGTCTGACAGATTAGCTTTTTTAAAGACAAATTTGGCCTTTTTTCGCTCTTGGAACGGTTTTGGTCACCATTTTTGTAATGAGAGCGTAAAAAAAGGCCAAATTTGGCCTTAAAAAGGCCAATCTGCCAAACCTTAGAAAGGCCAAATTTTAAAAACAATATGGCGGCCTCGATTGTCGTACATTTAATCTAATAAAAATGTTGAAAAAAAAAAAAATAAAAAATGAATTTTTTTGCGTTTTATTTCAGCCTTAGGGTCTAATAATGTGTTTTATATAAAAATAAATAGTTTTTTTTTATAATTTTTTTGTCTGTCAAATAATCTACGCCGCTAAAGTACACATTTGCCGAAAAAATATGTTTATATATTTAAGCACACATTCTTTGTTATTTCTTTTAACAATCTAAATGTTCAATTTGGCTTTTATATTGTGAAAACTTGGCTACAATTATCAATTTGGCCTTTTTTGGTCTTTTTTTCTGAAAGATTTGGCTTCAAATATTTTTATGGTCTGACATCCCGGAGAATGACATGCTATTGTAAAAAAAGCACCCATTTATTTGTTTCTTGACCACTTTTTCGGTTTGTTCTCTAAGAGTAATAGATGCCCATAAAAAGAAAAATAAAAGTTTAAATTCATATCTTTCTGCTAATCTTGTCTGAATTACTTCCCTTGTTTCGACAGTACACCGTTTCTACTTCCGGTTACACCGTCCGCACGTGTTTACCACATTTATACAAAATAATATATTTCTACAATGGCTCCCCCAGTTGTTAAAGTTATTCAACGAAAAGAGAAAAGAAAAATGTTACGTGATCTCAAAAAAGCAAAACGCATTGCTTTTGCACAAAGGAAAAAAGTAAGTGTATCAATTATTTTCAACTCGATTTCGACTTCGGTTAACAATAATAATGATAATAATAATCGATCTCGTTTGACCGTTTTCAGAATTGTCGAGGATAGATTCTTGTCACTCAGTCTAAACCCTAGCTTATCACGATAAGATATAGACCGGATTATTATCGAATGGACACTAGTCTACCAGATTATATATATATATATATATATATATAAATTGGGTTTGTATTACTGTACACATAGATTCGAAAAAATTGTCAAAAAACAAATATATAACAAATAAATGTTATCAAAGGCAAGATAAGTTACTTTTCTGCCAAACTGGATATATTTTTTGTGTTTTTATTCAATGTAACATATTTATTCAGCTCGAAAAATATACAGTGTTTACCGATGTATTGGAAAATTCAAGATGGTGTTTCAGGGTTTCCCGGTTTCACACCCTCTTTAACACCGTAAGTTTGGGAAAAGGTGTTATAAATAAAAAAACTATACAAAATACTATTAAAAACCCGCCGAATATATGTCAACCTATGTCACGGTAACATATATTGAGCGAGTTTTTAACAGTATTTTATCCGGTTTTTTATTTATAACACCTTTTCCCAAACTTACCGTGTTAAAGAGAGAATCAGACGCTATCTTGAATGTTCCAATACATCGGTAAACACTGTATGGTTTTCGAGCTGAATAAACATGTTACATTGAATAAAAACACGAAAAATATATCCAGTTTGGTAGAAAAGTAACTTATCTTGCCTTTGATAACATTTATTTGTTATATATTTGTTTTTTGACAACTTTTTCGAATCTATGTGTACAGTAATATAGGCACCGCCAAAAATGGCCGCAAAATCAAGTTGTTGTTGTTTTTTAAAACGAAATTACATTTATTAAAATCCATTATTTCTGAGTAACTTTTTTTTTCCAGAAAGATAAAACCCTGAATTTTATCATATAGAAAACAGAATAATGTAAAACTTTTTCTACTATTTTTAATTCAATTTTAAATGTTAAATTTTCCCCAAAAGTTAACAATTGACATTTTTTGTCTTGCACAAAAAACGTACTTAAATATTAAAAAAAAAGGGTTTTTGAAATAATTAATTAATTTATTTATTGTCTAACTAAGATTTAGGATGATTTTCTAAGAGAATATGCAAAAATATTATAATATAAGTACCTGAATTTCAAATAATTCCACTTATTCATATAGGTAACCAGATATTTCGCGTTGACGTAGAGTTCAGATCGACTCTGTTTACGTTTTCGTTTGATAATAAGAAAACTATGGAAGACCAAACAGGCCAAAAAAAACTTATTTTTCATTGACGAAAATTTCAATGTATTATTAAGCTGAGGCTGGCCAGTACCAGATGGGTGACCATTTGTATGCGTTTGGTTTTTAATGTGTATGTGTGTGGGGGCCAGGCTCCCCAAAATGGGGGGGGGGGGCAATTTAAAGCAGAATAAAAAAAAATTATTTCAGCGCGTTTGGTCCACCATAGTCGAAAGGCGGCAAACGTTTTCAAGCGGGATCGAAAAAAATGATGCTATTTTTAACACAAAGGGCACAATATTTATCGAATTTTTTTTTTAGTATCGATTATTCAAAGCATGCCCTGTTTAATAATGGTCATGCATTATTCGGCTCGCTAAAAAAAAATTGTTAATTTATTTATCAAAAATTTTAAAATAGCTTTTTTCGTATAAATATTAAAAAATTTTTTTTTTTGTTTTGCTTAACTTAAATTAATTATTTTACTTAACATATTCACCGAATTTCACACTTCAAAACTCAAAAGCGGGATAATTAAACACAATCGAAGTTCTGATATTCAGACGTAAAAATAAGGTATGCAAACAATTTTTTTTTTTTTTTTTTTTTTGAATCTATAATTCTGTCCCTTACAACAACACAATATGTTGATTTCAGTTTCAGATGATTATTTTAAGCATATTTGTTCCCACTTCAAAACAAGGGGGGGTTTTGTAAGCAAAAAAATATATATATATAAATATCGTTTATGAAAAATAAGTACACTGTTATAAAGTTCATTCTTCTCCTAATAATCGCTGAAAATTTCGTATTGATCGGATAATTACCTGATTTTTGGTAGATTTTTAAAAAGACGGTCCGTCAAAAAGTACTGACCTGCCCCCCCAGTTTTGGCGGTGCCTACAGTAATACAAACCCAAAAAATTTAATCGGTATTTAGGCACTTTTGTTACCGTGCTGAAATTATAACGTTATTGTTTTGAAAGCCATTCTTAACATGACGAGGCGGATGATGTTTTGTAACTATTCTGTGCTTTCAGCTAACAATTTAAAAAAAAAAAAAAGATATCATGAAACTTGATCTTAACCTGAAAAACTATTTAAAAAATCATGCGGTAACAAAAGTGCACTGCATAACTACCAAAAAAAGTCAATATTTAAATATTTGTAGGAAGTGCTCAGTTTTTAACGTAACGTCCTAGTAAATTGACCACCCATTTTAGAACCACTCGATGTTTTTAGGTCAAATTTCACGAATTAAACCTTTTTTAAAAAGTAGCTTAGCCATCTTTTGAATTTCGCTTTTTAAAAATAATCGCAAAAAAGGCCAAACTGATTAAAAAAAAATTTTAAAAAGCCGAAATTTGGTCTAAAAACGTCGAGTGCTTCTAAAATGGGTGGTCAATTTACTAGAATGTTGCATTAGAAACTGAGCACCCCTTACAAATATTTAAATATTGATTTTTTCTTTTTTTCATTTTCTTTTTGTGATAATCTGGTAGACTAGTGTTCATTCGATGATAATCCACTGAAAAAATGAAAATAAAAAATAATAAGGAGGGAGGGACAAGGTTCTTCTGTTACAAGAAAAAGGGTCCCCTTTTCTTGTAAGTAAGAAGAACATTAGATAAGTGAAAATTATTGAGAATCCCTTTCTGCTATGACGTCATATGTGTCTTTAAATGTGATCGACTCACGTGGCTTAAACATACATTTCCAAAACACACTTCTGCAACAAAGAATTCTCAATATTTTTCAATATATTTAATTTCTATTGTTCGTTATTCTCTAGCTGACCTTATTTTAATTCAGTTTTCACAAAAAGAATTGAACAACATTAGGATAGACCGAGATTCGAACTTTGTAAGCTAGGTTCAGAAATAGATTCGGAAAATGGAATGTAAGGATTTCGCATTGTTCAATTTCATATAAAATAGTTTAGATATGTTTGTTTGTAAAAAGAATTTAATTGTTCAGTTCTTTTTATGAAAACTGAATTAAAATAAGGTCAGCTAGAGAATAACGAACAATAGAAATTAAATATATTGAAAAATATTGAGAATTCTTTGTTGCAGAAGTGTGTTTTGCAAATGTATGTTTAAGCCACGTGAGTCGATCACATTTAGAGACAAATATGACGCCATAGCAGAAAGGGATTCTCAATAATAGAAGAGAATTAGCAGATGAGTTGAGATGGAAAAAGGAGTCAGTTGAGTCCAGATCGAATACCAGCAGAGTCGGTCGGACATAGCTGACATGATCAGAGGAGGGTCCCCTCAGAGACGAAGGGGTAGAACATTAAACATGTAAAAACGACTTTGAATTTGTTGACGTCATCATCATTTGACCAGTCGATATGATAATAAAGAAGTTATCATGTTTTTGTAAAACTGTGTCGTGTCATCATTCAACAGCAAAAGGTAATGTGTGAAACATCCTTAATATGAACTTTGTCTCCATCATTGTTATTACGAACTTTATGTAACTCTTACAAGAAATGTATCTCTTTTCCCTCTCACTCATCGTTATTAATGAACTGTGTATAACCCATCTTAAGTAATGTGTTCCTCCATCATGAGTAATGATTATCCTCCCCTCCTGTGTTATAAGAAACTACAGAACTGTAATACTTATAAATGTCTTCTCTCCCTCGTCACCATCGTATATATGTACCCGTCATCTTAAAAATGACCCCGGCTATGCAACACTTCAGGTCTGCTGGTACACCCTCCCAGGCATTTCCTTCTTGTTTTGAGAACTAGTTGATTTATTAGTTGATTTATTAGTGATCGTAAAACCGCAGTTTAGTGGCTTGAAAATAATGTAATGAAAACTTATGTTCAGATGATAAATATTGTTTTATCTTATTTTTGTTAAATATTTTGTCAGATTTTGTTAAATATTTTGTCAGATTTTGTAGCCGGTGAAATGGGGATAGGGTTATTGGACGGCTTAGGCAACTTGAAGCACCAAAATCTCAAACTCAACATGAAAGGGAAAAACAATGAAATCGCCACCTTGTGTGATAACTTTTTCATGGCTTTTGGGTTAACCTATCTGAGAATTGCAATGAATTACCTCGTTGCTTACAATGACAACTCGTCCTTGTAATTGTAACAAAAAAGTAGAATTATCAAGGAACAAATGATCGAACAAACTAAGACTAACTAAGAATGGATCGACTATAGGAGTGTTTTTATAATCTTATAATCTATCCTATATAAATGTTGTCTCATCCTATTCACATCGGTGGACAACGAACTGACACTATAAAGTCAGTCGATCAAGCAGTTACCGATTTCTTGCTTAAACAGTCGCCACACTGAAAACTGTTGTTTCACCCTTACACGTCGAATTCTTGTTCGTAAAAAATTACAATTTAGGACATTTTCTATGTTATATTGTTGTTTTCCTAAAAAAAAAAGATCCTTGCTTGTGTGATTATCATTTGCCTGTTTTAATTCCAGATTCCAACTTTAAAAGATCTGGAACAAAAAAAAGAACAAGAATTGCAGAAAGAGAAAGAAAAGAAAAAGCGGAATTTATTAAGACGTCAACAGAGGAAGCAGAACAGACTTCAATCTGAAGAAACAAAAAACAAAAAGGTTTGCTTTAAAAAAAAAATTTTTTTATTTATTTATTTTAAAAAATTTTTTATTGGGCCAACAAAAGGAGAGTGGACCTTTAAATTCATTCACGCTTGTCGGTTCGCACTTTTCTCAATAATGTCTTGGAATTTTTTGAAATTTTATGCAAACATTAAATATGATATGAATAAAAAAAGTAAAGAACAGATTTTCTGGGAAAACTCTGGTTGTCTCACCCTCCTAGGGGTGCCTTTCAGGTTAAAATGGTTAAAATTGACACTTTTGTGCTTATTAAACCGGTTTAAATAAACGCTAGTCAATCAAAAAACTTTTACGAAAATGCTCGGATTCGACATTAAATAACCTGAAAAGTGTTGATAAATAGTAAAACAAATCAAACCAAATCCAACTGCACTTTGGTTTTAAAAACTATCCTTGCAAAAATTGCTGATTCCTGTATCCTCTCTGCCTTAAGGATATTGATGGGTGATGACAGTCAGGGATAACTTATCTCTTGAGTTATTACTTTGTACTTGGTTTGGTTGTCACCGTGGATCAGTTGAACCAGCTCCGCCTGTTGAGTTGACTGCATCTTGAATTGAGACCGAACAAACCCGACGATCCGATGTTGCTGTAGCCATGAGCAGTTCCAGCGACATAGACCGTAGAGGTGAGGACCCTGAATCAGCTCGACATCTTGTTTCACTGTCTTGATCCAGAACTTCAGCTGTCCACTGTGATGTTTCTTCCAGCCTGGCGGTGGGGCCAGGTCAATGGCTTCATAGATGTAATTGGCCGGTTGTCGGTGGAGGGCGTAACTAAATTCTTAGAGGCATCTTGTGAGGATAGATTGGGCGAGTGAGGATGTTTTGTAGTATGTGTGAACCACAGCATTGGAAAATAATTCTTGCCAGTGAACCTGGAGGATACAGTGTAGACACTGATGGCCAAACATTTCAATTTTGCGTTAATAAGAGACTCTTATTGGCCACGTTTCACAGCCGTACAGGAGGATCGTGTGGACAAGAGCTGATCTTGATTTTTGTTTTCAGGCTAACTTCATGCCAGGACTATAGACAGAAATGAAGGTAGTTGAAGGCAAAGTGAGCATTGTTGATGCAATTGTGGATAGCTCCTTCCCTTTGGTCAGTTGCAGTGATTATGGAGTCAAGGTATTCAAACTGGTCAACCTCCTTGAGAGTTTCTCTGTTGAGAGTTAAGAGTTGGTTTTTTTTTTTTTTTTTTTTTTTGGTCTATGCAATCCCTGCAATCAGCAACTTTGTTTTCCTAGTATTTATCTTCATAAATTATCATTATCATTGAGGCAATGGACTGCATCTTATTTATGGCTTATTGGGTATGGTTGAAGTAGTCTCCCAGAATAGCAATGTCTTCACTGTAGTCGAGGTCTGTTATTTGAAAATGTATCCCCGCCATAACACCGGGAAAGTTAGTGTGTTGGAGGTTATCTAATCGATGGCGTAATTGAATAGCATCGGTGATAGTACACAGCCTTGACGAACCCCAGAGCTAGGATTCTTGACCGTAGGCATTAACTTTAGTGTGGGTGAAGAGATATTAGGCTTTGATCAGATTTAGCAGCTTTGGTGGGATACCATCTGCATGCATGATTTGCTAAAGTGGTCAGCAGAATCAAAGGTTGCTACAAAGTTAATGAAACAAACAATGATCTTTTGCTAGTAGCACCAATGGTTCACAGAGGGTGAAAATTTGGTCAGTGCACCCACGACGAGGGCAGAAGCCACATTGATCTGGTCTGATGCACATGTCTCTTTTATATTGAAACAACTTCAGTAGAATAGTTTTGAAGATTTCCGAAGCAATGTCAATAAGACTTGTACCTTGATTGTTGCTGCAACATCGTTTGTCATCTTTCTTGAAAAAGGGAAGCAATCTTGAGGAAAGGTTTCAGACTCCCGGATACGGGTGATAATTTTAAGTAGAGCTGGCGCTAGGGTATCTGGAGCATGTTTGAAGATTTTGGCAGGAAAACAATCCTCGTTAGCCGCTTTATTGTTTTAGCTTTTAGATCACGTCTAGAACTTCTTCCAAAGTCAGGGCAGCAGTATCAGTCATAGACAACATGGGGCTACACTGGATTTGCGCTGGGTGAGCCGACTGAGACGCGTGGTTGAGCAAGGTAGCAAAGTGTTGGCTTCACTATTGAATGCGGTCATAAAGATTGGTGATAGCTTGTCCTTATTGATTGAGAGTGATTTCACTGATACCAGTGAAGAGTCTGGTACTAGACCAAAGAATATTGTTTAGTTTTCTCAAATCCCCAATAGAAGCTGTTTGCTCTATATCTTCAGCAATCCCACACCAATACGTATTGTGATCAACTCTTGCCAAGCTGACAGTCTCTCAGCATAGACAGCGGAAGTCACCATTACCAGAACAGTGAACTTTTTTGGTTTTGTCGGTGAGCTCAATAGTGTGTCCAGAGATTCAGTTCTTCAAACTTGACGCAATCAGATCTTCAGTTTGTGTCGTTATCCACTTCTTTGCCATCACCTCCCACTACAAAACCATATATAGATAAAAAATAGCAACTTGTGTTCAATGAATAGTTTATGTTTCACTATTAAATATGCTGTAAAAAAAAAAGGAAAACCAGTTCTTGTCCAGAATTCCTCCTACATTAAAAAAAAAAAAAAAAAAGAAAAATCTATATCATGTACATACTCATGATGAAATGAAAATATCGTATTCCAAAAATCATGTAAATTGATCAAATAGTTTTCTTTTTATAAAGAAAATAATTTTTAAGCGATTAATGGGAATTTGTACGCATCAACAAAAATCTTGCAAGTTTGAATTATTGTTAAGCTATCTGCTTTTGTAACTTGTGACTGCATGAGAACTTGATATTGCCATGAAACTGCCCCCTTCTGGGGAAGCCAGTTCAACCTGCCTAAGGTATATGCCGCCTGGCATATATACATCTTCCTTTGTTTCTTAAAATTGTTTTCAAAATGGTGGACAAGTATGTCGCTCTTCAGTTACTCATAAAATTTGATTTTTTTATTTAAAAATAAAACTACTTGATCCATTTATGTGATTTTTGGAATATGATATTTTCATCACAGCTACATATACAATTTTTTTTTATTTTTGTATTTTAATATAGAGGAAATTCTGAACAAGAATCTGTAAATAAAGTTGTTGAAGAGATGTCGCAAATAAAATGAAGAGTCACTTTTATAAGCCGATATGAACCAACATCCAAAGTGAATTATAAATATAAAGTTTTTGTTCTGTATTGATTTTTAAACAGGTGTCTGGAAAGGTCAGTGATGACGATGATGAAAAGACAGATGAAGAGAATGAACACGAGGCTCGTCGGTTGTATCATTTAAATGCCCTGAAAGAAGACGACAAGATATTGAAAGAATTGGAGAAAAAATTGAAGATTAAGAAAAATTCTAAAAGTTTACCAAAATCCTTCATTGCTGATGGACTTGATTGTATCCTTTTTTTATTCTTACCAAATGGAATATTCTAAAATGTCTAATAGAAGTTGAAATGCAGGATATATAGATCTACTAAGTCTGTATATTCATTAGACTCTGACAAGTATATTTGATAACTGTGATATCGACGTATATAGAAATAATGGATTGGTTATAACAGAGTCAAGTGACAAATATGACAAGAATAATAATAATAAAATCATAAGAAATAATGAATCTAACCAGAATGTTAATGACCCAAATAGAAAAAAAGAAAGTTAATAATAATAGTACAGTACAATGTCCTTGGCAAAATAATTGCTTAGCAAAAAACATAATGTACTTAGCCACAGTATGCACAAATGAAAACCTAAATAATAAAAAAAATGTTATATAATTGAACTTCATAAAAAAGAGATATTATCATCAAAAAAGATGTAGTATATCATTATTGAACTGTGTTGAGGTATTTTTCACAAGGTATGTTGCCACTTAGAATGTAAGTGGCTACTATTTGGGATTGTGCCTAACAGAAGACTCTTGTAACAGATTTGGGCCCTATGGTACCGAGCAGTTAGGATTAACTAGATAAATCTGCAATTTACACAGCTAATGATGTGGAATTTTAGAATAACAGAATTAAAGGCAAAATGAATGTGCAAACAATAACAATAACCTTGCACGTCAAAGAATGACACAATTGTCTAGTATTAGAAGAAGTCAAAATTTAAAGAACATAAGAAACAGTTCATTATATAGTTAACGAGGAGAGAAGATAGTCACGACAGTGGAGTTGATCAACATTTGAACCATGTAGTCTACAAGTTAGTCACTAGGGTGAATGATAGACATTCAAATTCTGTAATCAATCAACATCTGTGTATAGAATTTGGGTCCTGAAAGAATTACCTTGAAGATATTAAGATGTGCCATGACATTTTTTTTTTTTTTTAAATTTTCTTTTTAATTATATTTTCACCCCAAACAAGGCACATTGCCACTTTGGTGTAGGGGGCTACTATCAGGGAAAACATCTACTGGGGTACTATGTAGGGATTAGGGCAGCGAGATGTTGGTTCACGTTGCACTTGAACTTATGCATGTCAGTACAGTTGGGGAAGCAGTGACCTGGAATGGAATTCCAAAGCCTAGCAGTTCTGGGGAAGAAACTACTGGAGTAGAAAGATCTTTTACATCTAGGGATCTCTACAGTGTGGGGGTGGAATTTTGCAGCTTGTCGGGTCTGTCGAGGGTGTTCACGTCGTGAGGGGCACAAGTGCTTGCAGTTCATCAGAGCATTCACCATTATAATACTTGTAGAACAGGCAGAGGGATGCAACGTTTCGACGATGGGACAGAGGCTGAAGCTTAGATGCCAGTTTAGGGCCTATCAGATTTGCGACTCTCTTTTGAACCCTGTCAAGGAGCGAGAGACTAGTAGTTGATGCACCAGCCCAAATATGACAGCAATACTCCATACATGGGCGAATAGTGGCCTTATAGAGGTACAGGATACTTTTAGGTGTTAGAAGTTTTCTAGCACGGTAAAGAGAGCCCACCTTCCTCACAGCGGCCCTGGCAATGTCCTCGATGTAATTGTTCCAACTCATGTTTCCTGTGAACGTTAGGCCAAGGAGCTTGAGAGACGTACTCTCAGATAAAGAGTCGTTGGCCATTGCTATAGGTGGTAGAGAAGGTTTCTTGTAATTATTGAATGAAACCAGTTTTGTCTTGGCGGCATTGAACGTGACCATCCATTTTTGTCCCCATTCCACTACTGATTGGAGGTCATCCTCTAGTGTTTCTGCCATTACTTTAGATATATGTCCATTTGTTTTCCTGTCGTGCCTGCTATAGAGTGTGATGTCATCAGCATATATACCTATCTCAGAGGCAATTTTGTCGGGGAGGTCATTTATGAATATCAGGAACAGCAGAGGTTCAAGGATAGATCCCTGGGGCACTCCCGCATTTATATCATATTGTTTAGATGTGTGACCGTCGAGGACAACCTGCATTTTTCTCTTATCTAAGAAGGATTTAATTATGTTAAGTATTCTACCAGTGATACCGTATGATCTAATCTTCCTGAGGAGACCCTCATGCCATACCCTGTCAAAAGCCTTAGATATATCTAGAGCTACCGCTCTGCCTTTTCCCGCTTTGTCCAGTGAATGGTATATGCGTTCAGAGATTACAGTGAGGATGTTTGCCATGGAACGGGCTTGTCTAAATCCATATTGTTGGTCGGTCAGAAGTTTAGCATCTGTAAGGTGCTGGACTAGAGCATGGTTAATTAAGGTCTCAAATATTTTGGCAAAAAGTGGGAGGAGGCTAATAGGGCGATAATTTAATGGGTCAGTTCTTTCGCCAGAATTCTTGAATACTGGTACCACAGAAGCAGTTTTCCAACAGCCCGGAAAGCAAGATTCATTAAGGCATTTGTTGTAGAGTTTGGAGAGAACTGGAGCTACTTCGGCTGAGCACTTTTTTAATAGCACAGCTGGGATGAGGTCGGGTCCACATGCTTTTGAAGTGTCAAGGTTTTTTATGATAGCATGCACCTGAGCAGGGGTGATTATCAGATCATCTAGCGTGGCGTCTGTCCGCATAGGAAATTGAGGTAGGGGGTGGTTTAGAGGGTCCAGTGTGGAGTTTGAGGCAAACCGACTGGCAAGCATGTTAGCCTTCTCGGTTGCTGAGCAAAGAACCTCGTGATTGTAGATATTTAGATGATCTGATCTGCATAGGTAATGTTTCAGCTAAAAATTGGAAATTTTATGTTTCAAAAATATCAAAAAATTACTAAATTGTAAAAGTGAAATTGTCTTTAATTGTAGACATAGAATAAATTTTGCTTTTGAATAATCTCCTATGTATAATATTTTGGTTGCAGAAATTCCCCTCTGGACCAAATTAATGTCGGTTTGCAACAACAGATGCCACATACAAATTTATTATGTCTACACTATTATCCACCATCTTATGTAACTTTTGAATGCCATTTACGCCACATTATATACTACATTACATCCTAGGAGCGCCATCATCACAATCGCAACCATTTTTAGAGGAACTAGTTTGTATTTTCTCCTCTAAATACCAAGTACTCTTATCGCTCCCAGTCATCACCAGTAGGATTTTTACACTTTCGACAGATTTAGGGTTGCACCCTTATTAACTGGGTCATATATTCATATCCATAACATAATCCTTCCATTTCCCTATACAAAAATAATAAATTTTCCCTTTGCACCTTCCGCTAAATCTCATTGGCTGAAACTGACTATTCGTTTGTTCCAGACTCTAACTCTTATTACAAAAACAAACGCTCCAGAAATTTACCAATATAGCTTCACTCTATACAAGAGGCGATCATTTTATATAAAATATACCTAATACAAACATATTAAACAACTGTGACACATCGGAACAATGTTTATAAGCCAAGAATGCTTTCATTTATACATTAAGTATACCATTAATTTTTATTAAACAACTGTGCTAAATCTTTTCTCTTTACATACATCGGACCTATTGTTTTTCGACACATCGGCACTGATAACCATTATTTCTTCTTTATTTTATAAAAGCTAGATAAACCTCTCTTATTTTTTAGTACAATTGACAAAAATTCTTTATTTATATGCTAAATATAAGAAAAAAAAAACGGATTAAATGATTATTATAGCTGAGACCTGTGTTCATAACCAGTATTTTGTAGTTTATATACTTAAAAATCTCTTTGTGTGATTTGGAAGCCTTTAAACTGTGTATTCTTGACTATTTGCAAAGTTTGTGCATGTCTTTGTTAATGTTTGTGCATGTGTATGCATGTATGTGTGTGTGAGTGCGTATGTATGCGTGTTTGTATGCGTGAGTGCATGCGTGTGTTTGTGCGTATGTGGAAAGTATTAAGATGGGCCAGGAAATGCAGATGTTTAGAGGAGGTGCTAAGGAGCGTGGTGAAAAGATCAATGCTGAACACCTGTATGTTTTCCAGCAAGTCTCTGCTCTTGCACTCAACAATGTTCCTCATCACTAGTTTTTGGACTGGTGGCTGCCCTCTTCATCCAATTGCAACCCCTTGCATATTTTTTCCGGGGTGTGATGGAGGCCAAGATTAACAAGCATTCCCATAACAGTTGACTCTCCGAAGACTGCCATTCTGGAAACATCCACTGCTATACACAAGGACAAGTTGCCAAAGCATGTGACTCATTTTGTGTGTGTCTTGAGATGGTTGTCTCTGCCGCTGATGGTTATATTGAAAAACAGGTAATATGTAACTGTAGTTGTTGCTAAATAATCTGTCGGGTCTCTGCATATACAACTTTTTGTTTTTATTACCTGTTTCGTTTTCTTTTTTGTCAAGTGTTGAATGTTGCTGCAACAGCCTGCATATTTTTATGGGTAGAATTCACTCTTAAGTTAATTAACCAATCATTATGAGTTTAGGAATGCGACTGGAGTAATGGCTTAAAATTTGTTTACCATTTGAGGCATTCCACCGACACCAAATAGCAGATGAGTTCTCTGCATCCTGGGTTCCTGAGACAAATACCGAAAACAAGGGGGCCAGTTACGAGCTTCATGTCTTAAGTTGTGTCTCTTTCAGCTAGTGGATGCAATTAAGACCATCAACTTGCAGATGAATTCCTCTTAGGGGCATTGCAAAATGTGACCAAACTAACAAAGTCTCCTTTTCAGAAGAGTCTTTGTGATACTGGCGGTGTTGCATCTTACACGGATGGTGCGATTTAGTCAAAAAGGTAGATTAATAGGATGCATTGTAGGCATTCCATATTGAAGAATGCCAGTGTATGGGAAGATTTTTGGAGCATTGCTAATGTGTGTTAAAAGAATTGGCAGACGAACATTCTTTCAATTTATCCTGAATTGAAATTACTACTTCAGAGACTGAACTGTTCATTTTTTTTTTTTTTTTTTTTTTTTTTTTTTTTTTTTTTTTGCTTGTTTTCGTATTTAGCAAGGCATATTGTTACTTGAACATAAGGGGTTCTATTTGGGATCATGTCTACAGGGAACTATATAGGGAGTTGAGCAGCAATAAGGGAATAAACTATTAGAGTAGAAGGCTCTCTGGCATCTAGGGACCTCTACAGTGAAGGAGAGGGATTTTGCTGTGTGATAGGTTAGTCAGGTGTATTTATGTTGAGGAAACACAAGTGCTATGAATATGTCATAGCACATTCCATAAAGTACTTATAAAACAGACACATGCAACATTGCAGTGATGGGACAGGGCTTGGTGCTTGGCTTACAATACAGATTGGATTTGAGACTCTTTTCTCAACCCTGTCTAAGAGTGAAAGACTAGTGATAGATGTACCAGCCTGGATGTGACAACAATGCTCCATGCATGGGTGAAGGGTGGTTTTGTAGATATATAGGATATTGTCAGGTGTGAGTAATTTTTTTAGCAGGATAGAGGGAGCCCACCTTTTTTGCAGCAACTTTGGCAATGTCTTCAATGTATTTGTTCCAATTCATATTACCTATGAATCTTAAGCCAAGAATTTTGAATTATGAGCTCACAGGTAGAATGTTAGTCTTGGCAATTGGTGGTTGAGGTTTCTTGTAGTTGTTAAAGGAAAGAAGCTTAGTCTTAGTAGCATTAAATGTTACCATCCATCTTTGTCCCCCATTCCACTACAGACTAAAAGTCTTTTTCTAAGGTTTCAGCCATTGCCTTGGTTGCGTATACATTCGTTTTTCTCTGATGTCTATTATAGAGCATGGTGTCATCCACAAATATAATCATCTCCTACAATCTAGTATGAGTTATTTCTCTTAGCTGATTTTTCTTTTTAGGTGTTTATTTAAGAATGTCTACATGTAAGCAAACTGCCAAACTAGATTAAAAAAAAAAAAAATTGTAGTGAAGCATCTTGTTAGTTGTCAATAACATGATACAACAATAACAAATGAAAATTGGCAAGTCAAAATCAAAAAGAATTCTGCATTTTTACAACTGCATGCTACAGGCTAGAAGTCATTTTCTAAGGTTTCAGCCATTGTCTTGGTTATGTGTACATTCATTTTTCCCTCATGTCTGTTATAAAGCATGATGTTATCCACAAATATAGTCATCTCTAGTATTTATGGTCTTTGAAAGAGAAGAAATATATAAAAATGGACAAAGGCATGAACAAGAAATTCCCTGGTTTTTTCTTTTTTTTATCTCCTTGCATTATCCTCTTTAACTTTTTGTCCAGATGTTCTTAACTTCATGGGAGATAGCGGATTTTCCGATGCTCCCCTCAAGGCAGTTAATTACAACGATGATTCTGCCTCGGATCAGTCTGATGAAGACCAGTTTGAAGATGAAAAGTCCGATGTGGAGGCTGTGGAAAGTGATGGATCTTTAGATGATAATGATCTCTCAGAAGATGCTGATCAGGAGGAGGAGGAAGAAGAAGAAGAAGAAGGAGATGGTTAGTTTGCTTTTATTTTATGAGCATGTTGTGTGTGTGTATTGTATTTGTGTGTATGTGTGATTACAAGGATACAAGGATGAAATATACAATATATCATAAAATGAAATGATATGGAGACAGGATGTATGAAAAAAAAATGCTTATGAAAAACAAATGTCTGAAGAAATCATCAGAACAAGTGAATTACTGGTTTGGGTCAGACCAACAAACATCTCTGAAAACGTTGATATGTTTCGTTCAGATTGGCAAATGTTTTGTTAATCTGAACGAAACCAGTACATCTCTTGTTTTGATGATTTCTTCCTGTGTTGAATTGTTTTTCCTTTTCTGTTTTTTTCTTTCACATATCTAGATAATAATGGTTAGTTTGTTTTTATTCTGTGTGTGCACGCGCATGTGTTATGTGTGATTACATTGGCACATTTAGATATGAAGATAAAATACATGATATATCAAAAACTGAAATGGCAGACAATGTATGAAAAGACAAAAAAGTTGAATAAAACCAATTAAATGTGGGGAAAAATGATCAAAACGAGTGTATGTATCATACAATGCTGGGACCCACAGAGACCTATCAGGGATACTAAGAACAGGGGCCATTTCAGAAAGGAACTATTTATTTACAATCCTTTTACACTAATAGTTCTCTCATATTATCTGCTTTTTAATGACTTATCACTCAATATGAATCGCACCTAATAAAATAACTAATAAAAACTAAAAAAAAACTATATAACTATAAACTAATAAAAAACTTAAACAATTCATTCGACTATTCATCAACATCGTCTACTTTTACAGTGACATACTGTTTCCAACAATTACAAACATTTATGTACGATGGCACTGTTTCGCAAATATTTTGGTATGATGGCATTGTGTCGCAAGCTCTTTTGTAGGAGGGCATGGCATTGCAAGTGCTTGCATAGGAGGACATAGTGTCGGAAGCGCTTACGTAGGAGGGCAGAGCGTCGGAAGCGCTTACGTAGGAGATCATAGTGTCGGAAGCGCTTATGTAGGAGATCATAGTGTCGGAAGCGCTTACGTAGGAGGGCAGAGCGTCGGAAGCGCTTACGTAGGAGGGCAGAGCGTCGGAAGCGCTTACGTAGGAGGGCAGAGCGTCGGAAGCGCTTACGTAGGAGGGCAGAGCGTCGGAAGCGCTTACGTAGGAGGGCAGAGCGTCGGAAGCGCTTACGTAGGAGGGCAGAGCGTCGGAAGCTCTTACGTAGGAGGGCAGAGCGTCGGAAGCGCTTACGTAGGAGGGCAGAGCGTCGGAAGCGCTTACGTAGGAGGTCATAGTGTCGGAAGCGCTTACGTAGGAGGGCAGAGCGTCGGAAGCACTTATGTATGAACAGAGCCTTTTATTGAATCCACATGTAGATTCTCGAATTCGACATAATCTAATTTCTGAGAAGGATAGAGTTTATATCAGCCGAAACGTTATGAAAATAACACTCAGATGAGAATGGTAGTCCAAATAATCCAAATTATCAATCCTCATCTAAAAAATTCGGCAACATAAAATGAGAATAGTTGCCCGAATAATCCATAATATTATATTTCTAAATACATTGAATAAAACGTATTTTTATTATATGAGGCATAGTAAAAAAAAAAAAAAAAACATGAGAAGTAAAATGCTTTGCTTATTCTTCTTGTTTCTGCAGTAAAATCTCCTTTTCGTGATAAAAACCCAAAAGATGACACGTCCGATGTTGATGAGGAAAAGATTACGAAGCCAATCTTGAAGCGCAAATCCAATTCTTTAAAAGACAATGAGAAACAGCGGAACGGAAACAAGAAGAAAGTGAAATGGGATGTTCATTCAGATTCTGCTGGAGAAGCTGGATCTACACTATCCGATGAGAAGAGCCTTCAAGAAGATATCTATGGCCGCCTTCGAGATACACAGGGTAATGTTGTGACCCCTGCAAAGACTGGCAGCTATGTTCCACCTGCTCTGAGAAATATGCCTGGTGGTGATCAAGCAAACGGACATATAACAAAACAGATTAAAGGGATTATAAACAGGTAAATAGAAAAATTTTCACAAATTTTTTTCTTTTTTTATTCGCTTTTTTCTTTTTCCTTTTTTCCCTTTTTTTATTTTTCTTTTTTTCGTTTTTTCTTTTTTTATTCGCTTTTTTATCTTTTCCTTTTTTCTTTTTTTTTTCCTATTTTTCTTTTTTTCCTTTTTTCCTATTTTTCTTTTTTCCTTTTTTCTTTTTCTTTTTTTTTCTATTTTATTCTCTTTTTCCTTTCCTTTTCCCTTTTCTTTTTTCTTTACCTTTTTCATTTTTTCTTTTTGTCATTTTCTGTTTTTTCATTTTTCTCTTATTTTTTTCTCTTTTCTTTTCTTTTTCGCATTTCTTCCTCTATTTCTTTATTTTTTTATGGAAATCACTTCAGACAAGGCATGATGCCACTTGCAAGGAGCTAAAAAATAAAAAATAAATTACTTTGAAGTCAAAAACTTGCCAACAATAAGTATTAGATAGAATAGATTCTGATTTAGAAAACAGCAGTTCTTTCCTTTTTGTCAGAAACATCGCTCATGGAATGTGAGGACTGAGGGACAAAATAAGGGAAGTGAGAATTGATGAAACCAAAGATTCATTTTCTGCTTTTTTTTGTTTTTTGTTCACTTTTCTTTTCTTTGTTTTTCATTTTTACTTTTTTTTACTTTTTTTTCTTCTTTATTCCGTTTCTCATCGCTCTCTCTCTTTTTATTATTTGCATCATCCCATTACTCGTATCATTTCTCTCTTTAGAACCCTATATTTACGTTATTCTATCATCTAAAACATTCGTCAACTTTTTATACAATTTAATTTTTTTCTTTTTATTACATTTTCATCCCAAACAACGCAGATTGTCACTTTGGTGTAGGGGGCTACTATCAGGGGCAACAACTACTGGGGTACTATGTTGGGATTTTGGCAGCAAGATGTCGGTTCACGTTGCACTTGAACTTCTGCATGTCAGTACAGTTAAAGAAGCAGTGGCCTGGAATGGAATTCCAGAGTTTAGCGGTTCTGGGGAAGAAACTACTGGAGTAGAAAGATCTTTTACATCTAGGGATCTCTACTGTGTGGGGGTGGGATTTAACTGCCTGTCGGGTTTGTCTACGTCGTGGGGGCACAAATGTCTGCAGTTGGCCAGAGCATTCACCATTAAAATACTTGTAGAACAGGCAGAGGGATGCAACATTTCGTCGATGGGACAGAGGCTGAAGCTTAGATGCCAGTTCAGGGCCTATCAGATTTGTGACTCTCTTTTGAACCTTGTCTAGGAGCGAGAGACTAGTAGCAGATGCACCAGCCCAAATGTGACAGCAATACTCCATACATGGGCGAATGGTGGCCTTATAGAGGTACAGGATACTTTTGGGTGTTAGTAGTTTTCTAGCATGGTAGAGAGAGCCTACCTTCTTCGCAGCGGCCCTGGCAACGCTTTCAATGTAATTGTTCCAACTCATGTTTCCTGTGAACATTAGGCCAAGGAGTTTGAAAGATGTACTCTCATTTAAAGAGTCACTGGCCATTGCTATTGGTGGCAGAGAAGGTTTCTTGTAATTATTGAATGAAACCAGTTTTGTCTTGGCGGCATTGAATGTGACCATCCATTTTTGTCCCCATTCCACTACAGATTGAAGGTCATCCTCTAGTGTTTTTGCCATTTCTTTAGTTATGTGTTCATTTGTTTTCCTGTCATGCTTGTTATAGAGTGTGGTGTCATCAGCATATACACCCAGAGACAATTTTGTCGGGGAGGTCATTAATGAATATTAGGATCAATAGAGGTCCACGGATAGACCCCTGAGTCACTCCCGCATTTATATCATATTGTTTAGATGCATGACCGTCGAGGACAACCTGGATTTTTCTCTTATCTAAGAAGGATTTAATTATGTTAAGTATTCTACCAGTGATACCGTATGATCTAATTTTCCTGAGGAGACCCTCATGCCACACCCTGCCAAAAGCCTTAGATATACCTAAAGCTACCGTTCTGCCCTCCCCTGCTTTGCCCAATGAATGGTATATACGTTCAGAGATTACAATGAGGATGTCTGCTGTGGAACGGGCTTGTCTAAATTCATATGTTGAATGAATTTAACATGGCACCTCCTCTTTCTCCTTTTCTCCATCCTTTCTCTTTCCCTTGCCATTTTGTTCTCTCACTCTCTCTCCACCCCTTTTTTCCTCTCTCTCCACCCCTTTTTTCCTCTCTCTCCACCCCCTTTTTTCCTCTCTCTCCACCCCTTTTTCCCTCTCTCTCCACCCCTTTTTCCCTCTCTCTCCACCCCTTTTTCCCTCTCTCTCCACCCCTTTTTCCCTCTCTCTCCACCCCTTTTTCCCTCTCTCTCCACCCCTTTTTCCCTTCTCTCTCTCCATGCCCCTTCTCTCTCTCTCTCTCTCTTTGCCCCTTCTCTCTCTCTCTCTCTTTGCCCCTTCTCTCTCTCTCTCTCTTTGCCCCTTCTCTCTCTCTCTCTCTCTCTGCCCCTTCTCTCTCTCTCTCTCTCTCTCTCTCTCTCTCTCTCTCTGCCCCTTCTCTCTCTCTCTCTCTCTCTCTCTCTCTTTGCCCCTTCTCTCTCTCTCTCTCTTTGCCCCTTCTCTCTCTCTCTCTCTCTTTGCCCCTTCTCTCTCTCTCTCTCTCTCTCTCTCTCTCTTTGCCCCTTCTCTCTCTCTCTTTGCCCCTTCTCTCTCTCTCTCTCTCCTTGCCCCTTCTCTCTCTCTCTCTCTCTCTCTCTCTCTCTCTCTCTCTGCCCCTTCTCTCTCTCTCTCTCTTTGCCCCTTCTCTCTCTCTCTCTCTTTGCCCCTTCTCTCTCTCTCTCTCTCTCTCTCTCTCCACTTCTTCTCTATCTCTTTTCAGTCTTCTCTTTACTCTTAAACCATATATGATGATGATGATGATGAATCTTTTCAGGGTGAATGAATCCAATATGGCTGTCATGTGTGAACAAATCGAAGAATTATACAACACAAATAGTCGGGCCAGCCTCAACGCATCCTTCTTGTCGGTTCTCTGCAGTACAGCAATTCAACCCACAAACATTCTTGACAGACTCCTTCTCGAATTGGCTTCGCTTATCTCAATTATTCATTGTAACGTTGGCCAGGAAATAGGTAAGTAATATGAAATACTTGCTGATGTGAGCTTTTTGCTTTCTTTGTTTTTTGTTTTTAATCCAGAAAAGGCAAATTGTTTTTTTCTTTTTCCTTTTTACTTATGGGTTACCATTTATAAAGGCCCTGAAGCCACTCAAGTTGGACAATGATCATCTACATGAACATTGATGAACATCATAGATTTGTGGACTGGAGGTACAGGGTTTGCACAGGCTTGAAAATACCTTGAATTTTAAGCTTTGTCTTTGAAAGGCCTTATTTCTATTATTACCTTGAAAAGGCCTTGGAAGTATGGTAAACTAGCCTGGGTGCCCAGAGTTACCTGGGTGTTTGGAGGTGTGTGTTGAGCCGCGAAGGAGGAAAAGAATGTGAAAAAAAAAAAATGATGTCTTTACCGTTGCATCCATCACCAAACTGGAAGTGGTTAAGGTTTAAATTAAGGCTAGTTAATCAAAAAGACGGGATGACTTTCGGCGAAAAAAGCCACCCTTCCTGTAGAAAAGTACCCAATTGAGGGTGAAGGAATTAATGTTTTTGGCTAATTTTTCAATAGTTGTTGTCCGAAGGGTCTAGGTTCAAAACGATACCAATCTAGTGAAAATCCGTCACCTCTGTTGAAAGTTTTAGGCAAACATACATTTCAACAGACAGGTGAGATTTATATTATAGATGGCTTGAAAAAAGAACTAGCTTGAATGCGTAAGAAGTAATTTATTTGCATGTAGCATAACTTATATTAGTTTTTTGGATCAGACCATATGTAGAGCAGGAGTGAAATATAACCTGGTGTTATCAATCCTGGAGGGTGAACATTTTGTATTATAGACAAGAAAGCGAAAATGTGGTCAAAAAACATTTCCATAACAAATAAATGTTACCAAAGGCAAGATGAATTACTCTTCTATTTACCTAAATAAGTTTTTTTTTGTTTTAGCATATTTTAAAGCATTTATTCAATTTGAAACACAAGCAGTATTGATCTTTCAAAAATACTAATAAAAACCTAGCCAATATCAAAACCTGATGCTGTTCATGATGGTGGGTTTCTTAGATTTGTTTTCGAACTTCTTCAAATCATCTTCTATATTTTTTACGTTTTGTTTTCAGGTGCTTATTTTGTTCAAGAATTGGTGGAGAAACTCCAGACTTATCGGCATCAAAAACAAGGGAAAGAACTCAATAATGTTATGACATTACTCTGCTGTATGTACAACTTCAAAGTGAGTAACCTCCCTTGTTTTATTATTCTGTTCAGTTTATCAAACCCAGCCAATCGTAAAATATTCTATTAAGTATAATCATCTGTTTAATATGATTCTGCTTAGAAACAATATATTTAGGGCCTTCAAATAAGCAACTGACCATAAGCGAAAATGTGTGTGTGTGCATTTTTTTCGTATGTCTGCCAAAGGCTTTTTTGGAGGGTCGCTCCAGGGGGGGGGGACTGTTTCTTAGAACTTTTTGTATACTGTCTAGATTATAATATCTCCGATATACGAAACGATGTCGTCTGTACTTTTTATTGTGTTACAAAATTCGCGCTGTGATTTCATTTTCTCTACTACTACTATGGCGTGATGTTTGACCTAGAAAACCACACGTTCACATTCGTTCAACCATTTGCTTTTTTAAATGTTTAATTTCACATTTTCTCACTTCTCAGCCCATGTAGCATCGTGGTCAGTCATCAAGCTATTCACCTCAAGGCTTCGGGTTCGAGCTTACCTCCCTCCCAAAACCGTTTTTCTTTTTTCTTTTACACCCGGGCAACGCCAGGCACTCCCGCTAGTTTAGAATACATTTCGTTTCTTACTAATAAGTCTATCATAGGCATGCAGTTATGACAATTGCAAATTAATTAGGACTTCTACCCAGTCATTGTTGATAGATCAAGAACATGCTATCCCTGTAGATTAATTCAAAATTCCATGCAGATTCTTCAGTTTGATAAAAAGATTCCTGAGTTCAACAAGATACACCTGAAGGTCAAAGGTTACATCGACTGAAGCGTGAAAATAAGCCTCAAATAAGAATATTGGTCTGAATAATTTAAATAATATGAATAAAGATATATTGTTGTATAGAGATCTTTTTGGGAAACACTGATTCCTGACAACACCAGTGACCTTGCTAGGCTAAGAATAGAAATATTGTGTTGGTAAAATAAGTTAAGCTGAAAGTTAATTATGTAATTAGTTAAGTGATATATTTATAGATTAAGCTGTAGTTAGCTTTCAACATAATAATTTAGAAATCCAAAACAATGATTGATAAGTGACGCTGATCATACCATATTTAGATAGGTGACTGGAGGTCATGTTAAGGAGATGGGTCCTTTAATCGGTTATGTCACCGGAACTGACAGATCAAAGAAATTTTAGCCAGTCTACGAGTTCTCGGCAAACCATTTGGACATGAGAGAACCTACTCCAATTCAGCTTAGAAGCAGAGGCTGAAAGACAGATGTAATCACATAGCAGACTCCTGGGGAAACATGAGACAACTGTAATAAAAATTATATAAAAAATATAAACGGTTGTACGTGTGGTCCCTTAGAGACATTCATCCAGATTCCAGGATGTTTCATTTGTCTGTTGTAAACTGTCGTATATGTATATTCCATTTCACACCCAACAGCTGTCATCAACACTGAGATGATGATGATGCTGCCTATAATAAGAAAGGTATGAACTCTTCTCTCATATATTCTATTTTCTAATATGAACACCTATTCAACATATACACATATTGATACCCTGCTATATAAAAATACCATTATATTTGTATATATAACAATATATATACAATATTCAATATATATAACAATACCATTGTATTTGTATACATAAATGTTTGACATTCTCAACGTACAACAGCGATACACAACAATCTTTACTTTTAATCTTTCAAAAATTTTCTTTCAAAGTGAAACGTTGAGATATGAAAAAAACTGTTCAGGAAATTGTTATGAATTGAAGAAAAAAAAAACAATGAAAATCTGTCACTTTTCTTACTTTTCAGTTTAGCAACATTTTTTGTTGTCCAATTTCAGGTTTTTCATTGTTCCCTCGTTTTCGACCTCATGAAATTGTTCATTGAAAAATTTCAAGAAAAAGATGTTGAAATTCTTTCTCTGGTTTTCAAATGTAAGTAAAACTTAAAAAAAAAAAAAAAAGCGTATTATTTTTTTTTTAATTAAATTCAGATTTGTTTTGTAGCCATTTCTCTTTTCTATGATCACACTTTCCTTTTTTTTTTTTTTTTTTTTATTAGGTTTGGCATCTAAGCTAAAAGGCAAATAATGAACACCAACTCTTATTAAAAAAAATCTATTTTATATTTCTCGTGTGTCTGTCCTTTCTAATTTTTCTCGGAAACTACTTGGCCAATCTGGCTGAAATTTTGTATGAACCTTTTTTATGATAAAGTACAACGAACTAAGTAATATGGTATCTGTTCAATGCACAGTTAGAGATTAGTAGGGAATAGCAGGACCTGTGGAAATTCCACTGGGGACTCCTTCATATGTAATATATTGATGTTGGCATTCTGTAGATGTTCAGTGTAAATGGAGACGCTCTGATATTATTGTAGCTCTTTTGTTAAAACTGCAAAAGTACTTATCTAAGCTAGCGGGGATACCTGGCATAGCCCGGTCATAAAGTACGCTTAAATATGATATTTTAATTCTTGCAGATTTTGTATATATCATTATAGACTTAATGTTCTACCGATTTTTATATGTTATAAAGTTGCGATTTCAAAAAATATATATATATATATATACATAGCCATATGACTTGGGTGCAGCAGCTTGAATCGAAACCAAAGCCAAAACTTATGAAAAAAAATATATGCGTATATATATATATATATATATATATATATATATATATATATATAACTTGAGTTCCTTCAGCTATAATCGAAACCAAAACTTATGACAAATTCTTGGTAAAATTATTTATTACAAGAAATGGAAGTCCATAACAATTAAACAGCAGTCATTCCAATGTAAGCGTGACACACAAAATAAATAACACGCGTGCTATCCTATTTAATAGAGATTAGTCATGACAATGCAACATTTACATTTTGTTCGAAACTATTAACCTGATCTGACTGCAATTTTGTATGAACTAAGCATTCTGTACAGTAAAGGATTTATAGGGATTATAAAGATTCGTATTTAATGCAAAAATTATCATAAATTTTACCATATTCAACTATCAATTTGGTCTAAAACACCCCTAAGTAAATGCGTCCTGAAGACCTTAAACTATATCCGATGATGAGGCCCCAGTTTGCGGGCTTTGGGGAGTGTGGAGCCACTCTTTAATTGCCATTGCTCTGACCCACAGTGGTAGTACCTGTTAGGGTCCCAACTATGGGTTAAATAGAAACTGACTTAAAAAAAAAAAAATATATATTGTATTAAAAACTTTTTCTTCAAAATTACTGGATTCCGCATTAAATAACCTGAAAAGGGTTGATATGCCGTAAACCAAAAGCAACCTAAGTCAATGGGCTATAACTTTTGCCCGTTTATATTTCTCTTAATCTCTCTGCCTGTCTATTCCACATTTTCTCAGAAATTATTCGGCGGATACAGATAGATTGTTTTTATAAGGTGCATTGAATTTAGTATTATGGTATCCATTTGATGCACTGTTATAATACCACATTTAGTCTAAAGTTTTCTCTGAAACTACTGAACCGATCTGACTGAATTTTTGTATGGACTTTTGTTATGATAAGGTGCAGCAAACGTATTATGGTATCTGTTCGATGCACAAATAGGAATTTATAGGAAATATGTATTTAATGCAAAAATGAGCACAAATTTAACTTTTTCATAAAGTATGTTTTTGCGTAATTTTTCTTGTTTTGTTTGCAGTTAGTGGATTTGAATTGCGCAAGGATGATCCGACTGAGCTGAAAGATGTGATCTTAAGCATTCAACAGAAATCATCAACTGTCGATACGTCGTCGTTTGAGGAACCGGGCCGTATGAGATATATTTTGGATACCATGTTAGCTGTGAAGAACAATAATGTTCAGAAAGGTGACCACCAGGAACGCGTGGAACTCCTCTTGAGGCTGAAAAAATTGGCAAACAAGCTAATACGAGGTTTGTAATTCTTGTTTGCATTTTTACGATGAGGAGTTCCATCATTGTTTATATCGTTTTTGTTTAGGCTATCATCCTCAATGCTATGGATTCAGAGAATGAGAATGTTTTTTCTGTGAGGGTCGTTTCAAAAGTAGAGCCTCCTATTTTTTTTTTTTTTTAATTAAAAAGTTGAAGAGCTATGAAAACAAGCTACAGGTTCTCCCTGATAATCGTGGTACTGGATCCGATCATGGAGCTGCTAGCTACTTGTGCACTGTAAATGGCATTATGTGATACTATTGGGATCCCTAGTTCCCCGAGTGTTGAGAAATGGAGGAGAAAGAGAAAAGAAAGACAAAAGAAAGATGAGGAGTTCCATCATTGTTGACATTGTTTTTTGTTTAGGCTATCGTCCTCAATGGATTTGCCTTTGTGTGCGTGTGACTGTCTATTTATTTGTACATATATTTGAGTGTGTGTTTGTGCTGGTTGCACTTGCCTTTGGAATCCCCTTTTTGTTCCCTGTTTCTTTAGCAGTACAGACATGCAGAAATTTAACTGTAATGTGAACAAACATTTTGCGTCTCAGCTGCCCATCTATTATTATGTTATGAATTTAGTTCCTACCACAGTAGCCCATATGTTTCAGTGGCAGTATACCTTGTTTCAAGTAAACAAAAGTATATATATATATATATATATATATGATAAAGGGTTTGAATCCTGTTATAGTTAACCATGCTGATGAGCCACAGTAATTGCGAAACACATGTTCATGGATAACTAATATATCATATTTTTTTATTTTTAAATATTTATTATTTTGATCATCCTTACATGCTATCTAATGTAAAAAAAAAATGATAATTTTATTGCCAGTCGAAGGATTCAAATCCAGATTCAATTTCTAGGCCATCATCAATTAACATGGGAATAAGATTACGTTTGAAGATGACCATGTTGTAGCCCTCAAGGCAGTAATCTTGTGGCAATGTTTTTCACAGATGGGAAAGTCTTGAATTATATATATATATATTTTTTTTTTTACATACTAGCAGGTCGCCCGGCATTGCCTGGTCGTAAAATACGCTTAAATATAATATTTCGATTAATGCAGATTTCGTATTTTTTATCATATTATATTGAACCCAATATATAGTAATGATTTAAAAATTAAAAAAAAAATGACTTGTGCAACACCATTAAGAATCGAAACCAAAACGTTTAGCTTATGATTTATTTTTACCTTTGACATTAATGCCTGAGCTATGTAGACATGTTTGCTGCTAGGCTAAAAATTAAAACATAAACCAATAGCTATTACGTTACGCATGCATATTTGTAACGCTGTTTGACCTTCACCTGGCAAATTGCATTTTTAAAAACTTTTACACTTTTGCACCGATTTTCCCCGGCAAAAAACCCAAATATAAAGTTTTGCATGGGTTTGAATATCCTATATATTAAGTTTCATCTCTGTAGGCCAGAAACTGACAAAGGATTTTGATAGGCAAAATTTTTTAAACAAATATATATATATGTATATATATATAGAAAGTGGTTTATATTTACTATTACCTTTTTTAGACAAATAATACGCAAGTCTAAATCATGTAGAATATCTGCATGAATATAATTACACATAATAGTTAATTAAAGATGGTCATCTCATAAGAAAACCAAAAAAAGTAATAGGGAATTAAAATAAATGTTTAAAAGAATATACAAATTAGCTAGATCTTTTGCAGATGAATGCAATTCCATGAACCATATATAACAAAGTTGTATTTTCTTTTTAAATAAATAGGAAAAAGGGTTTTTAATATGAATATCAATCCCCCCCCCCCCAAATTTATTTATTTATAATTATTTATTATTTGGGGGTAAACAGTTACACATGGTCGCTACAAATAGCCATCTGTTTCAGTCAAAGAGACTTTGTCAGGCGACCTGGAACCTCTCGCCAGGTTTTTGGCATCGAAAGGTTCCAAGTCGCCTGATGAAGTCTCTTTGACTGAAACAGGTGGCTATTTGTAGCGACCATATGTAACTGTTTACCCCCAAATAATAAATAATATTTTGCTCTTTTTATTGAGCACTATTTAACAACCTCGTTGTCTTCATTAGTCCCGACTTCTGAACACCTCAGACCTATATATATATATATATATATATATATTCTTAAATTCTTATTTGTAGGTCAGAACCTTGAAGAAAATCAACTGCGTGTTCGGCTGAGTGACCTTGAAAATGCCGAAACAAAAGGACGATGGTGGATTGTTGGGTCGGCTTGGAATGGAAATGAAGATACAAAGAAAACGTGTCCTCCAACGAGTAAGTACGATTATTAAGCCATTTTTTTTTTCTTATTTCTTTCGAGCACATCTTCATGAGTTTTGTGTGCGGGTCTGTTGTGCTTCAATTTGAGACAGAGAATGAGAATGTTTTTTCTACGAGGGTCATTCCAAAAATAGAGCCTCCTATTTTTTTTAATTAAAAAGTTGAAGAGCTATGAAGACTGGAGTAGTACCATTTAAAACAAGCTACAGGTTCTTCTTGATAATCGTGGTACTGGATCCGATCACAAAGCTGCTAGCTACTTGTGCACTGCAAATGGTATTATGGGATCCCCAGTTCCCCATGTTAAGAAATGGAGGAGAAAGAGAAAAGAAAGTATTAAAAAAGAAAGAGGAAATAGGTTTATTGGGTGAACAAATGTATAGGAAATGGGGTTGGTGGAAAAACTATGGATAGGAAGTTGTTCATCAAGGAACACAAAAGGAAGCTGACATGGGATTGTTGGTCAATGTGTGGCAATGATACGGACAAAAAGGTCAATATGGTTAAAGTTAGTTTAGGAGAGGCAGTGGGTTTTGTGGCAGTTTTACGATGGTTGGGAACAATTGGGAGCAATCTTGGGTTTGACAAGGTTGACGACAATTGCAAGGCAAGTTGTGGCTAAGAGCAGATATAGAAATGAATTGATCAACCAACTGACGAGCAGACAACTAAGACGTAAACTTTTGACCTTGGAGGGTCGATGGTGTCAAATATGCACCCAGAGTGCAAGTGATATTTGCAGAATGTGCCAGAGTTTGTGTTTTATTTTATTTTTATATACTTGTGAACCCGTGCACACCCTTATCGACAAATGTCAATGTGAGAGATGACGACATGGCCAGAAAAGATGAAAGAGAAGACGACGGAGAAGAAAAATCATTGAGGTTGATGATGTAGAGTGTACAAAATGACTATTCAGCAAGATTTTTGGTAATTGCATTTGCATGTACACATTTTTATTTTTTATTTTCATTTTTTTATTTTTATTATTTTATTTTCATTTTTTGGGTAATTGCATTTGCATGTACACATTTTTATTTTTTATTTTTATTTTATTTTTATTTTTTTGGTAATTGCATTTGCATGTACATATTTTTATTTTTTATTTTTATTTTTTTATTTTTATTTATTTATTTTTTTTTTTTTGGTAATTGCATTTGCATGTACATATTTTTATTTTTTTATTTATTTATTTTTTTTTTTTTTTTTGGTAATTGCATTTGCATGTACACTTTTTTTATTTTTATTTTTTATTTTTTTTTATACTTTTATTTTATTTTTATTTTTGTTTTTTTATTTTTTTTTGGTAATTGCATTTGCATGTACACATTTTTATTTTTATTTTTTATTTTTATTTATTTTTTATTTTTTATATTTTTATTTTATTTTATTTTTATTTTTTTATTATTTTTTTGGTAATTGCATTTGCATGTACACATTTTTATTTTTTTATTTTTTGGTAATTGCATTTGCATGTACACATTTTTATTTTTATTTTTTTTATTTTTTAATTTTTTTTTTGGTAATTGCATTTGCATGTACACATTTTTATTTTTAATTAAAAATTGAAATATGATTATTATTGCTATGGATAAAATTTCAATTCAATATTTAGGTTTGTCTAATCAAGGAAAACATCAGGGCAAAATTAGCAATGAATTACGAGAACTTGCTCGCAGGCAACGCATGAACACTGACGTCAGGCGAAGTATCTTCTTTGCGCTCATGACAAGCGAGGTAGTTAACTTTCATTTTATAAATTTTTGTTCTCTGTGTGGAAGTTGTTGAAGTGTAATTTGAAAACTAGCTAAGCATTAGAAAAAGTAAAAAAAAAAAAATATATGTGTATATATATATATGATGAAAATAATGGAAATAGTATTCCGACAAAATAGAGAAATAAAAAGGAACAAACCGTACTATGTGTTCATCAACGTTTCGTCTTTATTTCGAGACTTCCTCTGGATGAATGAGATTAAGAAACAAAAAATACCAGTACCAAATATTTGAAAATGTTTCACGTGCACAGTGTGATGCAGTTCTATTTCAGAAAAACGGAAAAAGACGTTGGAAATTCAAAAAGGAAGGGGGGAGGGCTGGCGCTGTTAAAGAAAGGAAAATTTTAGTGACGTCATATAGTCGTTAATGTAATTTTAAAAATATGAACGCAGTTAATATTCTTATTGGAAAAAAGATATATCTGTTGGAATTCAAATATAGGTTTGTAACAGAAATAAAATGAGTGTTTTTTATGTAATTTATTTATTGAGATTATGTGTTAATCATTACAGGGGGTGTTTGAATGGTGTGAGAAGGTTAACCTGTGTCTACAGTTAAATAATGTTCTTTTAATAAAAGTTTACTTATTAATGGCGCTATGTTATAAAAACCTGCACGTTGTTTAATTGTGCTTGAAATTGCGATAAGCACAGATTCAAGAAGTCTCCGGCGCGGTTTATTTGAAATAAATTTAACTACTTTTGCTTGTTTGAACATAATAAATAATGAAATAAAGACAAAATGTTGATGAACACATAATACGGTTTGTTCCTTTTTATTTCTCTCTCTCTCTCTCTCTCTCTCTCTCTATATATATATATATATATATATATATATATATATATGACAAATATCTTGGAAGTAAAAAAAAACAAACTTTTAATGCCAAATCTTTATTGGAAAATTAATTTACTTGTAAGTCAATTAATCTGCATTAGTTTGCATGGATTATCGGCTGTTTACCATGAAAAACTGTCTTGGGGATTTTATTGTTATCTTTTATTGGATGTCTGTGAATATAAAGTTTTGTAGAATCCTCATCATTCGATTTTGATATTTAAGATTCTGTGAAAGTTTTGGACTCGGGGGTGGGTAACATTGAGTAATCTCTCACATCTGCTCTCTATGTTGTCTGATCCAAAGGGTCGATATCAGTCATGTTGCATACAATCAAATCACTTTTTACGCATCCTAACTAGATTTTCCTCGGTCTACCATGCTCTCTATCACTTGGGATATTCGTTCGTGCTATGGAGTTGCTTTGTGGACATGCATATGCACTCGCTCACTATACCAGCTGTGATTGTCTCCTTTGTTGTGCTGCTTAAGTTTTGGAATTCAAACTAATTTCAGTATGACACATAAATTTATGTTTTCTACTTTGCCTCCATTTTCACTCTCTGAAAAAGTTAATTTTGCCATACTTTAAACGATTCATAAATAGGGTAGGTAAAAGACTTTTGTTTCATTAATTAATGTTTTCTATCTTATTTAAAATATATTGATCCATAGAAGTTTGATCATATTTTTGGAAAACATTTCTTAAGCTTATTTGAGAAATTTTACAACACCAAATAATCTTATATATATATATATGTATATATATATATATATATATATATATATATATATACATATATATATATACATATGAACAAGTAGTTAATAAAACATGTTAAAAAACATTCCCTTTTCCTTGCTCCCATTTGTGCATTATTCCACAAATTTCTGCCTTTTGGATTACTTTGTACCATCTTCGAATTATGCGATTCTCTTAGATTTTACTTGTGGAAATGAAAACTTAACCAACTTTTTTGGATTTTACCATTATTGGATATTTTACCCTTCACCAGACTATCCATTCTCGGTTGGTTTCAATGAAAAGCGGGGCAATTGTTGGCAGCTGGTTTGGCTGCCCCATACCCAGCATTACAATCTTCAAAGGGAAAATAAAAAAAAAAAGAAAGTGAAATCACTTTTTTAGTCACCCTATTCCCTCTGCTTCAATTTTTGTCATCAAGTAAGATCTATGACTTACTTGTAGTTTCATTTAATACATTTGCAAGCAAAATCCGATCCCGCATTTTGCTAAATTCTACTCTCTGATGAGAAGGAAAGTATTTCTTCAAAACTCCACAGATTAAGGACAATCCACTTATTTAGTGTTTCCTTTTTAAAATTAAATATGTTTTTAACTCTTTTTTTAAAGTGTTTTATAACATTTTTTATTAAATACTTGTTCTTATCCATATATATATATATATATATATATATAGATAATAGATGTTATTTGTTTTTGCGATACATTTTGAATTAATTCAATCATTTATGAAAGTGCATTTTATACCTAAATGCGAGTTGGGAATAAATTTTCCCTTTAACCAACTTGGTACCCCCACATGGAGAGCGGCATACATATTGTTTTTAAAATATAAGTTTTAAATGAATACAATCATTCGTTTTAAATATAAAAAAAAATGTTAAAAATGATAATCACAAATAGTCTGTTTTGCTCATCAGTGTTTGTTTTTTTTTTTTGTTTTTTTTTTTCTTTAAAGGATTTTGTGGAAGCATTTGAATCTCTTTTAGCCTTAAAATTGAAACCTCTGCAGGAAAGGGAGATAATTCATGTGATAATCGATTGTTGTGTGCAAGAGAAGGACTACAATCCTTTTTATGCATATTTACTGCAGAAGTTCTGTGAAATGCATCGGCGTTTTCAGGTAATGATTGAGATGATTTTTACGTTGAAGATTGCATGTAATTTGGCCAGATTTAAGTCGGTTTTAAGAGCTTTTGTTCAACCTGTATCTAAATCGTTAAAAATGGGGAAAGCAAAAAGAAAACATATGAAGAAAGAAAACTTCTTTTATAAAACTCAATCATGTTCTGCAAAGTCATGAACAAGAATAAAAATTTTCATTTACAAAACAATCAAACCAAGCACTATGAATAAATATTTCAACATATAAAGAACTTGAAGTTTAAAAAACACATTTTCTAAAATTACTTTATTCAGTATTAAATAATCCGAAAAGGGTTGATACGCTGTAAAACAAAGTAACCAAACCAAACATCATGAATAAATATTTGAAGATATAAAGAATATGAAGCATAAAAACGTTTTTCCCAAAAGTATTTCATTCAACATTAAATAACCTGAAAAGAGTTGATATGCCATAAAACAAAACAACCAAACCAAACACCATCAATCTATATAATTATAACACTCAAATGACCTTGTAACAGGCGTTGTAACCCAACATCCGGTTTACGACTGCCGGTTGCGCATGCGTGCACAAACATAAATCCATAACAGCGTGAATAAATAATCAACTCGACAATAAAACATATTCTTTTACTGTGTTCGTTTTCAGTGCCCCAATTTTTTTTTTTTCGCATTTAAATTATCTAAATAAACAATTGTTAATATATTCTGCTTTTTTTACATCGTTCATTTCCGTCTTGTCCTAATTACTTTTATTGGCCTTATTATTAACATATAAATTATTATTAACATATAAATTATTATGAACATATAAATTAACTATTTGGCCCAATGAGTTATAAATGTTTATTTAAAACGAATGAAAAAAGTTATATTTTATTTTCATATTTTATATAAAAATACAGTTAAAAACACACTCCCCATGTCAAGAATTTGAATTTAACTATAATAAGTATTATGGTATCTGATCAGTGAACATTTACCTATAAGCATGGCAAACCACTTATAATTCAATGGCTGTAAGTTTTTTTTTCCAAAAGAACAATTATAAACAGAACGACTCATAGAAATCTATCTATATTCTTTTTTTCATTCTAATATACTTTCATAGAAATGTTTCTGTTGTGTCACAAAAAGCTATTTTCTTTACGTCACAAATGTCACGCTCATATATTAATTCCATAGCTAATATAACATACTGACCCAACGGGTCACGGGTAGTCTAGTATATATATATATAAACAATGTGAAGCATGAAACTTTTTTTTTTCAAAATTACTGGATTCAGCATTAAATAACGTGAAAAGTATTGATATGCTCGAAAACAACCAAACTAAAACTAAAACTTTATTACAATGATATTTTTTTTTAGAAAGAAAATAAAGGAATCTTTCACAAAACGACAAACATTAAAATCAATTTTTGCAAACAAGTTTCAAGTTTTTATCATATATTACATAGGTTTTGAAGGTACTTGTACAGTTTAATCAAGACATTCAAAAATTAAAATATCGAAAAAAAAAAAGGTTAAATTGTACGTATCCGTTATGGACTGAAGATCTTCGAAAAAAAATTTAGTTTAGTTTTGTTTTGTTTTTTACAGCGGAAAAACACGTTCTTATGAGAGCGCGTTGAAGTCAGCCATTATGGAATTTGTTAAAAACGTCACGGGGAGATAACTCCATGTAAAGTGCCGATACTCCCTCCCCATCTTTCTTACTAGCTTTTCTTCCTAAAAATCGAACCTTTTGCTCAGTATCATAACAAATTGTTTTTTTTTTCGCCGTTAAAAAAAAAACTATCCAATGAAATTAAGTGAAATTTTTTTCGGAGAACTTCGTTCCATAATGGATTCATGCAATATAACCTTTTTCTGATATTTTCGTTTTTTAATGACAAGTACCGTTTTGAATATTAAACAAAAACAATCAAACCAAACACGATGGGTAAATATTTGAAAATATAAACAACTTGAAGCATGAAACCTTTTTTCCAAAATTATTTGATTCAACATTAAATAACGCGAAAACAGAACAACCAAACCAAACCAAACTAATGATATTTGTTTTAGAAAGAAAAGAATAAAGGGATCTTTCATAAAACGACAAACATTAAAATCAATTTTAACAAACAAGTTTCGAGTTTTTAAGTGATTATCATATTATATATAGTTTTTGAATATAAATGAGTATTGATGGTAAATGTCAATTATTGTAAAAACTTTCATATCTATATTATATTTCTCTTAGTCTGTTTGTCTATTCCACTTTTTCTCAGAAACTATTAGATCGATCCTTCTGAAATTTTGTATAGACCTTTATTATTATAAGGTGCAGCAAACTAAGTATTATGGTATCCATTTGATGCTCAGTTAAGGATTAATAGTGTTATATTTTATGTTCTTATCTAACTGTGTATTTAATGGTGTGTGTAACGGACTAATGTCCTTGTCTCCTAAATGTCTTAACGGCCCGTGACTCGTCTAGCGATCATGAGTGTGTGTGTATGTATTACATATAATTTGCAGTACATACCTATTGCTGCGTGGCCTTCTGTCTTTTCGCTGCTGCCTGGGGGATTTGCCAACATCTTGGGGAACTGGGTTCCATTATAACAAGCCGCATGCAAGACAGACACGAGACAAAGTATGTTTTTATATATTGGTTTATATCACTCCTAGGCATCTCATCTTCCACAGCACGGAGTGAAATCAATGATCTCGGACTTGTGCCATTTCTCTGCGTCGATTTCGAGACTGTCGCCTTCTTATGGGGAGACCTGTTTAACCCATCTTGCTTCTTTAGCATCTCAAAACCAACTTCAACTATGCTTGCGCAAACCAGAACACTTGACTCGTCACGTCCTGTCCCGATTTGGATACTTTTAGTGTGAACTGATCAGTCAACCAAGTTTGATACATGCCACAACATGACCCTTTGACACCTTCTACATCATCACACTCACTCAGCTCATTGTTTCCCACGATTCAATCTGATAGATAGATAGATAAACAGATAAAAAACAATTAAATGCTTCTACCTGGCGTCGCCCGGCATTTACCTAACAATAGGGATTTGTATTTAATGGAAAAATGACCACAAATTATTCCAACATCAATTTGGCATTTATGTCAACAGGCTATAACTTTTCTTGTTGTGAATGGGTTCAAAAGTCTAGTACTTTTTTATTTTTCAAAACCGTTAATAAAAAGGAATTTGTCTTTAAGCTAGGCATAAAGAAACGAATAGTTATTTTTTTTTAGTATTGTATTTTCTATCCTATATTTTATTAGAAATATTAATTTTCTATTTATTTTGCAGATGACCTTCCAATTCAATATGTGGGATAAATTCAAGGACATTACTACTTTATCAAAAGTGGCCATACTTAATTTAGCCCAATTGACTACTCATCTGATCACCACGAAGGCATTATCACTCGCTTTAT
Organism: Euprymna scolopes; assembly: GCF_053919585.1. Taxonomy (NCBI): domain Eukaryota; kingdom Metazoa; phylum Mollusca; class Cephalopoda; order Sepiida; family Sepiolidae; genus Euprymna; species Euprymna scolopes. The sequence continues at coordinate 31,318,193 of NC_136493.1, forward strand.
TTAAGGTAAGTCTAATAAAAACATGAGAGCAGTAAATTCCAAAATTTTGTTCAACTTTGAATAGTTTTATACAAACACAGAAAAAAAAAAAAGATGGCTGACTGAATGGGTTAGAAATGTCCACGTTTTTCTTTGGGAAATGTTTGTTTTATGTTTTTTTTCTTCTTTTTGTTTTTGCTGCCTTATCTATTTTTCTGGGGAAGAATATCAAAAGATCCGGGATTGGCATATCAATTTTGCTTGTTCGTCTGTTGGTGAAATGGTACCAAAATGTACCAAAGTTTTTGGATGGGGAAAAAAATGAAGAGAAGAATAAATAAAAAACTGGTGACTGTAATTTACTAGAAGAATAGAGATATATGTATATATGTATGTATGTATATATGTATGTATGTATGTATATATGTATGTATGTATGTATATATGTATATATATATGTATGTATGTATGTATATATGTATGTATGTATATATGTATGTATGTATATATGTATGTATGTATGCATATATGTATGTATGTAATGTATATATATATATGTATGTATATATATGTATGTATGTATGTATGTATGTGTGTGTATGTATGTATATATGTATGTATGTATATGTATGTATATATATATATGTATGTATGTATATATATATATGTATGTATGTATATATATATGTATGTATGTATGTGTACTAGAAGAATAGAGATATATGTATGTGTGTGTGTACTAGAAGAATAGCCATGCTAGGATGGGTAAAATTATTTGCCCGAACAGAACAGCTCTGCACCACTTTTATATCGCCTTACGAAAGATTGAAATCAAGTCATAAAAACTGTCTAAAAATGAACTTCTATGACTTGGGTTAACCGGTCCATCTGGCAGAGTGGTTAGTGTCTTTGCTTACAACCATGACATGCAGAAATATATATGTGATGTGAACAAACATCTTGCAACCCAACTTTTCACTGATGCTTCCCCCCAGCATAAATCTGACCCCTATCACATACTCCTCTTGCTTCAGTAGCAATATGTGTTGTTTGGGTGTGAACAAAAGTTAAAAAAGAAAAGGGGGGGGGGAAGCAGTACACCCTCCTCTACATCTCAGTGATTAGAGAGTCTTAAAATGATAAACATTTTGAGGATCTGGTTAATTTTTGTTTAAAATCCAAGGTAACAACATTTCGAATAAAGAATTTCATGCGTCCACCCCTGATCTCTTTATAATGCTTTCTTGGTTTTTCCTTTTCAGCATCTATATTTTTCTTGGTCTGGCTGTTCATTCTACTTTTTCTCAAAAACTATTGGCAGAAATTTTGTTTGAACATTTATTCTGACGAGGTGCAGTGAACTAAGTCATAGTCATCACAATAACATATTTGTTCTAGAAGTTTAGATTAGTATTAATGCAAAAATGTGCACAAATTTAACCATGTTCAGCCATCATTTGGCAGAAAGTACTCATTTTAAGTCAACAAACTAAAACTTTTGCCTCTTTTTAATGGGTTGAAAGTTTTTTTTTAATGGGTTGAGAGTTTTTTAATGGGCTAAAGAATCTAGTAAATGCATAACATCCTAAAGGGGATGAAATAGCTTCTCCAAAACATGGCTGGTGTCCCTTGTAGTTTAAAAAAAGATGGACGATTTTTGCCTCTTTATAATAATTTCACTTCCTTTATTGACATCGCGTGGGTAAATGATCATTTATTACAAATTTCACATTCCTAGGTCTAAAAGTCTAAAATTAGTTTGCAAATATACATGTAATATGGCGTGGACCAATTCTTTGTTCCCAGCAGGTTTTCAGCAGCTAATCGCATAAACAGCAGCAGTCTTATTAGCAATCGTGTTTTCTCTTTTCTTTTTCGTCGCTGTTGTTTTGTCTTGATGCGTTTGATAAAAACAACTGGTTTTAAATAAATAGCGGCACAAAATAATTTGGCGTTTAACAATGCTTTCTTGAGGTTTTCCTTTTTAAAATCTATATTAATATTTCTCTTTGTTACACTTTTTCTCGGAAACATTGGGCTGAAATTTTGTATGGACATTTGTTATGATAAGCTAGGGATAAATAGGGATCAGTCACCACCATCTAACATTTATAAATTTATTTAGAAATTTTATAGAAACTACTGGGCAGATCACATAAATAGCAGGAGTTTTGTTGCATAGATGACACATAGCAGCTGTTTTTCTCCCTTTTTTTATCACTGTTGTTCTATCCTGACGCATGTTGATAAATAGAACCGGTTAATAAGGGAGAAATCTAATACTAAGTCTGACTAACTCCACCTCTCCCGCACTGTACACTTGTAATACTATTGACCCCCCCCCCCCCAAAAAAAATATTTGGAGGTAAAAAAAAATAACAAAGAGAAGAAGTTTATCAGCAGAACAATGGAGAGGGAGTTGTTCACAAAGAAACACAATAGAAAGCTAAAATGGGATTGTTAATCAAGATGTAACTGGAGCAAGGGATCAGTCAGTATATTTCTGAGTTAGTTTTAGCGGTGACGATGAGTTTTGCAATAGTTTGCAGTCTTGGCTTTGCGATGATTTGAGTTGAACACTGTGAAGGCAGGTCATGGCTTGGATCAGGTCTAGAGAGCCTTGGGAGATTGAGATGAACTGACATCAACTGACAAACTTGGCCTCAACAGATGTAGATGTGGACTAGCATATAAAGGGTCGATGGTGTCACACACGCATCCAGAGTGTAACGGATATTTGCAGAATGTGTCAGAGTTTGTGTTTTAATACTAGTGAACCTATGTGCGCCTCTCTTTGGAAGCCATTAATGTGAGAGACGACAGAGCCAGAAGAGAAGACAAAGAAGACCACGGCATACAACTTGGGTTTCGCAATTGTTGTCAAGTGGAGAACCATGTTTTTAACCAGGTTTTATCACATATATATATATATACACACACACACACATTTTTTTTTACAAGGTAGTCATCACTTATCAAGGCCTGGTGCTACCAGATCAGACTGTCTATTGGCTTCCTGAGACGAAATTCACCTACATTGATGTTCCTTTTTGTTTTTATATTCTCTTTTGTAAAACTTAATTGTGCTCTACAAAACCAAAAACAAAAACAGCCCCCTTCCCTTCCCTCCCTGCTTTTTTTTCTTCTTCCCTTACTTCCCAACCGGCTCTGTCGGTGGAGCATTAGAATATACCGACTGCCCCCCTGCAGAGAGTAAAAGTCTCTCAATGGGGTCACCTGTTGACCGTGGGTGGCAACCTGTAATGCCTAAGGACGGGATCCTGGTGGTTGAGCAGATCATGTTCAAGGTCCTATTAGGACATGAGGTGCAACACGCCACTTTGGCCCTTAATTGGGTTGACAGGCGGTTGGATAGGCCCGATCCAATCAATCGGTTGGTCATCAAACACAAGAAAATACGTTCACGCTCCCCACATTAGACAAAAAACTGATTTAGTAAGCGGTGGCTGGAGGGTCAATCAACTTGCTGAAGAATGGATAAAACATGGCTGGAAAACTAACATCTTTTCTAGAAATGAGGCCATTAGAAAGGACGAAGGAAACACGGGTGCTTGAGTCCATCAGCGGGAAGAATATACTTCTCCTGTATCCTTGTTGTGCTGGGGCGAATGCCCCCCCCCCCCCAACACTTCCCAAATAGGGCTCCGAGGTGGGTGGGGAGCAGGAGAAATGAAAAATTCCAAATATTTAAATGGCAAATAAAAAGCCTCAAAAAAGAAACCATTGTGAAGTTTCAGACAAATCTAGTTCAGATTCAGAAACAGAATCACAACACCAAAATCTCGTTCAAAATCTACCTTTTTTCATAATTATTGAAGCAATTGAAGGCGAACCGATAACAAGTGTCCCCCTTCAAAATAGAGAAAATTTTCTCAAGTATCAAACCAAAAATGGTCAAAAAACTAAATAACAGCACACTACTAGTGGAAGTAGAAAGCCAAAAGCATATCACAGAAATTTTTAAATGGAGACTTTTTAATAATCAAAAAGTAAAACTCTATCCCCACAAAATGTTGAATACTAGTAAAGGAGTAATCAGGAGTTCAGAACTATCACTGTGCTCCTTGGAAGAAATTAAAATTAACCTAAAAAATCAAAACGTTACTGATGTAAAAAGGATCCAAATTAAAAAATATGGTGAAACCATCAATACAAACTCCTATATTCTAACCTTTAATACCCATTAAATCCCAAATAACATCAAAATAGGATATGAAAAAATAAATATAGAACCGTACATACCAAACCCTCTCAGATGCTACAATCGTCAAAAGTACGGACACCATCGATACCAGTGCACACGCTCTCCAGTGTGCATGAGGTTTGGAGAAAGAAACCCACACAGATTGCCAAAAAAAGCCAAAGTGTATTAACTGCCAAAAAGGCCATTGTGCAAATTCAAAAGAATGTGACAAATGGAAGAAAAAGAAATTATTAAAATAAAATATACAAAAAATATAACCTTCCAAGAAGCTCGTAACCTAGCTGGAAATATAAAATACTCAGAAATAACAAAAAAACATACAGCATACCACCGGACCAAATAACCAAACAACAAAAGCAGACCTATTAAACATCAAACCAGAAGATATTATGAAATTACTCAATGAAGTAAGGGAACTAATGGAAGAATTCAAAAAAGCTATAAAACAAATCAACAATGAAAATAAAGATTACAAAACTGAACAAAACTCCCAAACCAAAACTCAACCCAAAAGACCCATAAAACTCCAAAGTGCTACAACACCTACAGAAACAACCCCTCTCACCGGAAAAAAAAAAAACAAGACACCAAAAAGTGCCCATGAAGGAAAAGGAAACAAACCACCAACCAACAAAGAAGCTAAAACCAAAATAAACAGACCACGTTTATCTTCCAGACCAAGAGACTCAATCTAAAACAGATTTGAGGAAATGGACATGGAAGATCGAAGAGCAGATACGAACGACTAACAAAAGTCAAAAACAAATACATAAAATCTAATCATAACCCAAAAAATCATCCAATGGAAATTCAGGGACCTAAAACCCAACATAAATGACTTATTACTTCTTATAACAAACCATCAACCAGCCATCATATGTCTCCAAGAAACCTTTTTAAAAGCTGAAGATAAAATAAATATAAAAAACTACAAACAATACAACCACATCCACAATACCCAACAGAAAGCCTCTGAAGGAGTATCTATACTTATTAGAAATAATATCCCACAAAGCAAAATAGATATAAACACTAATATTCAAGCCACACTACACCGAACTATAAATATCTGCACTATCTACATCCCACCCCAAGATCCAATAAACAAAGCAGAGCTGAACAAAATAATAAATCAGTTACCTAAACCCTTCTTACTGTTAGGTGATTTCAATAGTCACAACGATATATGGGGATCTGCATACTCGGATAAGAAAGGGAAGAATCTTGAAAAAATTATTAACGATAATGACTTGTGTATATTAAACAATAAATCCAACTTCAGGCACCTACTCAGCATTAGATTTATCTTTGTGTGACCCTACTATCCTCATGGACTATAACTGGAAGGTTCTAGAAGATTCATGGGGTAGCGACCATTTTCCAGTGATTTTAACAAATCTAAAAGAAACAAAAACCCATCTCTCCCAATGGAAAATAAAAAAAGCAAATTGGGAGGAATATAAAAAAAAATGCCAACAAAAACTCTCAGAGGAGGAAAACCCAAATAAATCCATAGAATACTTCTCTAAAACTTTACTAGCCATTGCACATGAATGTATACCTAAAAGTAGCAGAACTAACAAACAACAAAGACCCTGGTTTAACAATGAATGCCAAAAAAGCAATTCTCCAACGTAAAGCTGCCTTACGAAAATTCAACTCCCAACCAACAAAATACAATTTAAACCTTTTTAAGCAAAAAAGAGCAGTGGCTTGTAAAGTTATTAGAGAAGCAAAAAGAACATCATGGAAAGACTATATAAATAAAATAAACTCGAATACAAACCCCAAACAAGTGCGGAACATGGTAAGGAAAATTTCGGGTAAAAACTCACCCTCCCCTCTAAATCATCTCCTACAAAACAACATCAAAATAACGGAGACAAAAAATATTGCGAATCTTCTTGCTGAGACCTTTCAAAACAATTCCTCCAGCAAAAATTACAGTCAATCCTTCCAAAAGACAAAACAAGATACAGAAAAAAAGATAAATAAAATTTCAACTTAAACAACAAAGAAGAATACAACTATCCTTTTACTAAAAATGAACTCTTAAAAGCCATAAACGAAGCACATAATACAGCTACTGGGGCGGATGAGATACATTATGAGTTTCTGAAACAACTTCCTTTCAAATCTATAACACATCTTTTAAACACACTCAACAAAATATGGTTCAAGGGAAAACTACCCAATAGCTGGAAACATGCTATTTCAGACCAATTGCATTGACAAGTTGTCTCTGCAAAACTTTTGAAAGAATGATAAATAAACGACTGAATTGGTATCTGGAAATGAACGACTCAGTTGCCAACCTACAAAGTGGTTTTAAAAACAAAAGAGGAACAATGGACAACATAGTCCGATTAGAGACCTTTATCAAAGAAGCATTCATTAAAAAAGAACATGCAATAGCTATCTTTTTTTATTTAGAAAAGGCATATGATACAACATGGCGACAGGGTATAATAAAAGACCTTTACAACCTTGGATTAAAGGGCAGACTACCCATACTGATAAAAGATTTTCTATCTGATAGAAGTTTTAAAGTAAAAATCGGACCCACCCTATCAGACACAAAAATACAGGAAGGAGTCCCACAAGGAAGCATTTTATCAGTTACGCTATTTAATATATAAATTAATAATATTGTATATTTTCTTAACAATGAGATAAATAGCTCCTTATATGTGGATCACCTTGTAATCTGCCATAGATCCAAAAATATTCCTACTTCAGAACGCCAACTACAAATGTGCATAAACAAACTAACACAATGGACGACAGAAAATGGCTTTAAATTTTCAACAACTAAAACTAAATGTGTCCATTTCTGTAATCATAGAAAAATGCACAATGACCCTGTTCTCAATCTAAAAGGATCAAAAATCGAAATAGCTGATCAACATAAATTTTTGGGACTTATTTTTGATAAAAAACTCTCCTTCATCCCTCACTTAAAATATTTAAAACAAAAATGTTTCAAGACTCTACAACTATTAAGGGTTATAGCAAATACTGAGTGGGGATCAGACTACTCATTACTCTTAAAATTATATAGAACTCTGATAAGAACCAAACTAGATTATGGAAGCTTTATATATGGTTTAACCAGAAAAAGTTACCTTAAAACTCTAGATTCTATCCATCACACAGGATTAAGACTTGCCCTGGGCGCATTCAAAACCTCTCCGCATTCAAAACCTCTCCGACAGAAAGCTTATATGCTGAAGCCTATGAACTTCCACTAAAATTGAGACGTGAAAAATTAGGCTTACAATATTATCTAAAACTAAAATCAAACCCCCAAAATTCTGCCTATCAATGCACCTTCAATCCCAACTACACACATCTATTCAAACAAAAAGGAAATGCAATTAAACCCTTTGGTCTCTACATGGAAGAAGCAATAAAACCACTTACAGACAACTTAATAGATCAAACCAGCATCCATGAGGAAAATCTCCCAGAACTCCCACCCTGGCTGTTAAATCAACCTAAAGTCATACTAGACCTGACAATATATCCTAAATCCAATACTCACCCTGCAGACTATAGAGAAAAACTAAACAACATTCTGGATACTTACCCAAATTGGACACACATTTATACGGATCAAAACAAAGTGGGATGTGCTGCTATTTCAGAAAACACTATTCAGCAGAAAAGGTTACCAAATAACTCCTCTATTTATAGTGCAAAAATTGCAGCCATAAACCTGGCTCTAGATATTATCATCAACCAAAACTCCAAAAAATTTATATTTGTAGACTCATTATCAGTATTAGAAGCAATCAAAAATAAAAAATTAAACAATAAACTCATCAAACTGTTACAAAAGATCCATTCTATCATGCAACACAAAACTTTCTTCTTTTGTTGGATTCCCAGTCACTACGGTTTCCGTGGAAATGATAAAGCTGACATGGTGGCCAAAAATTCCTTAAAACTACAAATAAACGACATAAAGGTCCCATATACGGATTACAAACATTCAATAAACACTTTTATCACAAAGAAATGGCAAGAAAATTGGAACAATTGCCAAAATAACAAACTCTTCCAAATTACCCCTATACTTAAAAAAACCCTCTAGATACCAGAAAATCACGTAAAGAAGAAGTAGTCTTATCACGTATCCGGATAGGACACACATACATAACTCACTCTCATCTACTAAAAAGTGAAGAACCCCCCAAATGTATACCATGTCACGAATCTTACACAGTGAAACACTTTTTACTTCACTGTCATGATCTCACATGAATTCGTCAACACTACTACAAGGCTACAAGTTTAAAAGAACTCTTTGATAAAGAAAATCCTAAAACCATTCTAAATTTCTTAAAACAAGCAAATCTTTACCATAAAATATAAAAACCATCAAATAACAAACTACACCAAAACATTGGCCGAATATACCCAGTAAAAATCGATTCTGAAAATATCAAAAATTTAAATCTTGTATACAGCATTAAATGACCCAAAGAAGGTTGATATGCTGGTTAAACAAACAAACAAACTTATCAAGGCCCAAAGAGCACTTGAGGAGAAGAGTTATTACTGTGTATATATTTTTTAATTGTTTTTTTTCCCCCGCTTTCTTTTTTCCAGGTTGTTGAATTTGGCGCTTTAAACAAAGAAATGGTACGCTTTCTGAGACAGGTTCTAATGACGATCTTTGAGAAGTCACCAAGCCATGTCATCGACCAAGTGTTCGAGCGAGTGTCATGCCAGGCGAACTTGTACAAATTCCGTGAGGGCCTTCGTCTGTTCATGATCCACTTTCTTATTGGACGTAAACAAAACAAGAAGTTATCGCCAAAGATTTTGGAGTCGATACAGAGTGCGATACAACGTTTGGCTGTTCCACATTCTTCGATGTTGCTATAGAAACGGATGCCCAGGTAGAAAGCAGATGTACAGTTTGAGGATTTTACAAGAACATCAACGAACTGTTTACAAATGCGACCTGAGTCATGCATGTAAATAATTATACATAAATAAAAGCAAGAGAAATATTTTTAAATATACAAGTTGTTTTGTTTGTGGTTCCTGACTCCCAGATTGCAGATCTTTGAGTCTCTGAAGATCAGCTGCAAGAAATTATGATTTTGGTGTACCTGTACAAACATGAGGCATTTTTAGATTATTATTAGGGCTGTGACAACAGCATATTCTTTTCATTGTTTTGACTCTTGAGTATATATCCGTTAATATCTTATATGTTTTATATAGAGTGATGTGGTTCTCGGTTGATTGACTGTGTCTTACTGTGTCGGATATATACTTGAGAGTTAAAAGAATGAAAAGAATATGCTGTTGTCACAGCCCTAGTTATTATACCTGGGAATGTAAAATTTAGTGGGAGTGACTCTCTAGATATTCAGATTGCTCAGGAGAAGGAATATAACTACAGGGATGTATACTCTGCTGAACAAAAATATATATGTATATTAGGCTTTAACCCTAACCCTAACTGAAACGGCCAAAATTATAGCTTGTTGACTTAGAATGTGTGCTTTTATACCATATTGATGGCTGAACATTTTTTTTTTTTTTTTTTACATGGCGTTCACTACTTATCAAGGCCCAATGGCCACTCAGGGATAAGGGTTATTGTGTGTACAGTAATCAAAGGGATAGTGTAGCAATAGTATTGGAGAATTTGTAAGGTGTCATTACTTAGGGGGGGGCCGGTTCATCAGGAATTTGTTTGTGTTGGACTTGAAGACATCCAGGTTGAAGTCGGGAGGGAAACAGGCAAGCGGAACAGAGTTCCACAGGCGTGCAGTTCTAAGAAAGAAGCTTTGTTCATGGTATCTACGTTTTGATTTAGGCACAAATAGGGAGTGGGGAAAATTATTGACGGTGGTTTCAGCTAGTCGGATGTTTTTTGAAAAAGATTGGCGAGGGGGGGACCAGAGAATGGAGCTCAGACGAGCACCTGCCATAGAAATAATGATAGAACACTGACAGGCTCGCTACGTCTCTTCTGTGGGAAAGAGGTTGCAGGGTAGAGAAAAGGGCATCCGCCACCAAGCTACAGAGTCTATTTTGTACTCTGTCAAGGCAGGATAGGTTGTTTTTAGCAGCCCCCGCCCAGATGTGGCAGCAGTACTCCATCTTTGGACGTACTTGGCTCTTATAATATATCGAATGGATACCATCTATAATATAAATCTCACCTGTCTGTTTAAATGTATGTATGTTTGTATGTCTGCCTAAAATGTTCGACAGATTTTCAGTATCGTTTTAAAGCTCGACCTTTCGGACAAAAAATATCGAAAAATTAGCTAAAAACATTAATTCCTTCACCCCCAACTGGGCACTTTTCTACAAGGAAGGGTCGCTTTTTTCACCGATATTTTCGAAAGTCATCCCCTCTTTTTGATTGACTAGCCTTAATTTAAACCTTCACCACTTCCGGTTTGGCAATGGATGCAACTGCAAAGACGTCATGTTTTTTTCTTGTTTTTTTTTATACACGTTCTTTTCCTTGACAGTACAAGTTCCAGCCTGCCTGCCTACTTCCACATTTTTGTTTGCTTGCTCAACACACATCTCCAAACACCCAGGCTAGTAATATTTAATTTGCTGCACTGTATCATAACAAAGGTCCATACAAAATTTTTGCTATATCGGCCCAGTAGTTTACAAGAAAAACTGGAACAGACAAATAGACTATATAAGTCGTCTTGTCAATCTGTCTGTCTGAGGAACAGTCTCTACAAAACTCTTCTGTCAATTTTTGGTCTACAGACTTGAAACTTGATATATAGGGTATTTGAAACTGGTAAAAATTCAATTCGGTCTCTAACCGGGAAGCCAGCAGCACCTGTAAACTCCAAATGTAAAACAAAAACAAACAAACAAACAAAAAAAAACCCAGAAAACTTATTTTGCACAACACGTTTATTTTTAAATAGGATCTTCTTTATATTTTGTCAATACAAGACTTGTCACAAATCATACGGTTTGAACATTATACCATAAATTTTCCAGATAAATTTCCATTTAGTAATTGTATAAGGCTATGGATTTGTTGAGTCATTCATGTATAATTCGTAGATTTCAGCACAAAATTATTCAAAACTCAATCTAGACAGAGGATCAAAATATATTTCACATTTCAAGAATATAATATTTCAGGGGGGGAAAAAAAAAGGATTCAATAAATTATCATAGCAAAGTATAGATTTACATGATTAAAGAAAAAACAATCACTGCGGCAAAATAGCCATTAGTATATCCCTTAAAACATATCACAGCATTCGACAGTAAAGCCTGTGAGATCTTGGTACTGGGGAGATGATAAAAAAAACTTTTGAGACCCCAAAAATGTTGACTTCAGAAAAAAATAGACCCAATAGCAGCACTTATAAAAGGGTTATAAAATTGGCAAGACATAGGTATTTTAGATTCAGGAAAATAAAACAATTTTCTTTGTTTTTTTTGTTGTTTTTTTTTTTTAATTTATAAAAAGTTTATCTCAAGAATGGGGGGGGGTCACTAAATGTATGACAAATTAAGACACGACAAATGTACGACTAAGCATGACAACTGCTTCTACTTATGCTCTATTCGTGTGTTATTTATGCACGTCATTCGAGTAACCTGCGATTTTATGCCATGAATAACAAAAAGCAACTGATTTTAAACATGTAGTGTTCATTTCATTTACGTAGGTAGGAATTACCTTGTAACGTTTTTTTTAAATACATGGATTTTGCTTAATTGAGGTGACTGAAATAGGAATTTGCCTCTAAATTAATTTATTAATCTGCCCTAAAAACATCAAAGTTTGTTGACGTACATTTGGAAGAAACCATTTATATAAATAAGCAACATAAAAAAAGTTTAAGCCTAATTTTAAGAAATAACTAAGTAATGGAGTCACATTGTCTACAGTAATTTCAATTTGAAACAGATGCAGTGATTAGCCGACGGTAGCCAATCAAAACGCGTCTAACAAAAGCTGAAGCTTGCTCACACAGAAAACGTCTCTCATTAAATGAAATACAGCTATTTATGAGTGATAGTAGAACTTCTGACTGTGAGAAAACAGCTTTCTCGTAAATATTACTAAGCAAAATAAAATATCCATCAAATTAAATATGAACGCTTTTCTGTCACCAACTATAGTTCCCGGTGTAGGAGGAATTAACTAGAATTAAATACAGTAAAACTCGCATGCACAAATACCATTCAAGGGAAATAATTATACTTAACTATAACGGAGTTATCCCCCCTTACACCCGTTTCTTAAACTAGATGGAATGAAAACCTAAGTGAAAATTATAAGTGAAACAGTGTTTCACTGAAACACGTATCAATAATTAAATATTTATGAAAAAAATCTATATATAAAACAGTAGATTAAGCGTAAATATTTAACTGGTACACTCTTGAACTACTCCTCACGTAAGACTGAAATTAACAGGAAATAGTAATCACGGATGGATTATAACTAGTAAAATCTTTGTTTGGATGGATGAATAACGGGTTCTTTTACATCGTGAGAACGAAATTCAAATATCGAAATATTGAATTTCAAGTTAAACAAATTATTAGAAAACATGAAAGCAAAATGTTTACAAATGTAAACATGCGTTGACATATATGTAAAAAAAAAAAATGTCATATTTGTAAAAAAAAAAAGGTAACAAATGCAAACATTTAAAATATTAACATCAGTAAACGTCTCAAATATTAACATCTAAAATGTTGGCATATATGTGAAGATCTAAAATGTTCGCATATATGCAGACATAAAATGTTAACATTGTACAGGGTGTCCAAAAAGTTATTGAAGCGTTTAAAACTTAAATAGATTCTTTTTTTGACGATATCTTTCTTTGATTTTAACAAAATCTGACTAAGAAAAAAAAAAAAAATGCAAAATTCAAACAATTTTTATTTATGAAAATTAATGTCTTTTAAATGTTGCCCATTTTCAGCTTCGCATGTTTGTGTGCTTTCCAAAACATTATTTATGACAGATTACAGAATTTCTGGATTGCGATTTAACTCCTTTATTTCATTCCTGATGTTTTCCTTCAATTCTTGCAGGGTTTAGGGTTTGTTAACTTAGACTCTTTCTTTAAGATATCCCAATAAGAAAAAGTCGGGGCTAATCAAGTCTGGGGAACATGGTGGCCATTTGACATTGCCATAGCGAAAGATAATGTTGCCATTGACCCCTGATTTTGGTAAAACAATTCCACAACTTGCGTGCATGGTTCAATACTTAATTTCCAAAATATTATCTGTAAAATATCTGAAAAAATAATCATTAATGGTAAAATGACAAAGATTTTTAACTCTTCAGGGACTTTTTGGACACCCTATGTGTATATATATATATATATATATATATGTATATAAATTTAAAGGAGATTAGAATAATAGTCTAAAGAGCAGAGTGTATTTTAATGTAATAGTAAAATTACTAATTTAATTAAAATACAGGGAAAGAAAAAGTGCTCGTTGTAATTTAGATATATATAATAAGCTCGATAGGTAAATATCCTAGAGCTAATTTAATATTCAGTAATGTGATTGATGATTTAAAATTCAAATTAGAATTAAATTAAAAATCCGTTTCACAAGAAGGAACAACAACAAAATCAATAATTTGTACGATCGTTTCCAAAACATGACAGATTGCAGAATCTGTAGAATGCGATTTAACTTCTTTGTTTCTTTCCTGATGTTTTCTTTCAATTCTTGTAGGGTTTGGAGTTTGACGTTTTGAGGTCTGCAAGCTCATGGAATGAAATAAGGGAGTTAAATGGCAATCCAGAGATTCTGCAATCAGTTGTGAAAAATGTTTTGGAAAGAGCACAAATATGTGAAGCTGAAAATGGGCAACATTTAAAAGACATTATTTTTCATAAATAAATAAATAAATAAAGATTGTTTGAATTTTGCAATTTTTAAAAAATTTCCCAATATCTTGGTCAGATTATGTCAAAATTACAGAAAGATGTCATCAAAAATAAGGAATCTATTTAAGTTCCAAACCCTTTGGTGACTTTTTGGACAGCCTGTATACAAACGTTTAAACATGTTTACATATATATAAACATGTAAATGGTTGATATATATGTAAACAAAATGTCGGCATATAAGTAAACACATAAAATTGTTAACATATATGTAAACGTGTAACATGTCAACAAACGTTAGCATGCTAATTGTCGGTCATAAATGTAAACGTGTAAAATGTTTACATTTACGTAAACATGTAAACGTTAACATGCAAAATTGTAAACGTGTGTTAACACGCATAAACGCGTAAGTTGTTAACAAAAAATGTAAACAAATGTTAACATAAATTTAGACTTAAATAGAAGGATAGGCAGAAATTGTTGATTTTGTTGGATGAAACTTTTGACGAAGTGAGAAGAAAAAAGGTGCATCTCATAACTGACTAGCTGTATCATTCGGTGTTGTCCGGGAGTCTTTTTACTTTCATTTTTGTTTCGCTTATTGACCTCCACTCTTCATAATCTAATTTTGTTTTTCTGTTCGTGGAATTCTTGTAAAAAAATATTTCCACTGTTTCCTTTTCTTCCTGAGAATTCTCCGGAATGGCGCTGCTGCTCTTGAGAAAAAAATAAACTCAGAAACTCCTTGGTCTTTCTTTCTCATCAAATCATTCCAGTCATTATAGGAGTAACCGGGCTAATGAAAAAGAATTTCAAAAACTATCTGGCGAATATACCCAGTGAACCAAGTGCAAGAGAAATACAAACAATAGCACTTAAAGGGACGGTCAGAATCTTACAAAGATCTCTCCATTGGAATAACTAAACTAATGGGAGAATGTTTGGCATCCGATAGAATGCCCCATCCCCAGCAAAAACAAAGCGATAAGAAAATTAAAACGAAGAAGTGAGAATATATACCAAAAGAAACATTTAGAAAACAATTCATACACCATTCACTATGACTATGAAATTCTTACAGCTAGAAAATGGAACCTGTTAAACCTGACAGTGATATGTGACAAGAGGAAACAAGTAGCAACCCTAGTTAAAGTCAGTGCCGAGAATGATGTGGACTTGAACAGAGCTGAGAAGATAACAAAATACGTTCTTATGTACGACATGAAAAGAAACTGGAATCTTAAAAAGATCTCCATCATGTTCCCTTTTCTTCTTTAGATTCTTATGGGTAGCTCTGCTCTCGATGAGAAATTGACTCTAAAAATTCTTGGCCTTCCTTTCTCATCAAATCTTTCTTGGTGTCCAAATATTAAATCCATTGCTCTTTCTGCTTCTCGTAAAGTCGGTTCTCGCTATCGCTCTAAACACTTTCTCACACCCGAGGCAATTCTCTATCTCTACAAATCTACTATCAGACCATATTTGGACTGGTGAACATCTCTCCCATTTGAAGGTTCTTGATAAAGTGCAGACACGTATTTATAATTTGAGTGGCCACCACCCTTTCTTCTTTTCTGCACCCCCTTCCTCTCTCACACACACAGACACGTGATGTTGCAAGTCTCAGTCTTTTTTTATAAATGCTATTATGTCATGTGTTCTTCAGAGTTGTTTGAGCTATTCCTTGCTTCCTTTGTTTCAGCCCATTTGGCTCGTTGGTCTAGTGATCTTCCATCAATTTGCCGTTTTGATACCACATTGTAATACAGCTTCCTATTCCAGAAGCTTTTTTTTTTACAAAAACTGCTTGTGGAACTCTTCATGCTGATTGTTTTCCTCCTACCTATAGCCTTGGTCTTTTAAAACAATAGGTATCTTCCTGTTTTTGCAATAATCAGCTTTCGTTCTTGTTTGGCCACCAGCCTGTCTTTTCTGCAACCTCTTTCTCACAGACGTGATGTTGCTAGTCAAGTGTTTTTTTTTGTTTTTTTTTTTTAAATACTATTATGGTATGTATTCGCCAGAATTATCTGAACTATTCCCTGTTTCCTTTGTTCCAGCTCATTTGACTCGTTGGTCTAGTGGTCTTCATCAATTTGCTGTTTTGATAAAAAAAATTTTGTACTTTCACCTAACAGTTCATGGTATTCATAAAAATCATTCATCTTTTCTAATAATAAAACAACTACTGTTTACAAAAAAAAAAAAACGTTTACTACAAATTTTCCTGAAAAAAAAAAAAACAACAAAAAAACTGTACTAACAAAAACAAACAAAAACATTCATCTTTTCTTGAAAAAAAAAAAAAAAAAACTTTTGAATAGAATAAAATTTAATAATACAAAACGCAACTTTTCTTGATAAAAAAAAAATATATATATTCAGTAAATTTACAGCAGATTTTATTTATTTTTTTTATTTATTGTATTTTCATTTTATTTTCTGGGTTTGTTTGTTTTAAAATTCGTCTGCATCTGTTACTTCACTTGGTTTCATCTGGTGATTGACGGAAAATCCCAAGGATTCAGGTCAAATACTGCAAGAGTACTGTTTTGCAATAAAATTGATAGGACATGTTATGAAATATTGAAATGTAATTCCCATGAATACTTTCCAGGTTTTTTTTTTTTTAATGACAAAATAGACATGCAACAAAGCAGTATTTAGTGCTTGTTTTCATCGGTTCTCTTTTAAACCAACGCATTTCAGGTGAAAACATTATTACGTATTTATGTGTCATGGCGAAATTTGTATAAATTCCAAATATCACGGAAAATGATCCCGTAGCAAAAGAAAGGTAATAAAGTATTTATTTGTAAGATGCATTGCTATCTAGGTCTGACTTAGAAAACCCGATAAGATAAATTGATGTTAGATTTGGAGTTTTTGAATGCATGTAGACATAGTGTGGGCAGTGGCAGAATATTTTTATTTTTATGTTTGTAAGAGCAATGTAAATAGCTGTAAATTTGGAGAGAATGAAAAAATCAAATCGATAGAAAAAAAAGAAGTCAAGAAGCAAGAGTTGAAGGTATAATACTCTATCATATAAAGTTCAAATGTCTGTCTGTATGTCCAGCTAAAACTTGAAAAATACACAACAAAATCATACAAAGTTGATATATATTTTTTTTTAATCAGCATAATCCTGCATACATAATACTTAAAAAGATTCATTACTTGGAGCTCATATCGGCATTTATATCATTTAATGTTATCAAGACGCTCACGCATCTTAAAAGATGCATATGCGTCTTGATGTTATGATATAAAAAGAAGTAATCCTGATTTTTTTTTTTTCTTTTCTGAGTTATTTCTTGAGTTACATGCGTGTGTGTGAGTCCAGTAAGAGAAATAGACTTGGCAAAGAAGAAAGAGGAGGTGAGAAAGGGGAAAAAGGAAGAGAGATGAATAGAAGTTATGCTTCACTGATGCCCCAGGTAATGCCAGATAGATCTGCTAGTAAGAATAAAAAAAACAAAACTTGAAAAAAATTGCAACGTTTTTAATGGCACAAAATATTTCCCTTTTAAAAATGAAAAAAAAAAAAAAATATATATATAAATATATAAGACAAAAAATATCAACCAAAAAATAAAAATAAAATGTTAATACATCTCCTCCTCCTCCTCCTCCCATAATAATAAATAATAAGATGAGCATTTCAATTATTTGTACGCGTTTCAAAAATGTCGCTTTGCTTTTCTGTTGTCGAAATTTAATATTTGAAAGTTTTGAGACCAACTTCAAATTGAAATCTATTAGAAAAATTTCATTTTTATTTAATTATTTTTTTTTTTTTACTAATTACGTGCCTTAATCTGTCATATATAAATTTTAAAACCGCTATTTTTTTTTTTTTACATTATCGTTTACGAATCCTTTTGCCTAGAAACCTGAAACAAATATTTGAAAATAGACATGTTCTACCATTTCTAGCGAAAGTATGTACATTATCATCTTTCATACACATAAAAAACATGAGATTGTCCAATCAAACAGGTTGTGATTGATAATTAATCTGATGTTGCTAAGGTACAAAAACATCAGACTACCCTTTTACCATTTTAAAATGAATCGTTCCAAAATCAAATTATATTGTTCTGTACGATCACAGTTTTTGATCACTTGGAGAGAAAAGACTACCACCCTCTCTGGTTTGCTTTTACCTTATTGGTATCTGTCATTCAGAGGTTTCTATGTTAGCTACTGTGGGTTGGTGACACTTTTGCTCAAAGCAGAGTTGGCATAAAAGTGTTCTTGAAATTTTATTATATATCTTAATTTATTTATGATGTTCTGCAATTCCTGAAGAGTTTCAGGAATTGCAGAACATTTCAGAAAATTTAAATGTCATATGATAGAAAATAATGACATCATTAGTCATCCCAGTATAGAACTAAACTGTATTTGGAAGCCCCTAATCACAAAATCACTGAAAAAGAAAACATGACATATGCCCAGCCCAAGGGAGGAAACTTCACAAAAACAAAACAAAAACCCTCCTTTTTTCTTGAAGTTGCCCCCACCCCCACCCCCTGCATTGTGTTAAAAAAAAAAAAAAAAAAAATATGCATGGGTATCGATCTTCTGTTTCGTAAAACATTTTTTTCACTAATATTAACAATTAGTATAGATATCCCGAAAAATTGAGTCATAGGAAAGCCTTTAAAAAATATATTAGTGACCCCTGAAGATTGACTCTTCTTTATGATCTACAGACCCACCCTCAAACCCACGGTTCGAATTCTTGTAATGCAGAGCCAACCCTATTTTCCTTACTAGAGATAAAGAAGCATGTTTTCAACACCCAAAGAAGGTCGTAGGTTGCAGCGACCGAAACGTTGTGCTAATAACACCCAAGACGAAAATAATAATCCGATTAATCAACGTAACACAAGCAGTTCGTTGGTGTAAACTTTTTCATTGAAATATTTCCACAATAAAAAGTCAAAGCTAATCCAGTCTAGAGAATGTGAAGGTCAGTTCACATTGCAAGCGTTTTTATTTTTGCTTCTTTTAGCAAACATTTTCGCCATAACTTTCCTTAAAAAATACCATGAAAAATAAAAAATTCTATTTTAGCTACTTATTGACCATCCTGTATATATATATATATACATATATACTGTATATAGACAATATAATATATACTGTATATAGACAATACTCATTGGTTTAAAAAAAAAACCCATACAAACTCTATGAAAATCTACAATGTTTACAATGAGATTTTGCTTACATTCAACAGGTGCCAGCAGATGACAGTATAAGTCTTAGAAGCGCCGACTATCAGTTAAACAGTTGAATTTCGATACTGGCACGAGACACCTGCTTGTCTAGCTGCACTAAAGAGCTGTGATACAGCGAAACAGTGTCCGTGGATGACTATATGCTTCCCCTTGTTACAATTTTAAATGACTAGATTATTTATTTTAAAATATTTAGCTGACAATGTGAATAATTTATTACAGAAAAAAAGAGTCATTCTTTTTCTTAATAGCATTTATCCTGGTAGACACTTAGTATTTCTTTTTTGTTGGTTGGTTTTTGTTTTACAGCATATCAATCCTTTTCAGGTTATTTAACGCCTAATCGTGCGATTCTGAAGAAAATTATTTTTAATAGAATTTTTTTTTTTTTTTTTCAAGTCGCTTTCTATTTAACCCATAGTTGGGACCCTAACAGGTATTACCACTTCAGGTCAGAGTGTACCTGGGAGCAATGGCAATTAAGGGGTGGCTCCACACTCCCCAAAGCCCACAAGCTGGAGCCTCACTATCGGATATAGTTTAAGGTTATATCCAGGACCACTTAGTATTTAAAAAAAAAAAAATTATTATTTAATGAGAAATTATAGAGATTAATAATAAACCACTGTGGATTTTCCACAGGGCTCCTACTTGTAATTATTATTTTTTGTATGATTTATTTATCACTTTTGTCATGATTAAAACAATATTAATATATAGACCATATGTTAAGTAATTCAACCGGTAGTTCTCACAAGGATGTCACCTGATTTTGCTATCAAAAAGAGAATAGTATAACAAAATGTGGAGGTGATGTTTCAAACGATAACACCCTCCTTCCCTCTGCTCCTATTAGTAATGGTCGCCCACACTGGTCAAAACAGCAACTACTTAAACAATTAAAGCATGAATTATCTTTCCTTGCAATTACTACTACTTGAATAAGTAAAGAATGAATTGTCTCCCCTTGAAACCACTAGTACTTGAAAAAGCATGAGGTGCCTTCCTCCCTCCATGATTTCTTCTCCTTGAGGAAGAAGGAGTTATTTTCCCTGTAATCACTACTACTTGAATAAATAAAGAATGAATTGTCTCCCCCCCCTGAAATTTCTATTATTTGAAGAACAATGAGTCGTCTCCCCTGCATTCATGCTGATTTGAATGAGTAAAAAATAGGTTGTCTCCCCCTGCAATCACCACCACTTGAATAAGTAAAGAATAGGTTGTCTTACCCTGCATTCACGATTGCTTAAATAAGTAAAGAATGAATTCTCTCCCCTTGCAATTGCAATTATTTGAAGAACAATGAGTTATCTCCCCATTCGATTATGATGATTTGAATAAGTAAAAAACAGGTTGTCTTCCCCTGCAATCACTACCGCTTGAATAAGTAAAGCGTGCGTTGTCTCCTCACGCGATCACTATTACTTAAAAAAAAAAAAATTAAGCATCTGTTGAATAGAAAATAATTTAAACCTGGTTTAAAATTTCTAGCAAATTCTCATGTACTAAGAGACAGAAAATTTTGGTAGCGTTTTACTTTTGATCATTTTTATGAATAGAGATTAACACAACATTACCTCATCAAAATTATAGTTTTATAACAACATGGTTCAATGAAGAAATTAAAGTTCAAATGATACTGTAATAAATTTAACCTTCAAAATACTATTTGAAAAGAAAAAAGTATTTTGTAAGAACAAAAAAAAAACAACAAAATTCTTAAAAGATTCCTAGGCAACGGCAGATAATTTTTTTTTTTTTGATAATTTAAAAATAGTTGATTCAAAGGATAGAAATTTAAACAATTTCTACAGCAATAAATACCCTTTGTTCAGTTGATATGATGAGATGATGGCCTAAGAGAAATAAGTACATATATGATGATTGGTCTCTTAGATGTAAATCCAATGTAACTCACGTGACTATTAAAGAGTGCTCAATGCAGGACAGAGCTGATATATAGTCTGTTTATTGTACAAACATTATTGGTTACATATGTGCATACATGTTTCAGTGGAATCTCAATTCAAGGATAACACATCAAACCAAAAAAAAAAAAAATGATCCAAATATTAACCCATAGTTGGGACCCTAACAGGTATAACCACTTCCGGTCAGAGTGTACCTGGGAGCAATGGCAATTAAGGGGTAATTGTGCCAACTAAAAAAAGTGCTATTTATATGCGTGGTTGCCAAAAGAGCACTTTTAGCTAGTTGGCACAATTACCTCGGACTTGGTGCTAATACCCCAAAGTATGGTATATATATATCCATTTTGGGATGACAAAAAATTTACTGACAGAATCTTTGAAGATGTTGGAGTTAGCTGAGGATGTGAGGTTGGCTGGTTGGTTGTTTTTGTTTTACGGCATATCAACCCTTTTCGGGTTATTTAATGCCGAATCCAAAGATTTTGAAGAAAAAATTTTTAATAGAATATATTTGTTGTTTTCAAGTCGGTTTCTATTTAACCCATAGTTGAAACCCTAACAGGTACTACCACTCTGGGTCAGAGTGGACCTGGGAGCAATGGTAATTAAAGGGTGGCTCCACACTCCCCAAAGCCCACAAGCTGAGGCCTCACCACTGGATATAGTTTAAGGTCATATCCAGGACTGAGGATGTGAGAGAAAGGAAGGAGGAATCCATTATAAAAAAAAAAACTAAAAAAACTTTGATATTATTGATTTTATTATAACTTCTAGATGAATTTTATAGATGATCGTTAATTTGTTAATTAACTTGATGTATTGGTCTTTAATATATGAAACAGATGTAGAATTAACAATAAAAAAAAATTCTGACTTTGTAACTTAGCAATTTATCTCGTTGATTAATGGATATTAGAAAAATTTACGTGGCAAACGTTTTCATTTGGAGAAGGGTGTACGCTGTTGAGCTCTCATTGTTACTCATGTCCGTGTCTTGCCGGTAACTCATAAGTGTATGGTTGTTCATTTTTCACAGTGAAATGGGTTTCAGGGTTTCTCTTAAACAATGATGTTTAATTAAATAAAAAAAATAAAAAAACATCTCAGTTTAAAAAATGATTACAACTAAAACATACACAAGTATGTTTAATCATAAATGCAAAACGCAAAATAAACTAATAGACCAGGAAGAAAAAAAAAATCACCGTAATAACTGATTAGCAAATGCATTTAGTGCACGTAGACTACTTGATGAAGATAACATTTAGGATGCTACATTACAGGAAGCATCTAGATCTAAATTGGCACATAATTTTAAACATTTATTTGCTCTCGTGTTGACTACTTGTGCCGTATATTATCCAACATGACTTTGGTATACATACAAAGAAGCATTTAACAAAACTTTTCTTCTTAGGGAATGCAATCAACATCCTGTAGTCCAAGTTCGAATCCATAGCCTTTGAGCCCCTGGAGAGGCATAGGCCATCTACAACTTTGTAGATGTTTTTGTAGCAAGGAGTTCTTTTTTCAGGCTGAGGATGCTGATCCCACGCCCAACCTTCCCAGAAGGTACATACAGTGCCTAGCCTTCCCAAATGGTCACCCATCCGGTACTGGCCAGAATCAATGTTGAACCACTTTTACTATAAATGTTGGCATTAAATGCCCGTTGATGTATGTCAGAGACAACCATTGTAATCTGTTGTAATATGTCCATGTGTGTGTATGTATGAATATTTATGTAGCTCCTCTCCGTGAGGTCAGACACAAGGTCGTGTGAATTTGATGAAAGAGTTCCCGTGAAATAAACTAGATTCGAACTTGGTACATCTAAATTTTAAGTCTGCCGTTAACCATTTTAGGCACAGTTACCCCCCTCCCCCCCAACTTCTGCTTGTATCCGCAGTATCCACAGAGTAGCTTCGAACAATTTGGTCTTTACTGTTGTCTATGTGAAAACGGATCCTCTGCAAAGCAATCACATTAAATGTATCCAGAGATAATGTTTGTCTTATATCCAAAAACCTGTTGCCACAGTGCAAAGATAAAAATTCCCATTCACGGCACCTCCAGTTTGTGGATAAGGAAATGGTCTTCAGATATGGAAGTTAACTATAAATGCCAGTTGAACCAGCTTCTTCAAAAGGAGGAAGTTTCATGAGAATATCAGGTTCACAAACAGTCTCCAGTCATGTGTATATCTCAGAGCAGATGATGACTCTCAGAGCAGATGATGACTTTAGGTTTTTGCAGTTCTTACAGGAAGGTGTGGTGTCAATGTACCTACGTACATCCTCTGGTATTCCCAAATGGTCCCCAATCTGGTACTGACCAATCTCAACGTTGCTTAACTTTAATGATATAATGAGAATAAGCAGTGGCAGACAAAATCATGGGTTCACTCCCTTGGCAAGGTATAGCACCCGTCAGCCACCCTTACCAGGTTATCGGTGAAGAAAAATCATTAGATAATATAAAATAAAAAAAATTAAAATTAAAAAAAAAAATGAAAGGATTAATTGAAGCTGTTTAAACCATAGTCAAAGTCATTTCACTGAAAATAGGCGATTGAATCTTAGAAAATTACAGTTGTGCCAACATACAATTCGTGAATCAACTTGTCCTCTTCTCAAAGACAAAGAACAAATATGTAAAATGACATATCTTAACAGAGGCTTATGCATCTTCAA
This sequence comes from Euprymna scolopes, assembly GCF_053919585.1. Classification (NCBI taxonomy): domain Eukaryota; kingdom Metazoa; phylum Mollusca; class Cephalopoda; order Sepiida; family Sepiolidae; genus Euprymna; species Euprymna scolopes. Next base: position 31,342,169 of record NC_136493.1, read on the forward strand.
AATATTTAAAGCAAAAAAAAAAAAAATATATATATATATATATATAAATAAATAATAAAATAAATAAAAAAGTATTATCTTAAATATCTGACTGTCAAAAAGAGGATCTTGTCAGCTCTTGTCATCAAGTGGCTTCACGCCTTGTCTGGAGTGATTTAAAAAAAAAAAAAATTGTTTTTTTAATTAATTTTTTTAATTATTATTTTTTTTTCGAATAAAAAGAATAACACAGTTCAGAATTTGTGCAGTTTATCTTCAAGAATTTGATTTATTTTCTGCAACCCGCACTCCCAAAACCCCATCCCAATCAATTAATTTCCTTTTTGTTAATTGTCCCCGGACATGAACCAGACCCAGACCCAGACCCCCCCCCCTCCCACACATATTGTCATTTGTGAAACATTTTCCGATAACGTTTTTCGTTGAAGGTTGAGCAAGAGTAAATGTATCAATAATAAAATGTACAAAAAAAAAATCCTTGTTTTCGTCCCATCTCCCAGTTTTTTCTTTTCAAAAGATGAATTCGTGCAAATGAATGCGCAAAGTGAATGGATATACACATACGGAACCTCTAAGCTAAAATTAAAATCAAACACCAACTAATCCATTAGATTTCCGGAAAAGTGATTTTCCTGTAAATCAATAAATTAATGTAGAATGGCTGGCTATACATACACATATATATATATATTTATATCTACATATATATATATATATATATATATATATATATATATATATATATATATGCACACACACACATATATATATATCAATCAAGGCAATAGGAATAAAATGTTTACTCAATAAAAGCAAGTGTAAACTTCAACCTAATATAAATATTAATATTTATATAATCATCCCAACCAAATAAAAAAGCTCACACAATAGGGAGTAGAGCTTGCTTTGATTTCTTTTCCTTATAAACAAGGGCAGTAACTCACAATAATATATATGTTATATTATTTACCTCCTCTCCAAGGACAAATATGGGTTTAGTGAAAATGTTTATGTTGAAGGAACTGGATTCAAACTTGTTGGTATACCCAGGTTTTCAGACCGTGTCATTTACCTATATATATATATATATATATATATATATATATATACATACACACACACACACACACACACACACACAGAGGAGACAATAGGAGTGGAAAATAAATTCACAAACACTATATATTGGAAAATATAGAACGAGTCATTTATTTAATAAGAATATACACACAATTATTTGGGGGATAAAGGGGACTCTTTATACAAAATGACTCATTCTATATTTTCCAATATATAGGTTTTGTGAATTCATTTTCCACTCCTAGGTGCTTCTTCGGAATCATAATGAAAATCGAAAAAACTGAATTTTCAGCGAAAAACAATGTCATATCAGAATTAGTAACATATTACTACAATTATTGAATAAAGCATTTGCTTTCACGATCTAGTGATCCTCCATTATTATTTTAAATGTAACTTAAACAAGGGAAGTAACTAATAATTTGGAATCTTTCTTATTTAAGTAAAACTTGCAATTTGCTTCAAAAGCAATTTTCATTAATAATCAATTTTCTACTTCATACATTTTTCGTAATTTTTGGATATGTTATCAATTTCGACATGACAAATTGAAATGAAATTTTAATTCAACTTAAATTTTTTCGATTTTCAATATTATTCTGAACGGTTGCCCAAAATTATATTAATTTGTTCTGGAGCCTGTGAAAATACCAAATATGAAAAGAAAATGTGTGAGGAGGGGGCGAGCAGAGAGGAGGTGCTAAATGATGAAGAAATGGGGGGGGGGAAAAACGTTTGTTTCTTTTTCAATATAAGAAAAAAAAGAAAACAATGTTGAAATTCTGTGATCCATTTTTTTTTTTTTTTAAATCTTAAATGCATTTTTTGTGGGAGTGAGTGGCAGCTAGGTTTCCAATGATAAAAATTGTCTATTCTTGTTGAGGATGAACCAAAAATATTACATATAATATTAGAAAAAAAAACCCTGACTCATGTGTTAACATTGAAACAAAATTGTATCGTGTGTTAACATTGAAAACTGTATTTCATTTTAACATCAAAATAAATTTGTACTACATGTTAACATCGAAACAAAATTGTATCATGTTTTAAGATCGAAACAAAATTGTATTGCATGTCAACACTGAAACAAAATTGTATCACGTTTTAATATTGAAAGCTCCAATTAAGGTAAATAAAAAAAAAATAAATAAAATTAAGAACAAATGCTTCATCTATAAAGCAGAAAACAAACAACCAATGCAAAGAAATGACTTTTGGATTTTGTTCATGGGAAACAACAAGTTGCCAATAAAATCTATTCAGAATCTTATGTACAAGTATAAATATATAGAATTACAAATATATTCTTTTTATTTTTCAATCTTTTTTTTTTTTGTTATTTTCCCTCTGTAGAAAAAAAAAATTCCAAACTTGTTTTCCAATGTATAGTTTGTTTTGTATATATATATATTTTATTTTTCTGGAATATTAATCTATAAATCTTGGATCAATTTATCTTTTTGTTTTAAAAATCTTTTCTTTAAAAAAATTGTTTTGTTTTTTACTAATTTTTTTTTTTTTTTAACTTCCATAAGTTTTTATAAATATTTCACAAAGTTTAGAGTTTTATTTTTTTCATGTTGTTTGTTTAAAATAAGAATAAAACAAAAGTATATATTACAAGAGCGAAAAATAACAATAATAAACAACGGATGAAATTAATTTAAGGAACCCCAAGATGAGCAGCAAACAAAAGGACTTAACACTGGTTTTTGACTTTTTTTTCTGCTTTTATTGCTTAACGATTTTCATAGTGAAAAAAAAAAAAAATCCAATATTCCTTTTTCGAATTTTCAGACACCATCCCATCACAACTTTTTGTTGAAATTATTTTTATTCTTTAATATTTCTTTGTCACAGATTTGTCCAGAATTCCCCAATATTAAAAAACAAAAGTAAAGAAAAATTTGTATGATGTACGTACCAATTGGCGGGAAGAAAATATCATATTCAAAAAATTATGTAAATTGATCAAGTACTTTTATTTTTATAAAAAAATTTTTTTAAACGATTTTGAATTTTTACTTATGACCCCCACCCATTTCTATGTTAAAAATGGCTTTCTAAGAATTATTTGGAGTTATGTCTCTTGTTTCTTTAGCCTGTTTTCAAAATGGCATTGCGAGATAGTTGCTCCTCAGTTAGCCATAAAATCTTATTTTCTTAAAAATATAACTACTTGATCAAATTACATGATTTTTGGCATACGATATTTTCTTTTGGTCACTGGTTTGCACATCATACAGATTTTTATTTTATTTTTTATATGTATGAGGAATTCTAAATAAGTAATGCTTTGTAAATAAAACTATTTTAATTTTTTTTTTAAATATCAAGAATTTACAAAACAAAAGGTTTTGTAAATAAAATTGTTTTTTTTTTTTTAAATAAAAGTGTGTTTATAAAAACGTGTTTGCAAGTAAAACTATTTAATTTTTAGGCTATTACTAAAACTCTTTATTTACAGAAAATGTATGTTGTATTTTATTGTTCATAATTCAACCGGAAATAATAAAAAGTAACCTATATATATATATATATATATATATATATATATAAAATAAAATTACATTTCTTAAACTTGGCCATTCATTTGTTCTTCTGATCAGTTTTCTTAATTTAATTCTGGGACTTTCACGTGCATATCTAAGCTGACCTAATTATTAACGCTAACTTTCGCGCTTTTTGTCTGGGTCAGTTTGACCTTGCTTTTCAAATTTAAACTTTCACCGGTTTTCGTTTTTTTTTTTTTTTTTTAAACCTTAATTTTTTTGATTCATCCAGCCTTGACAGACATGTTTAAAATTTTATCTCCAGTGCTTTTCTTTTAATGATTTGGAATTCATTCCATTTGCGCTTTTTTCCAAGGAACTCTGCCTTTTGGATTATTTTGGACCATTTGGAATTTACCCATTGGATTGAAATTTTAAATTCGACCGTTTTGGATTTACCATTTTTGGATTTTTACCCTTCACCAGACTATCCATTCATGTGAAATCTTTTTATCATTTTTCTTTTGCCTCCTGTTCCCCTTACCTCACCCTTTTTTTTAACCAAGTAAGATCTGTGACTTACTTGTAGTTTCATTAAATACTTTTATATGCAAAATCCGATCCTGCATTTTGCTAATTCCTGCCCTCTGATGAGAAGGAGAGTATTTCTTCGAAACTCCGCGGATTAAGGACTATCCACTTATCTTGTGCTTCCTTTTTTAAAATTAAATATGTTTTTAACTCTTTTTCAAGATGTCTTTTAACATGTTTTATTAATCATTTGTTCATATATATATATATATATATATATATATATATATTGTAGGTTTTATATTCAATTTTTGGCAGTAAAATATAGAATTTTAAAAACAAAAAAATATATATATATGTATATATCCTCCCAAACCTATGGTCTTAATGAAGGGTAGACTAAAACTTGCTAATATGATTTCAAATGATTTGAAATAACAGCAAGAGGAGACTTGATTCCAAACTTTTTAGATTATTCTCGATGATTGTGCATAGATTTGGTGAAATAAATAAATGTTAAATCATTTCTATATTTCAATTGATATATTTAACATATATTTATTTCACCAAACTTATAGGTGAGCATCAAAAATAATCTAAAAAGTTTGGAATCAAGTCTCCTCTTGCTGTTATTTCAAATCATTTGAAATCATATTAGCAAGTTTTAGTCTCCCCTCCATCAAGGCCAGAGGTTTTGGGGGAAATATCAGATATTTTGTAATTCAAACGCAAAACTTTGATAACAAATAAAAATGATTGACACATTAAATGGCAAAGTTTTCATATTTTTTAAAATAAATTAAGCTAAAAGTTTTTCCAAAAAAACCTTAGTCTTTAAAAATCCAATTATTGGTTGCTTATTTCTAAAACGTTAAAAAAAAAAGTACCAAAAATAGACTCTGGATGATAAATGATCCCCTTAATGTGCGACCTTAAGGGCAAATGTCACATAGCCCACGACACAATTCAGGTCATTACCTTTCCAACGAGCCTTCATTTGTTAAATTCTGACCAATAGTTGCTGAGATTTGGAACTTATAAAATTGTAAAAAAAGGTGGCACACACACACACATATATATATATATATATATATATATATATATATATATATATATATATATATATATATATATAATGTATATATATATATATATAATAGTATGAACATATAACTATGGCAAGTAAGCTATACAGAAACGTTCACAGAAATCATTTAGCCTGAAGCATGAGAGTTCTAGGGTAGCTTACTTATCATTGATATTTTGATTATAATCACACCGGAAGTAAAAAAAAAAAAAAAATCAAAGTTAAAGCTGTGTCCTTTTGATTGCTCCACATTCTAGGGTGCCTCAAATCTATTTGATCCTTATTAACAAGTAACATGTTTTTGGCGGGGGGGAGGGGAGGGGCAGTGAGCAAATAAAATTGTTTCATATTTAACAATATATCAATGAGCATCTGCGATGTTGTACTGGGCTCTCTTACTTCATGACAGCAACAATGAATTTGATGAAGATGATGAAGATGGATATATAACAGTGATAAAATGAGTAACAAAAGAGAGTCAAGAAGCAACATTCTCTTTCTCTCCATCAAATTTTTTTTTATATAGTTTTTTAGAATCACAATATGTTTTTTACATGACTTTTCGATTCAGAAAATCAATATTTATATTTGATATATCTTTCTTCGTATATACATTTCTGGCACACACACACACAAGCACACAAATTATATATATATATATATATATATATATATATATATATATATATATATATATATATATATATATATATATATATCATTGATTCAAAGACCTTTTCCCAAAGTCGAAGTTGAAGCCGTCTCATCTTTTGATTCAATACAGAAGAATTCGCGGACAAGTTCGGGGATGAACGCCTGGTCCATCTCCAGGTTGAGCAGATCCTGAGAATGCTTCAGGCTGATCGTTCGGAGTTCTGTTAATCGCGACAGTAAAATTGCAAATGCGCAACCACCATTATTGCGTTTCTGGTGTTCATAATTGTACAATGCAGTGACAAAATTTTCCTGATATTTTTCTACTAACTTAGGACTTTTTAAGCCAGGTCGATCTGAAAAAAAAAAAAAAAAGAAGAATTTATTAAAATGAAAAAAAAAAAATAAATAAAAATGAATTTATTAAAATGTAAAAAAAAAAAATATGAATTTATTAAAATGTAAAAAAAAAAAATATGAATTTATTAAAATGCAAAAAAAAAAATTGCTAAAATACAAAAAAAAAAAGAAAGAATTTATTAAAATGAAAGAAAAATTATTAAAATGCAAAAAAAAAACGCATTTATAAAAATGCATAAAAAACATTGCTAAAATGCAAAAAAAAAATGAATTTATTAAAATGCAAAAAAAAAAATTAAAATGCAAAAAAATGAATTTATTAAAATGCAAAAAAAAAATGAATTTATTAAAATGCAAAAAAAAAATGAATTTATTAAAATGCAAAAAGAAAATTATAAAAATGCAAAAAAAAAAAAAATGAATTTATTAAAATGCAAAAAGAAAATTATCAAAATGCAAAAAAAAATTATTAAAATGCAAAAAAAAAAAAAATAAAAAAAAAAAAGAATTGTTTTGGCATTAGAAAATAGGCATCAATTTTTCTGATTCCGATAACCCCAAATCTTCAGATTTTTCTGATTTCTGATTCCTATTAATCATCACTAATATATATATATATATATATAAATAATTCTATAGTAAGTGTGTATTCAAAGATGTGAAACTAATTTTGTGGACATAGCAGAGAAGATGCAAAACTGTCACTTTGGGAGAATATATATAATGATAACGATTGATTTAAATTCATGTAAATAAATATACATACAGATACATACAAACAAACATATATATATATTTAAGATATTTTAATATATATATATATATATATATATATATATATATATATATATATATATATATAGACAGAGAGAGAGAAAGAGAAAGAATAAATGACAAAAAACTATATTCCAAAATTCATGATGTTGACCATCTTATAATTTATTCCTTTAATTCAGTTGACATTTACAATTCTTGACAGTATCTGTTTCGTAGCGCAAAATCAATCACTTAAATTATGTATCAATCAGTGAATCTATTATGCTCTTAACTGATCAGAAGAAATAGCAAAATCTGAAAATTGGAAGAGAAGCTGCAAATACCTTTAGTATGTTTCCATTACGCCATTAAAGATTGGTATATATTATAAGAAAATATATTTCTACAGAAATATATACATATATTTTTCTTTTAAATACGCGTTTATTTATTATACAGTAATGATTTGTGCAAAGATGCAAAACTAATTTTGCGGACGTACCAGAAAAGATGCAGATCGCAGTGAGCAAAGCAAATTCAGTATTGTCTGCACTAATTTCAGATAAGCTGTGAAAAAATTTGAAGGCAACTTCAGCATAATTACTGATACCAAGGGCACTCATGTTTTCCTGTGTAACGGGGATGCCGGTCATAAAAACTATCGTCTGATCTTTAGAGTCATAACAACGAGCAGCTCTCAACGTGGTAACTTCACTTGATGCTTCCTACAAAAAGAAAAAAAAGAAAAGAAAAACATAAAATCACATTAAAAAAAAACATACCTATTAAGGTACAGAATTTAAAAAATGCATTTTTTGTCACTTCTTGCCATATTTTCTGGTCCTGCTACCTCAACTGTTTTACACCTACTAACCTAAACACGTTCGTTAATTCTTTTAATGTGTTCAAACCGTTGACTTTTTTTGTTCTGCACACATCTCTCTATACTATCTGAATTGGAAATGTCTGACGAGTCATATGACGATATTCACTCTACACACGTCTAAACACCTTTTTCTTAGAATTGCCCGCCTATGGAACACTGTTCTGCTGGTTTGCTTCTTGACCAACTACAATATCGTTGCCTTCAAGTCCAATGTAAACAAGTTTGGAAAAGTCTGACGAGTCGCACGACAATGTTCACTCTACACAGATCTGAACACTTCTGCTCACTCCCCACCCTGCTCATGTGAAACATGATTTTTCAAGAATTGTGCGAGACTGTGTATTAAAATACCATGGTCGCCATCTTGAATACATAGAGGACATTGCAAAGGCTGCTCCAAAGAAGGTGGGCTCCCTCTATCGAGCTAGAAGATTACTCATGCCTGAAAGTATCCCGTATCTCTACAAGGCCACCATTCACCCATGCATGGGGTATTGTTGCCACATCTGGGCTGGTGCAGCTACCACTAGTCTCTCCCTCTTAGATAATGTCCAAAAAAGAGTTGACAATCTAATTGGTCCCACTTTATCAACTAAGCTCCAGCCCCTGCCCCATCGCCACAATGTTGCATCACTGTCCCTGTTTTACAAATATTTTAATGGAATGTGTTCTGATGAACTTGTTTCACTTGTACCCCCTCAGCGTACATATCCCTGACAAAACCGCTTAGCAATAAGATATCACCCCTTCACTTTTGTTGTCCCTAAATACCAGAAAGCTTTCTATTCTAAAAGTTTCTTCCCTCGAACAGCTAGACTTTTGAATTCCCTTCCTGCTGCCTGCTTCCCTGGCTGTACTGATATGCAGAAGTTTAAATGTAACATAAACAAATATCTTGTTAATCTTTCCTAGACATGGGCCCCAAATAATAGCCCCTTATGTCCAAGTGGAGATATGCTTTGTAAGGGGTGAACATGAGTAAAAAAAAAAAAAAAAAAAAATTGTCATTGTCATTTATTTTACTACATAGACCATTTCCATAAACTGCATTGCCATAGCCCTCAAGCACAACCCTTTCATATATCTATATAGATGCTATGTCTGCATTTGCATAAGAAAAGGTGATGATGGCAATTACCTTCAGCAGCACAATCTGATCCTCTTTTGGTATTTTTTGGAAACCTGGCAAGTTCTTTGCAAATTCAATGATAAGTTTTGTCATTACGACACAAATCAAAGCCATTTGTTCCAACATGTTGGCCTGCAATTCTTTTTGGCTTTTATCTACATTTATATTGGATGCCTGGAAAGAAACAAAAAATAAAACAAACAACTATTAACACAAAGGAATCTTTAGAATTTCCTAATGAGGATTGTGTGACAAATATCCATAGTCCACTTGGGGATGCTGCTCATCTTGTTATATTGGTGGACATCATCCTAAGTTCTCGACCCCAAGCTGAGGAGCTATAGCTCAAAATGTCAAGATGCTTCAATAAGGCTGATTGGGAATCCATCAAAGACCACAGAGATACCCTATGGACTACTATTTTTTCTCTTCCTGCTGAACAGTGTGCCAATAAGATATCTGAATAGTGCACAGCTGATATCGAGACATGTTCCCACACAGAAATATAGGAAAGCTACACTCTCCCTAATAGTTCACTTTAACAATCACTATTTCTCCCACTATTTAACGATCATGAGGTTGCTTGCATGGCAACTGAGAAAAACTGACCTGCTTGCCTAGCAGTTTACCTTCAACGCCAATTTAGACCCCTTAAAACACTCCCTCCAAAACATCTCTTTGTGGGTAGAAGCTACACTCAAATCTAAAAATCGCCCCTTCTGATGTCATAAAACACCTAGACACCTCCAAGACATGTAAGTAAGCCTGATCTCATTCCTGCCATACTGATTAAGAAATGTTCTGCCAAGCTAGCCCCTGTCCTCTCCAAACTTGTTAACAAATGCCTAGCCGAGTTTTGCTTCCTCAGTTGGTGAAAAATTGCCTCTGTTGTATGAGTATTCAAGAATTCTGTCGAAAAAAAACCCAAAAAACTGACTCAATTATTGCTCCATCAGTCTTCTCCTCCTCTTTGCTAAAATCTTTGAATCTTTAACCACCCATTTGGATATCCTAGATACTAAGGAATGTAGTAGACTGAGGAATACCTGGGTCGAGTGTGTAAGAAATTATATGATTGCATACAATACGACTGATATCAAAGCTTTGGATCAGACCACATAGGGAGCAGGTGTGAAATGTCGACTGGTTCAGCCTACCTCAGAGACGGGGACACTTGCAGCACCCCTAAATACAAAAACTAGACAAAGAAGGTACAGTTTTCTGCATGTTATTTACAGTTAAACTATATTTAAAATCACAAGTTAGCAAAATTTACTGGAAGGATCCAGTTAAGAAAAAAAATGTGATAAAGATCAGATCCTCAAATACAATTATGGTAAAACCTTACACGCCTTTAGTTATGGGTCTAGAAAAAGTTTAATTTTGTAAGTGTTCGAGGATTTTAAAATTTGTTAAAAATTTGAAAATCGATTTAATTTTGTATTGTGTCAAATTCCAGTGTGATCTGTGGAAATTCCTTGTTGGTTTCTAAATCAATTTGTATTATTAATTGTTTGAAGTAATACATGCTCGTCAGAGTCAATGTTTTTAAGAAATTACTCTTTTTCCCTACAATATAATTTGTTAGATTCTTCTTATTATTATTACTATTATTATTATTACTATTATTATTATTATTATTATCAGTATTATTATTACTACTATTATTATTATTAGTGGTAGTACTACTATTATTACTATTACTACTACTATTATTATTACTACTATTATAACCATTATTATTATTATTAGTAGTAGTATTACTACTATTATTATTACTACTATTATTATTACTATTATTATTATTACTATTATCATCATCATTATCACAAGGAGCTTTCACACAGGTCATCAAAGATCTCTCCTTGAAAACAACTTGTGGTGTTCCCTAGAAGCTGAGTGACAACAAGTCTCTGCAGATTTTCCAGTACTCTCCACTTCTTTCGTTAACATTTGCAAATAAATTTGCGCTATCGCAACGGCCGCTTACCATTGTCATGTTCCCTGGAGTCTGAGTGACAACAAGTCTTTACAACAAGCAACTACTAGTAAATGCACCAGTATTTCTAAAACAGGTGCAGGGACGCAACGTTGCAGCGATGGGACAGAGGGACATACAACTGTTTCACACTTTTTTTTATGCCGTCCTTTGCATTATTGTTGTTTCAAGCTGCACCGGTTGTGCAATAGAAGGCGGACAAGGTAGTGTTACATCGTATGGCCCTCTTTTCTACATTTGTGTTAGTTTTGTTGGACCAATTTTTCATTGAAACGAAAAATAGGCAAAATTTACGGAAGAGATCCAATTAAAAAAAAAAAACTGATAGACACCAATTCATGGTAAAATATTACATGCCTTTAATTTCGTAAGGTTCTTCCCATTAGAGGATTTTAAAATTTGATTTAGCATCATGTAACTGTCGGTGGGACCTGTGGAAATTTCACGGTGCTTTCTAAATCAACCAATATAATTTTACTGTTTAAAACAATATCCGTTTTGGGTAGTTGTTTTCCATATTAGTGATCTTTCAAGCCAACACACTTCAGGTGAAAACATTATTACATACTGACATATCATGGCGAAATTAGTATAAATTCCAAAAATTATGAAAAATGATCCAGTAGAAAAATAATCTAATATATAAAAGATAAAATGTGTGTATGTGTGTGTGTTTGTATGTTTCGCAAAAACTTTCGACACATGCGACGGATCCTCACAAGATCGGTATCGTTTTCAAGCTTGATCTTTCGGACGACAAATATAAAAAAAATTGGCCAAAAAATATTCATTCCTTCACCTTCAACTGGGCAGTTTTATACAATGAGGGGGGTCACTTTTTTCGCCGACATTTTAGCAAGTCATCGTTACTGTTGGATTGACTACACTTAATTTAAACGCTCTCAACTTTCTGTTGCGTGATGGAGACATTGGCTAAGACATTACGTTTTTTTTTTCTCCTTCGCGTTACGCCTTCTGCTGCCGACTATCACTTTTTTTTTAACACCTCTCTCCACCCAAACTGCCTACTGTTGTTATGATTCCCACCCTCCTACGACTACCACTTTTAAAAAATCCCCCTAACCCAGGGAGTGTTTCCTTACTCTACAAATGGAATTGATCGAATCATCAAGTTTTATCAAATGTTTTAATGTGGAAAAGTTGTGCATCCAATTCAGTATTACAAACAAGGGAGATAACCTTTGACTCAAATAAAGGGTCCGCCATGTTTAAAGTGCTATCTGAGAGTGTAATTGTGGATGATTTTTTTTTTTTTATTTAAGACACTTCTAGCGCATCATTTACTGAATCATTTAGCAACATCACATATTGGAAGGCGAAAGGATGACTTACTGTGTCCCCTTTTAGCGACCAAAGACTCACATCCATGGGCGGTTACAGAGATTTTAAGTAGAAATTTTCCTTTTTTTTCTAGATAAAAAAAAAGAAGACTGTAGCAACTTAATTCTTTTCAAACAAATAAATGTTCTTACAATAAAACAGTTTTCAAATCTATAAAATAAATGTTATACTCTGAAACATTGACAATTTTATTCTTTAAGTCGATCGGACTATATAGAGGAAAACATAGATGACGGTTTAGATAAATGTTCATTCTTTGTGTTAAGTTCTTAGAGTTATCTCCCTTGCTTATTGTTGTGCATTATTGACTAGGAAAACATAACTGGAGGTTTAGGTAAACGATCGTGCGTCTAGGATTGGATCTATATGAAGACTAACCTAATACTGCCAGTTTTTGTTGTTTTATTTGATAACTTTATTATTGCATTCGTCTTGATTCTGTTTTAAAAAAATGAATGTTTTTCTTACCATAAAATATTCTTCCAATCTATAAAACGAATGCTACTTTTTGAAACGTGCACACTGAAAATTATACTCTTTTAGTCAATCGGACGATATAACTTGATTTTGGAACAATTCATTTAAAAATGGATACAATTGGAATTGCTTATCTTATCAACATCAGATTCTCATCATCGTCTGGAGGGGAAAAAAGAGAAAAGGGAAAGTAAAATTCTGCTAAAAGATGGAGAAGTCACAATGTACTTACATCCTTGATTGTATTTATACAATTTTCGTCGGGATATTCATATTTTTCTTGGTAATAAACTAAGTTTTTGATGAGTTCTTGTTGTTCCTCTGAAAGTTGCGAAACTGGGTCGCTATTTTTGATGCCGATTGTTTTTTTTTTATCGGGAAGTTTATTGTTGCTGGTCGAGGATTCGTTGGCCAGCGGAAGCGTCTTCTCATCCTTACTTGAATTTGCATCTGTCTTTTTGTGGAGCTTTTGCTTGGCTTTCCGTCGAGCATCGCGAGCTTTACACTGATCATCCGACAACAAACCTGTAAGAAATAATATTCATGTCAAAATAAAAATAACAACAGGAGGTAATGCCTGGGACAATGCCCCCCCCCCCCCCACCCCCTGAACCAAATCAAAGGCCAGCAATGTCTAAAATCTTTCTGATTCTCTCACTCTTGATTTTCAGAATGTGATAAAATGGGGAAAAAAGTGGTTGGTTAATTTTGATGCATTGAAAACCAAGCTTCTCTCCTTTCATCCTAAACGCTCTGATCCCCACCACGCCCCAACTGAAATGGATAGCTCTCGTCTTTAGGAAGCCTCATGTTTTGACAAGCTTCTGGGACTGACTTTCACTATTGATCTGAAATGAACACATACATCGAATCTGTTGCCAAGATTACTGGTAAAATGGTATTTCACTGTTGATGCAATCCTCTATCTGTAGAAAAGCCAGGTGCATCCTAAAATGGAGTATTGTTGTCACATCTGGACAGGAGCTGGTCAGCACGCCTTATCCTGCCTTGACAGAGTTCAAAATAGACTTTATAGCCTAATGGGGGGGGGCTTTTTCTCTTCCTTGCAACCTCTTTCTCACAGATGAGACATTGTGAGCCTGTCTCTTCTCTATCCCTATTTCCATGCCAAATGCTCGACTGAACTCCAATCTATGCCCCCCCTTGCCAAACTTTCACAAAAAAGACTTGACTAGCTAGAACCACTATGTATAATTTTCCCCACTCTCTATCTGTGCCTAAATGTAAATGCAGATTCCATGAACAAAGCTTCTTTCCCAGAACTGCCTGCCTTTGAAACACTGTTCTGCTGGCATGCTTCCTGGTTGAATACAACATGGTAGCCTTCAAATCCAATGTAAACAATTTCCTGTTAAGCCATCCTCATAAATAATTAAATTCTACTTAATCTACACCATTAACAATTACTACACCACCACCTTACATTCATTAACCCTTATCCTTGAGTGGCTTTTGGGTCTTGATAAGCGGGGACTCCCAAGTAAGAAAAAAAAAAAATTTTTTTTAAATTAAACCATAGCTCATTCAGACAAAAAGGTCTGGCTGCTTAGTAAACATGACCCTAAAATCAGAAAAATGCTAAGGTTTATGTTTCTGAATTTTTTAGATGAGGATTGATAATTTGTATCATTTGGATTATTCGGACTACAGTTCTCATCTGACACGTTATTCCCGCAATGTTTCAGCCGATGTAACCTGCGATCTTCTCCAGGTGTATCTTGTTGAACTCAGGAATCAGCACAGAATTTGCTGTGAAGAAGGTGGGTTCTCTCTACCGTGCTGGATAGTTATTTACACCTGAAAGTATCCTGTACCTCTACAAGGCAACCATTCGCCCATGTATGGAGTATTCTTGTCACATTTGGGCTGGTGCATCTGCTACTAGTCTCTCCCTTCTGGACAGGGTTCAAAAGAGAGTCGCCAACCTGACAGGCCCTGAACTATCATCTAAGCTTCAACCTCTGTCCCATCGACAAAATGTTGCATCCCTCTACCTGTTCTAACAATATTTTAATGGTGGATGCTCCGACGAACTACAAGCTTTTATACCCCCTCAACATAAATACCCCCCCACCCCACCCCCGACAAGCAGCAAAGTCCTACCCCCTACACAGTAGAGACCCCTAGATGTAAGAAAGCCTTTTACTCTAATAGTTTCTTCCCCAGAACTGCTAGACTTTGGAACTCCCTTTGGGGTTCCTGCTTCCCCAACTGTACTGACATGCAGAAGTTCAAGTGTAATGTGAACAGACATCTTGCTGGTCAACTTCCTACATAGTATCCCTGCAACTTAGGTTCCAGGTAGTAGCCTCCTACATCAAAGTGGCACTGTGCCTTGTTTGGGGCGAAAATGTAATAAAAAATAAAATAAAATCCGACAGGGTTGCTTAACTTCAATTATCTAACAAGAACTTCTGTGTCGACGTGATTATACTTGGAGTGGGGTGGGGGTTCAATGAATATAAACACATTTTTTTTTGTACTTACATTCTTGTTTCATGCCAACATCCCGGCATCGTCTTAAGCGACAGGCTGGACATTTCCGTCGCATCCACATGTCCATTTCACAATGACCGCCATATTTACAACTATAAACTGCATTACGAGTGATGCTTCGACGAAAAAAACCTAAAGAAAAAAAAATAACAAAAAACAAAATGAAAACATTTTTTTTTTATTATCCTGTATCGCTACAAGGCCATGGATTGTTGCACATCTGAACTGGTGCATCTGCCACTGGTCTCATACTCTTAGACAGGGTTAAAAAAAAAAAAGTCGCCAACCTAATAGGTCCTGAACTATCAACTAAACTCCAACCTCTGTTTCATCCCCAAAACATGGCATCCTTATGCCTGTTTTACAAATATTTCAATGGCAAGTGTTCTGACAAACTCAAACCACTAGTACCCCCTCGACTGCAATACTCTCGACAAACCCGGCAAACAGCAAAATCCCACCCCTACACTGTAGAGATCACTAGATGCTTTAAAGCCTTCTACTCGAATAGCTTTTTCCTTAAGACTGCTGCACTTTGGAATTTCCTCCCAGGTCATTGATTCCACGACTTTACTGACATACAGGAATTCAAGTGTAATGTAAACAGACATCTCGCTGTCCAACTCCCTAAATAAGTGTGACACTACAGAGTTCCTTCATAACCAGAATGAAGGATTAGCTAGAAAATGAATGGCAATATAAAACTGACTCATCTATTGAATTCCACAAACAAAATGAAACCATGGACAGTTTTTCAAAATTTTCATGGAAATTGCTCCAGGTATAAAGCCACTTGATATAAGCAGCTAGCAAGAACAAAAAAAATGATTATTGGTGATCTATTGGATAGAGCTATTGACTATAGACTGAATGATTGCTGGTTTGGGATGGGTGCTGGTCTAGTCACACTGAAAAGCTATGATACAGCAAAACAGTATGTCTGCCATCCATTCTCAGGTTTAGCACTTTTGATAAAGATATCGCCTGCTACTACTTTAGCATAATGCGAAGTTCTTCGTAAATAAAAACAGATTAAGCACTGTGAGAGTGGCGGTCAGTGTTTGTACAGAGCATTGTTATTAGGTTGGTGCAAAAATAATGTCTTTTGACATTCAAGTTCAAGTCAAAAAACGACATTATTTTTTGCATCAACCTAATAGATACCATTGCTGATGGCACCAGGACCGATGGCCTGTTATATAGAGTTATTGACTATCAACATGATTGCTGTTGGTTCGATCCCCAGGTTTGGGATAGGTGCTGGTCAAGCTACACTGAGGAGCTGTGATACAGCAGAACAGTTTATCCGTGAATGATTTTATATATATATATATATATATATATATATATATATATATATATATATATATATTAATTCAACTTAACGTTGCCCAGGATTGAATGATGATCAATGAATGTTTCACCCTCCTATATTTTTTATGATCATCAAAATCAGTGAAATCAGCCATTTTTCAGTCGATTGATTGTCTGCTCTAGTTGGGGACAAATCTCTGTGCACCGGGAGGAAGCTTCACATGTTTCCCCGCTGTGACTTAGTCCACAGTGCATTGTAGTCTACATTGCACTGTAGAGAACCTACTGTTGATTTTATATAATTATTTTTTATATAATGGCTTGAATTAAGGTTCAAAATGCAAAAGTCAAGTACTATGCCTCAACTGTGCTTTAAACAGAAATCTTCATTCCAAACGTGTCCCTGTCATATCAAAGAACCTACTGTTGATTTTATATGCCTGGCCTTACTGCTTGTGCATTGATAATGGCTTGAATTTAAGTTTCAAATGAAAAAGTCAAGTATCATGGTGTAATTGTACTTTACACATAAACATTCATTTTGAATGCGCCCCTGTCATATCAAAGGACCTACTGTTGATTTTCTTAGTTGGGCCTTTCAGCTTGTGTGGTAATAAAACTTTAAAATCGCCTGTTCCTTCTTTCATCGGATTATTTCAGCAATCAATTATCGATATTTATCGAAGACATTCTCATACAGAACCTATCTAAGAACACTGCCAGTTACATAAAGTACATTCGTGTGAAATTTCATAAAAATAGCTCAGCCATTTCAGAGTCCATAAGGAATACACACACAAAGTTCCTAAAAGGAATAATAGTAGATACACACACACACACACACACACACACACACACACACACACACACACACACACAATTTCACATTCTCTCCTCTAAGTTTTCGATATGAATTTAGCGTCCCAGTGTTGGGGGTCCTTACCTTTGCAACCTTCACAGCTGAGAGCATTATAATGATAACCAGACGCACGGTCTCCACAAATTTTACAGAGTTCTTCTTCGACAGATTTTCGTGAAGTCAATTGCTTCTTTTGGGAATCGGTTTGAATATCAACGTCGATGTTTTTATCTTTGTTTGATTCTGATGAAGCAGCTTTTTTCTCACTGATGATGTTCATGCACAAGCTGGAAAACGGCTCTGCAAGATTGATCGCATCATCGTTCGATGAACAGTCCTTAAGTACAACTGAAACGAACAAAAAAAAACACATGTCAATTATTGAGAAAACATATACCAATGTATAAAAAGATACCTGTGGCGAAAACTTAAAGTAAACTTTGTTTATTATGGACAGATTATGATAATCCTCCAATCATTATAGACAGGTTACAAAACTCCTCCAGTCATTATGGACAAGTTTCCAAAGTCCTTCAGTCATTATGGCTTATAAAAGTCCTCCAGTCATTATGGACAGCTTATAAAAGTCCTCCAGTCATTATGGACAGCTTATAAAAGTCCTCCAGTCATTATGGACAGCTTATAAAAGTCCTCCAGTCGTTATGGACAGCTTATAAAAGTCCTCCAGTCATTATGGACAGCTTATAAAAGTCCTCCAGTCATTATGGACAGCTTATAAAAGTCCTCCAGTTATTATGGACAGCTTATAAAAGTCCTCCAGTTATTATGGACAGTTTACAAAAGTCCTTCAGTCATTATGGACAGCTTATAAAAGTCCTCCAGTCATTATGGACAGCTTATAAAAGTCCTCCAGTCATTATGGACAGCTTATAAAAGTCCTCCAGTCATTATGGACAGCTTATAAAAGTCCTCCAGTTATTATGGACAGCTTATAAAAGTCCTCCAGTCATTATGGACAGCTTATAAAAGTCCTCCAGTCATTATGGACAGCTTATAAAAGTCCTCCAGTTATTATGGACAGCTTATAAAAGTCCTCCAGTCATTATGGACAGCTTATAAAAGTCCTCCAGTTATTATGGACAGCTTATAAAAGTCCTCCAGTTATTATGGACAACTTATAAAAGTCCTCCAGTTATTATGGACAGCTTATAAAAGTCCTCCAGTCATTATGGACAGCTTATAAAAGTCCTCCAGTCATTATGGACAGCTTATAAAAGTCCTCCAGTCATTACGGACAGCTTATAAAAGTCCTCCAGTTATTATAAACATCTCACAAAAGTCCTCCAGTTATTATGGACAGCTTATAAAAGTCCTCCAGTCATTATGGACAGCTTATAAAAGTCCTCCAGTTATTATGGACAACTTATAAAAGTCCTCCAGTCATTATGGACAGCTTATAAAAGTCCTCCAGTCATTATGGACAGCTTATAAAAGTCCTCCAGTTATTATGGACAGCTTATAAAAGTCCTCCAGTCATTATAAACCTCTTACAAAAGTCCTCCAGTTATTATGGACAGCTTATAAAAGTCCTCCAGTCATTATGGACAGCTTATAAAAGTCCTCCAGTCATTATGGACAGCTTATAAAAGTCCTCCAGTCATTATGGACAGCTTATAAAAGTCCTCCAGTCATTATAAACATCTTACAAAAGTCCTCCAGTCATTATGGACAGCTTATAAAAGTCCTCCAGTCATTATGGACAGCTTATAAAAGTCCTCCAGTCATTATGGAAAGCTTATAAAAGTCCTCCAGTCATTATGGACAGCTTATAAAAGTCCTCCAGTCATTATGGACAGCTTATAAAAGTCCTCCAGTCATTATGGACAGCTTATAAAAGTCCTCCAGTCATTATGGACAGCTTATAAAAGTCCTCCAGTCATTATGGACAGCTTATAAAAGTCCTCCAGTCATTATGGACAGCTTATAAAAGTCCTCCAGTCATTATGGACAGCTTATAAAAGTCCTCCAGTTATTATGGACAGCTTATAAAAGTCCTCCAGTCATTATGGACAGCTTATAAAAGTCCTCCAGTCAATATGGACTGCTTATAAAAGTCCTCCAGTTATTATGGACAGCTTATAAAAGTCCTCCAGTCATTATGGACAGCTTATAAAAGTCCTCCAGTCATTATGGACAGCTTATAAAAGTCCTCCAGTTATTATGGACAGCTTATAAAAGTCCTCCAGTCATTATGGACAGCTTATAAAAGTCCTCCAGTAATTATGGACAGCTTATAAAAGTCCTCCAGTCATTATGGACAGTTTACAAAAGTCCTCCAGTTATTATGGACAGCTTATAACAGTCCTCCAGACATTATGGACAGCTTATAAAAGTCCTCCAGTCATTATGGACAGCTTATAAAAGTCCTCCAGTCATTATGGACAGCTTATAAAAGTCCTCCAGTTATTATGGACAGCTTATAAAAGTCCTCCAGTTATTATTGACAGCTTATAAAAGTCCTCCAGTCATTATGGACAGCTTATAAAAGTCCTCCAGTCATTATGGACAGCTTATAAAAGTCCTCCAGTTATTATGGACAGCTTATAAAAGTCCTCCAGTCATTATGGACAGCTTATAAAAGTCCTCCAGTTATTATGGACAGCTTATAAAAGTCCTCCAGTCATTATGGACAGCTTATAAAAGTCCTCCAGTCATTATGGACAGCTTATAAAAGTCCTCCAGTTATTATGGACAGCTTATAAAAGTCCTCCAGTCATTATGGACAGCTTATAAAAGTCCTCCAGTCATTATGGACAGCTTATAAAAGTCCTCCAGTCATTATAAACATCTCACAAAAGTCCTCCAGTTATTATGGACAGCTTATAAAAGTCCTCCAGTCATTATGGACAGCTTATAAAAGTCCTCCAGTCATTATGGACAGCTTATAAAAGTCCTCCAGTCATTATGGACAGCTTATAAAAGTCCTCCAGTCATTATGGACAGCTTATAAAAGTCCTCCAGTCATTATGGACAGCTTATAAAAGTCCTCCAGTCATTATGGACAGCTTATAAAAGTCCTCCAGTCATTATGGACAGCTTATAAAAGTCCTCCAGTCGTTATGGACAGCTTATAAAAGTCCTCCAGTCATTATGGACAGCTTATAAAAGTCCTCCAGTCATTATGGACAGCTTATAAAAGTCCTCCAGTTATTATGGACAGCTTATAAAAGTCCTCCAGTTATTATGGACAGTTTACAAAAGTCCTTCAGTCATTATGGACAGCTTATAAAAGTCCTCCAGTCATTATGGACAGCTTATAAAAGTCCTCCAGTCATTATGGACAGCTTATAAAAGTCCTCCAGTCATTATGGACAGCTTATAAAAGTCCTCCAGTTATTATGGACAGCTTATAAAAGTCCTCCAGTCATTATGGACAGCTTATAAAAGTCCTCCAGTCATTATGGACAGCTTATAAAAGTCCTCCAGTTATTATGGACAGCTTATAAAAGTCCTCCAGTCATTATGGACAGCTTATAAAAGTCCTCCAGTTATTATGGACAGCTTATAAAAGTCCTCCAGTTATTATGGACAACTTATAAAAGTCCTCCAGTTATTATGGACAGCTTATAAAAGTCCTCCAGTCATTATGGACAGCTTATAAAAGTCCTCCAGTCATTATGGACAGCTTATAAAAGTCCTCCAGTCATTACGGACAGCTTATAAAAGTCCTCCAGTTATTATAAACATCTCACAAAAGTCCTCCAGTTATTATGGACAGCTTATAAAAGTCCTCCAGTCATTATGGACAGCTTATAAAAGTCCTCCAGTTATTATGGACAACTTATAAAAGTCCTCCAGTCATTATGGACAGCTTATAAAAGTCCTCCAGTCATTATGGACAGCTTATAAAAGTCCTCCAGTTATTATGGACAGCTTATAAAAGTCCTCCAGTCATTATAAACCTCTTACAAAAGTCCTCCAGTTATTATGGACAGCTTATAAAAGTCCTCCAGTCATTATGGACAGCTTATAAAAGTCCTCCAGTCATTATGGACAGCTTATAAAAGTCCTCCAGTCATTATGGACAGCTTATAAAAGTCCTCCAGTCATTATAAACATCTTACAAAAGTCCTCCAGTCATTATGGACAGCTTATAAAAGTCCTCCAGTCATTATGGACAGCTTATAAAAGTCCTCCAGTCATTATGGAAAGCTTATAAAAGTCCTCCAGTCATTATGGACAGCTTATAAAAGTCCTCCAGTCATTATGGACAGCTTATAAAAGTCCTCCAGTCATTATGGACAGCTTATAAAAGTCCTCCAGTCATTATGGACAGCTTATAAAAGTCCTCCAGTCATTATGGACAGCTTATAAAAGTCCTCCAGTCATTATGGACAGCTTATAAAAGTCCTCCAGTCATTATGGACAGCTTATAAAAGTCCTCCAGTTATTATGGACAGCTTATAAAAGTCCTCCAGTCATTATGGACAGCTTATAAAAGTCCTCCAGTCAATATGGACTGCTTATAAAAGTCCTCCAGTTATTATGGACAGCTTATAAAAGTCCTCCAGTCATTATGGACAGCTTATAAAAGTCCTCCAGTCATTATGGACAGCTTATAAAAGTCCTCCAGTTATTATGGACAGCTTATAAAAGTCCTCCAGTCATTATGGACAGCTTATAAAAGTCCTCCAGTAATTATGGACAGCTTATAAAAGTCCTCCAGTCATTATGGACAGTTTACAAAAGTCCTCCAGTTATTATGGACAGCTTATAACAGTCCTCCAGACATTATGGACAGCTTATAAAAGTCCTCCAGTCATTATGGACAGCTTATAAAAGTCCTCCAGTCATTATGGACAGCTTATAAAAGTCCTCCAGTTATTATGGACAGCTTATAAAAGTCCTCCAGTTATTATTGACAGCTTATAAAAGTCCTCCAGTCATTATGGACAGCTTATAAAAGTCCTCCAGTCATTATGGACAGCTTATAAAAGTCCTCCAGTTATTATGGACAGCTTATAAAAGTCCTCCAGTCATTATGGACAGCTTATAAAAGTCCTCCAGTTATTATGGACAGCTTATAAAAGTCCTCCAGTCATTATGGACAGCTTATAAAAGTCCTCCAGTCATTATGGACAGCTTATAAAAGTCCTCCAGTTATTATGGACAGCTTATAAAAGTCCTCCAGTCATTATGGACAGCTTATAAAAGTCCTCCAGTCATTATGGACAGCTTATAAAAGTCCTCCAGTCATTATAAACATCTCACAAAAGTCCTCCAGTTATTATGGACAGCTTATAAAAGTCCTCCAGTCATTATGGACAGCTTATAAAAGTCCTCCAGTCATTATGGACAGCTTATAAAAGTCCTCCAGTCATTATGGACAGCTTATAAAAGTCCTCCAGTCATTATGGACAGCTTATAAAAGTCCTCCAGTCATTATGGACAGCTTATAAAAGTCCTCCAGTCATTATGGACAGCTTATAAAAGTCCTCCAGTCATTATGGACAGCTTATAAAAGTCCTCCAGTCATTATGGACAGTTTACAAAAGTCCTCCAGTCATTATGGAAAGCTTATAAAATCCTCCAGTCATTATGGACAGTATACAAAAGTCCTCCAGTCATTATGGACAGCTTATAAAAGTCCTCCAGTTATTATGGACAGTTTATAAAAGTCCTCCAGTCATTATGGACAGCTTATAAAAGTCCTCCAGTCATTATGGACAGTTTACAAAAGTCCTCCAGTCATTATGGACAGCTTATAAAAGTCCTCCAGTCAGTATGGACAGCTTATAAAAGTCCTCCAGTCATTATGGACAGCTTATAAAAGTCCTCCAGTTATTATGGACAGCTTATAAAAGTCCTCCAGTCATTATGGACAGTTTACAAAAGTCCTCCAGTCATTATGGACAGCTTATAAAAGTCCTCCAGTCATTATGGACAGTTTACAAAAGTCCTCCAGTCATTATGGACAGCTTATAAAAGTCCTCCAGTCATTATGGACAGTTTACAAAAGTCCTCCAGTCATTATGGACAGCTACTAAAAGTCCTCCAGTCATTATGGACAGCTTATAAAAGTCCTCCAGTCATTATGGACAGCTTATAAAAGTCCTCCAGTCATTATAAACATCTTACAAAAGTCCTCCAGTTATTATGGACAGCTTATAAAAGTCCTCCAGTCATTATGGACAGCTTATAAAAGTCCTCCAGTCATTATGGACAGCTTATAAAAGTCCTCCAGTTATTATGGACTGCTTATAAAAGTCCTCCAGTCATTATGGACAGCTTATAAAAGTCCTCCAGTTATTATGGACAGCTTATAAAAGTCCTCCAGTCATTATGGACGGCTTATAAAAGTCCTCCAGTTATTATGGACAGCTTATAAAAGTCCTCCAGTCATTATGGACAGCTTATAAAAGTCCTCCAGTCATTATGGACAGTTTACAAAAGTCCTCCAGTCATTATGGACAGCTTATAAAAGTCCTCCAGTCATTATGGACAGCTTATAAAAGTCCTCCAGTCATTATGGACAGCTTATAAAAGTCCTCCAGTCATTATGGACAGCTTACAAAAGTCCTCCAGTCATTATGGACAGTTTATAAAAGTCCTCCAGTCATTATGGACAGCTTATAAAAGTCCTCCAGTCATTATGGACAGTTTACAAAAGTCCTCCAGTCATTATGGACAGCCTTTAAAAGTCCTCCAGTCATTATGGACAGCTTATAAAAGTCCTCCAGTCATTATGGACAGTTTACAAAAGTCCTCCAGTCATTATGGACAGCCTTTAAAAGTCCTCCAGTCATTATGGACAGCTTATAAAAGTCCTCCAGTCATTATGGACAGTTTACAAAAGTCCTCCAGTCATTATGGACAGCCTTTAAAAGTCCTCCAGTCATTATGGACAGCTTATAAAAGTCCTCCAGTCATTATGGACAGTTTACAAAAGTCCTCCAGTCATTATGGACAGCCTTTAAAAGTCCTCCAGTCATTATGGACAGCTTATAAAAGTCCTCCAGTCATTATGGACAGTTTACAAAAGTCCTCCAGTCATTATGGACAGCCTTTAAAAGTCCTCCAGTCATTATGGACAGCTTATAAAAGTCCTCCAGTCATTATGGACAGTTTACAAAAGTCCTCCAGTCATTATGGACAGCTTATAAAAGTCCTCCAGTCATTATGGACAGCTTATAAAAGTCCTCCAGTCATTATGGACAGTTTACAAAAGTCCTCCAGTCATTATGGACAGCTTATAAAAGTCCTCCAGTCATTATGGACAGCTTATAAAAGTCCTCCAGTCATTATGGACAGCTTATAAAAGTCCTCCAGTCATTATGGACAGTTTACAAAAGTCCTCCAGTCATTATGGACAGCTTATAAAAGTCATCCAGTCATTATGGACAGTTTACAAAAGTCCTCCAGTCATTATGGACAGCTTATAAAAGTCCTCCAGTCATTATGGACAGCTTATAAAAGTCCTCCAGTCATTATGGACAGGTTATAAAAGTCCTCCAGTCATTATGGACAGTTTACAAAAGTCCTCCAGTCATTATGGACAGCTTATAAAAGTCATCCAGTCATTATGGACAGCTTATAAAAGTCCCCCAGTCATTATGGACAGCTTATAAAAGTCCTCCAGTCATTATAGACAGCTTATAAAAGTCCTCCAGTCATTATGGACAGCTTATAAAAGTCCTCCAGTCATTATGGACGGTTTACAAAAGTCCTCCAGTCATTATGGACAGTTTACAAAAGTCCTCCAGTCATTATGGACAGCTTATAAAAGTCCTCCAGTCATTATGGACAGTTTACAAAAGTCCTCCAGTCATTATGGACAGCCTTTAAAAGTGCTGCAGTCATTATGGGCAGCTTATAAAAGTCCTCCAGTCATTATGGACAGTTTACAAAAGTCCTCCAGTCATTATGGACAGCCTTTAAAAGTCCTCCAGTCATTATGGACAGCTTATAAAAGTCCTCCAGTCATTATGGACAGTTTATAAAAGTCCTCCAGTCATTATGGACAGCCTTTAAAAGTCCTCCAGTCATTATGGACAGCTTATAAAAGTCCTCCAGTCATTATGGACAGTTTACAAAAGTCCTCCAGTCATTATGGACAGCCTTTAAAAGTCCTCCAGTCATTATGGACAGCTTATAAAAGTCCTCCAGTCATTATGGACAGTTTACAAAAGTCCTCCAGTCATTATGGACAGCTTATAAAAGTCCTCCAGTCATTATGGACAGCTTATAAAAGTCCTCCAGTCATTATGGACAGTTTACAAAAGTCCTCCAGTCATTATGGACAGCTTATAAAAGTCCTCCAGTCATTATGGACAGCTTATAAAAGTCCTCCAGTCATTATGGACAGCTTATAAAAGTCCTCCAGTCATTATGGACAGTTTACAAAAGTCCTCCAGTCATTATGGACAGCTTATAAAAGTCCTCCAGTCATTATGGACAGCTTATAAAAGTCCTCCAGTCATTATGGATAGTTTACAAAAGTCCTCCAGTCATTATGGACAGCTTATAAAAGTCCTCCAGTCATTATGGACAGCTTATAAAAGTCCTCCAGTCATTATGGACAGCTTATAAAAGTCCTCCAGTCATTATGGACAGCTTATAAAAGTCCTCCAGTCATTATGGACAGTTTAAAAAAGTCCTCCAGTCATTATGGACAACTTATAAAAGTCCTCCAGTTATTATGGACAGCTTATAAAAGTCCTCCAGGCATTATGGACAGCTTATAAAAGTTCTCCAGTCATTATGGACAGTTTACAAAAGTCCTCCAGTCATTATGGACAGCTTATAAAAGTCCTCCAGTCAATATGGACAGCTATAAAAGTCCTCCAGTCATTATGGACAGCTTATAAAAGTTCTCCAGTCATTATGGACAGTTTACAAAAGTCCTCCAGTCATTATGGACAGCTTATAAAAGTCCTCCAGTCAATATGGACAGCTTATAAAAGTCCTCCAGTCAATATGGACAGCTATAAAAGTCCTCCAGTCATTATGGACAGCTTATAAAAGTCCTCCAGTCATTATGGACAGCTTATAAAAGTCCCCCAGTCATTATGGACAGCTTATAAAAGTCCTCCAGTCAATATGGACAGCTTATAAAAGTCCTCCAGTCATTATGGACAGTTTACAAAAGTCCTCTTGTCATTATGGACAGCTTATAAAAGTCCTCCAGTCATTATGGACAGCTTATAAAAGTCCTCCAGTCATTATGGACAGCTAATAAAAGTCCTCCAGTCATTATGGACAGTTTACAAAAGTCCTCCAGTCATTATGGACAACTTATAAAAGTCCTCCAGTTATTATGGACAGCTTATAAAAGTCCTCCAGGCATTATGGACAGCTTATAAAAGTTCTCCAGTCATTATGGACAGCTTATAAAAGTCCTCCAGTCATTATGGACAGTTTACAAAAGTCCTCCAGTCATTATGGACAGCTTATAAAAGTCCTCCAGTCATTATGGACAGCTTATAAAAGTCCTCCAGTCATTATGGACAGCTTATAAAAGTCCTCCAGTCATTATGGACAGTTTACAAAAGTCCTCCAGTCATTATGGACAGCTTATAAAAGTCCTCCAGTCATTATGGACAGTTTACAAAAGTCCTCCAGTCATTATGGACAGTTTACAAAAGTCCTCCAGTCATTATGGACAGCTTATAAAAGTCCTCCAGTTATTATGGACAGCTTATAAAAGTCCTCCAGTCATTATGGACAGTTTACAAAAGTCCTCCAGTCATTATGGACAGTGTACAAAAGTCCTCCAGTCATTATGGACAGCTTATAAAAGTCCTCCAGTCATTATGGACAACTTATAAAAGTCCTCCAGGCATTATGGACAGCTTATAAAAGTCCTCCAGTCATTATGGACAGCTTATAAAAGTCCTCCAGTCATTATGGACAGTTTACAAAAGTCCTCCAGTCATTATGGACAGTTTATAAAAGTCCTCCAGTCATTATGGACAGCTTATAAAAGTCCTCCAGTCATTATGGACAGTTTACAAAAGTCCTCCAGTCATTATGGACAGCTTATAAAAGTCCTCCAGTCATTATGGACAGCTTATAAAAGTCCTCCAGTCATTATGGATAGCTTATTAAAGTCCTCCAGTCATTATGGACAGCTTATAAAAGTCCTCCAGTCATTATGGACAGTTTACAAAAGTCCTCCAGTCATTATGGACAGCTTATAAAAGTCCTCCAGTCATTATGGACAGCTTATAAAAGTCCTCCAGTCATTATGGACAGTTTACAAAAGTCCTCCAGTCATTATGGCCAGCTTATAAAAGTCCTCCAGTCATTATGGACAGCTTATAAAAGTCCTCCAGTCATTATGGACAGCTTATAAAAGTCCTCCAGTCATTATGGACAGTTTACAAAAGTCCTCCAGTCATTATGGACAGCTTATAAAAGTCCTCCAGTCATTATGGACAGCTTATAAAAGTCCTCCAGTCATTATGGACAACTTATAAAAGTCCTCCAGGCATTATGGGCAGGGTATGAAAGTCCTCCAGTCATTATAAACATCTTACAAAAGTCCTCTAGTTATTATGGGCAGGGCATGAAAGTCCTTTACTTATTATATCCAGGTTGTAAAGTCCCTCAGTCATTATGGATAGCTTATAAAAAGTCATCCAGTCATTATAGACAACTTATAAAAGTCCTCCAGGCATTATGGGCAGGGTATGAAAGTCCTCCACTTATATACACGTTGTAAAGTTCCTCAGTCATTTTATGCAGGTTATGAAAATCTTTCAGTCATTATGGACAGAAAAATGAAAATCTGCCAGTCTTTATGGCAAGTTTTAAAGTCCACCAGTCATTCTGAGCATAAATATATAAATGCTTTCTGGTTGTTTATAATAGGCTACCTCACTGTCCCCCCAAAATTTGTAATCATAAACAGTGGGGAAGTTTATTAAGTAATTTTCATTTCAGGCTTTTTTAATTATCAAATTACACCAAAGTTGAAATAAAATGAAATTAAAAAAAATAAAAATTCAAATATTTGTTACAGAAATAAATAAAAGAAATTGCATTTTTTGTGTACAGATGAAAAGGAAATAATCTTGTTTGGTCCTTAAGTCAGTATCCAGTATTTCGGTTGAAAATCGATTGATAGTACAATGGAAAATGTTAGTTATTGTTGCTATAAATAATCATAATTTGTAATTGGTTTCAGTTTTATGTCTGCATTGGAGGTGAACACGTAAAAACAGATGGACAGATAATTTCAGCATTCATGAGTTGAAACAGATACATTGAGAGCATTGCCAAGGCTGCTACAAGGAAGGTGAGCTCTCTCTACCATGCTAGAAAGCTACTAACGTCTGAAAGTATCCTATACCTCTATAAGGCCACCATTCGCCCATGTATGGAGTATTGTTGTCACATTTGGATTGGTGCATCTGCTACTAATCTCTCACTCCTGGACAGGGTTCAAATGAAAGTCGCCAACCTGATAGGTCCTGAACTGTCATCTAGGCTTCAGCCTTGCATCCCTCTGCCTGTTCTACAAGTGCTTTAACGGTGAATGTTCCGACGAACTACAAGCCTTTGTACCCCTCCTCAACATAAATACCCCCAACAAACCCGATATGCAGCAAAATCCCACCCCTTCACAGTAGAAATTCCTAGATGTAAGAACGCATTCTACTCCAATAGTTTCTTCCTCAGAACTGCTAGACTTTGGAACTTTCTTCTGGGATTCTGCTTTCCCAACTGTACTGGCATGCAGAAGTTCAAGTGTAATGTGAACAGACATCTTGCTACTCATCTCTCTTCAGAATACCCCTGCAAATTATGTCTCCAATAGTAGCCCCCTACTTCAAAGTGGCACTGTGCATTGTTTGGTGTGAAAATAGAATAATATATATATATATATATATATATATATATATTAGTGCTGAGACTATTAATCGGAATTGGAAAAATGAAGACTTTTCAGTGTACAGATTAGGTATCAGAAAAAATTTGTGCCTATTTTCCGCTTCCAAAAATAATTCCTTTATCTTCCACTGCTGATAGCAATAATAAAATAATAAACATTGATTTTAAACTACCAGTAATACTAAAATCTGTAGATCCCCCCCCCCCCCCCAAGTGTGTTTTTATGTTTGAAAAATATCTGCACATCTAACATGTGTTTTTACAGTAATCGTGGGGGGGGGGGAAAAATAACAATTTTATAATTAAATATTTAGAGATTTATAAAGAATCAGAATCGGTAATTGTATCGGAATCTGGAATTTAGTACGGAATCGGTAATTGTGTCAGAATTGGGAAAAATATAAGAATTGTCCCATCACTAATATATATATATATATATATATATATATATATACAGATGTTATTTGTTTTTGTTTTTGTGATACGTTTTGAATTAATTCAATTATTTACAAAAGCGCATTTTTACCTAAATGCGAGTTGGGAATAATTTTCCCTTTAACCAATTTGGTATCCCCATATATATATATATATATATATATTGCTTTTAAAATATAATCATCCACTGACACGTGTTTCGTCATCTACAACTCATCAGAGTGGTTGAATCTAGCGAGATTTGAAAAAAAAAACAAAACAAAAAAACTAGCGGAACCCGAAAAGCATGTGCTATATATATATATATATATATATATATATATATATATATATATCACATCCTTTTTGAGTTCCGCTAGTTTTTATCCTTCAAGTTGTTTATATTTTCAATTATTTATTCATGGGGCTTAATTTGTTTTTTTTGTAGTGAAAATTGTTTTTTTTTTGGGGGGGGGCTTTGCAAAACATGATTGAGTTTATCAAAGGGAATGAAAAAAAAACAAACAATAACATCAATGTTTAAAATCAGGAAGTCGTTATCTTCAGACAGCCTGATCTAATAGCACCAGGGTTTTTGATGTGGTATGCCCCACCTATGGACAATAATGAACTCTTCCATCCATTATAAAGGCCGGGAAAATATGTCACTCACCAGTTAGCACAGGTTATGTTCGAGTCCTGCACTTGTGTCGGTCAGATTGACGTATTCGTGCAGTCGTGCACACTCTTCATTTGGTGTGCTCGCTTTTCTGTTCAAGATATTTTGTTTCTACTAATTAGCAAGTTGTGTTTGTTTTCAAGACCCTTAATCGACTACAACACTGGCAACGACGAAATTTAAGGATTTCGAACGTTTATTATCCACAACACTGGTAACGACAAAATTTAATGGGACCGCAACAGTATGTTAGAGGAAAATTATTGTTTTTGGTTTTGTAGAACATGATTGAGTTTTGCAAAGGAAAAGGGGAAAAAGCAATAACATCAATGTTTGGGGCATTAAGGTCAGGAAGCCGATATCTTCAGACAGTCTGATTTTTTAGCACCAAGGCTTTGTAGAAGAAAATTGTGTGTGTGTTTTTTACTTTACAAAACATAATTGAGTTTTTCAAAAGAAAAAGGGGCATTAAAGTCAGGAAGCCGATATCTTCAGACGGCTTGATCTAGTAGAACGAAGTGAAACTGAGGTAAGATGTCATTTAGTGCAACAGTCAGCTGGAAGAACGCACTCGGCTAGATTTCTTTAATTTAATCAATTACGGGCAGATTATGAAATCAATAATAACAAAAAATAAATAAAAATAATTTCTTATGAAAAAACGTCTGGCATGATCATAATATTCTGTTTAAGAGGATCTTGCAAGTGGAACAGTGGAAATTAGGTGGACTGTCTAATTGAATCATATTTTTTTTTTTCATTTCCTGGCAAGGCAGGCAATTTTAGCAGCCGCCAGTAAGATTGCAGAGAGTTCGGCAGACAGCTTTAATTGCGGGCAATAAGGACATTGTAATATAGAAGAGAATCAGAGTAATTTTAATTGTATTTAACAGAATAATAAAAAAAAAAAAAACGGGTAAAAAAAAATAAATTTACAACAAAAATAAATGTTATCAAAGGCAAGATAAGTTACTCTTCTACCAACCTAGATAAGTTTATTTATGTTTTAAAACATTTTAAAGCATTTTTATGTATACATATGTGGAGTGGCGGAATCAAACCGAGTGTTCACTTGGTTCGGGTTAATAAAAAAAAATAAATAAATAAATAAAAAAGAATAATAAAAAAAAATGTTTGCCATAAATATCTCACAGCCATCGTTCTGTGCAACCAAGTGGTCCCTTGTTCAACAATATCGCCGACCCCAACATTTTTTCCAAGACTTCTCTTCTGGCTGTGTCGTTATTTCTCACATTGACAAATGTTGAAAATTTCTTAAAAAGGCTACAGATTTATCTTCATGTTCCCATACCTACTTTTATTTCATATATATATATATATATATATATATATATATATATATATATATATATATATATATTTGTATAATATATACAAGAATCTACATTTATATCGGTAGTCGGTACCGACGGTTTCAAGCCCGGTAGTTGAGGACTGCTCTTAATGTCCGCCTCAGGCTCTCTTCAGCCGACTCTCATCTCTACCGACTACCGATATAAATGTAGATTCCTGTATATATTATACAAAAAAAATATACTGCTCTTATTTCGAGAAAGGTTTTTTCCCTAATAATAGAGCACTGTATGGGATTTCTTTTTCTACAAAAAAGTACAAGTATATATATATATATATATATATATATATATATATATATATATATATATATATATATATATATATTACTTTTAAAATACAACCATCCACCGACATGTGTTTCGCCGTCCACGACCCACCAGAGTGGCTGAATCCAGCGAGATTCGAAATCGGCACCTCGTGATAAGAAGCCGAAACCTCTACCACGGTGCTAACCTCGCCGGACTACTAAATGTATCACTTTTACGTAGATGTTTTTATTTGTTTTTGTAAGCGATACTTTCTTGAATGAATTCAAGTATTTATACGAAAGTGCATTTTTACCTAAATGCTTGTTAGGAATAATTTTCCCATTGACCAATCTGGTACCCCCTTTTAATGGGGAGTGGCATATATATTACTTTTAAAATACAACCATCGACATACTTGAATTCATTCAAGAAAGTATCGCTAACAAAAGCAAATAAAAACATCTACGTAAAAGTAATACATTTAGTAGTCCGGCGAGGTTAGCACCGTGGTAGAGGTTTCGGCTTCTTATCACGAGGTGCCGATTTCGAATCTCGCTGGATTCAGCCACTCTGGTGGGTCGTGGACGGCGAAACATGTGTCGGTGGGTGGTTGTATTTTAAAAGTAATATATATGCCGCTCCCCATTAAAAGGGGGTACCAGATTGGTCAATGGGAAAATTATTCCCAGAAAGCATTTAGGTAAAAATGCACTTTCGTATAAATACTTGAGTTCATTCAAGAAAGTATCGCTAACAAATAAATATATATATATATATTATTACTATTATATGCTTATTTTTAATTTCATTCTTTTTATTCTTATTTTTGTACCTATTTTTATTCTTTACATTTCTTCTTATTTTCATTGCCATGTTATATGATATTGTGTAATTTGTTCTGCTATTTTTATTATCCACCACCTTTATGATCTAGTTAAAGTTTCAATATAATGATGCTTATTCTTATCGAATATATTCTTATTTTGTGATAACCTGGATATTCTTTTTTGATATACTGGGGATAATAGCTTTTTTCATACACTTAAGGCGATTATATATATATATATATATATATATATATATATATATATATATATATATATATATATATATATATATATATATAAAATGAATGACAAAAGTCTATATTCCAAAGTTCATGATGACCATCTTACAATTTATTCCTTTAATTCAGTTAACATTTACAATTCTTGAAAGTATCCGTGTATGAATAGTATTTTGAAAATTTCAAAATGACATAATGTAAACGTATTATAAGATATTTACAGCTTCTCTTGCAATTCGGATTAAAAACAAAATTTTTCCGATTCTGATACTGATTCCAATACCCCAAAAAGCTCTTATTTTTCCGATTCCCGATTCCGATTAATCGTCCCAACACTAATAATTTGGCAGACTACTGTCCATTTGGTAATAATCCACTTAAAAAATTGGCAAAAGACGAAAATAAAAAAAAAAATAGAGAGGAGGGGAAAACTTCTTCAGGTTCGTCTAAAACTTTTGAAAAACCTCAATATATATACTTCTTCCACATCTGAGTTGTCATAAACTTCTTGCATACAAACTGGTTATTATCTCTCTCAACCTACCAATAATTCCATTGCATTTCTTGCGTACCGAATGCTTTCTAAGGAACGATACTTTTAGGATTGCAGCTATATGACTCAAAAGACCGTCCTACAGGAGAGTCGTAAACAAAGGTGATGAGCCAGAGTCAGGAGTCAGAGAGTTTTTCAAAAGTGAAAAATTGGAATCAAACTCGCGTTATTTAAAAATAACGGATCCTTTTTCATCTGACTCTTTACTCCAGGCATAGGCAAACAGAAGTTGGCAATTTCTGGAAGAGCCAGAGTCATCTATTTATTTGCCTTCCCATGAGGATAGAGTTCAACATAGTCGATTTTAAACATGGAGACAATTCAGCTCTCCAAAAAGAGTCATGCTGGATTAAGACAACAATAACAACTGTCTCAGTTTAGAAGGATTTCTCAGTACAGAACAGATGAAGTGCAATATTAGAACAACAAATATAATAGCATGCAGAAAACACGTTGCTAGTCTCTTTCTACTATATCGTTATTTCTATGTAAAGATGCTCGACTGAGCTTCAATCTTGTAAAATTTTCACAAAGACTTGTCTTTTTACCACAACTACAATGAACTTTCCTTTCATCCTCAGAGTACTTATCAATCAAACGAATTCCCATGAACAGTTTTTTTCCCCCCAAGCTTCCCACCTGTGGATCACATTACTACAAGAATGTGCCGCTGAGAGCTACAACAAGGTCATCTTCAAATCTAATCACAATAAACATTTAAATCATCTTCATAAGTCATCAAATTTTATTTGTTTCTATCCACTGTTTCAGTTATTGTCCCCGAGTGGCTTTTAGCCTTGATAAGTGGTGACTCATTGGTAAACATATTTGGAACATGTTACCACAAGAATGCTTTCCTAAGGCCTACAACATGGTCATTTTCAAACTCAATCTCAAACATTTAAACAACCATCATATAGTTATCTATTCTCGTTTAACAATTTCAATCCTCTAGTAACATTCATCATCGTTTAACTAGCAATATATTCATCTCAGTAATACAGCTTTTAGCCCTGATAAGAGTTAACTCAATAGTAAATAATGAAAAATGTAAACGAACTTACCTTTTCCCATTTTTAATGATGTGCTCTCCTCTTTGACAATTGGATAAGGACTGCAAAGTTTCATAATTTTACACAATCCATAACTCTGTTTGGTGAAACAGAACACATTTGGCTTCTATGATGTTCTTGGATTTCTAAAAAGAACAAGAATACAAAATTTAAGTGTTATTTACCAAAGAAAAAATTGAAAAATTCCAATCGATATTATTGTTTACTTAGTCTATCCGACCTGATAATTCCTTCAAACAGCAGAAACTTACAGATTCACACCATTTGTTACAAAATGAAAACTTCAAAATGGCATCTATATTTGCTTTATAGTTGATTAGCGGGGGTACCCGGCATTGCCCAAGTGTTTTGAGGTGTGTGTGCTCTTAAATTAAAAAGAAACACGGGGAGGGGTGGGGGTAAAAAACAGTTTTGGTAATTAGGTAGAATCAAACCCGAAGCCCTGGGGCGAAGTTGGAAAATAAAATGTGAAAAAAACATGACACGTTAACCCCTCGGCCAGCAAGAAGGAGTTACTGAAAGAAGTTTGAATTTATTTAATTAAGAGAATTGACAGGTGCCCGCACTAAATGACGTCAAGTGGAAGTCATAGAGATAACATTTTGTGCAAGCGTTACGACGACGATGACGTAAGCAATAGCTATTCAGCACTGAACATTTTCTGCGGGACAGTTTTTAATGAGCTCAATAACCCGGTTTGTTTGTTTTTACCTAACTTTGGGGAAAAACAGCTCCCCCATATATTAGGGGAGTGGCTCGTCTTGAAATGAAAGCAACCATCTGATATACATTGACCAAACGTTACATCACTTTCTAGAGACCACTGGCCGTGGGCCAGGATGAGAATCAAGTTTCGCTTTTTTTTATACTGAAAAACGAAAGCAAACATGCGGCGATCCCAAAATGTTGAATATTTAACGTTTCAAAGTCGGGCAAATTAAATAGACGGGCGACTCCTGTTCATAACTCATAGATATTATGATTTCGACGTGATATAAAAAGTTTTAAAAATGAGTAACGGCCTCAAGAAGCCGCCGGAAAAAATTATTTTACGGACATACACAAAAAGCGAACATACATACATACACACATTTTCGCTTTCATATATATATAGATGACAGTTTTAGTTCTTGTAAAATATTTTTTTTACTAAAATAAGACAAACGTTTGTCATTATCTTTATTTTATTTATTAAACTCAATTCTTTAGTTGTGTTATTTGCCACTACGTGGCTTCTTTTTGGTTGGTTGGTTGTTTTGTTTTACGGCATATCAACCCTTTTCAGGTTATTTAATGCCGAATCTGGTGATTTTGAAGAACGATTTTTTAATATAGTATATTTGTTTTTTAAGTCGTATTCTATTTAACCCATAGTTGGGACCCTAACAGGTGCTACCACTCCGGGTCAGAGTGAACCTGGGAGCAATGGCAATTAAAGGGTGGCTCCACACTCCCTAAGGCCTGCAAGCTGGGGCCTCACCATCAGATATAGTTTAAGGTCATATCCAGGACCGGTGGCTTCTTTTTAATTACACTTTAGAGGTGCATAATTTTATGTATTCCATAATTCTGTCCAGCAAAACAGAACGCATTTGGCTTCTACAAGAACAAGAACAAACAAGTGTTATTTTGGAAGCATTTAAACTGTCGAATAGTAAGTCGTTTTTGGTTTTATATGAATTAACGTTCGTTTCCGGCCTTTTTTCCACCTTCAAGGGCAGAAACGTAAAGTGTAGTATTAGAACAGAGATGTCGTCTCACCACGTTTTGGCCAACTAAGCCTCTGGCCAGCTTTGGGTAGAATTGAAACCGCTATCCTCAGACAATGCTCACCTGGAACCCTAGAGATTCAATGTCTCTATCCATTGCGCTATGGGCCCCGAAAACAACAACTATGGAAGGCAGTAATTACTGAGGATACAGTTAAGAGACTCAGCATTTCTATCCCGTCACAGTCACCCACTTGAAGAAAGCCAGAGGAATAGTCGGCTGAAAGGTCGTGAAACAACAACTAAAAGATGAGGATAATAGTCCAAAAATAAATAAATAAACAACATCAATATTCAGTACATTTTAAGTCAGGAAGCTAATATCTTCAGACAGCCTGATCTGGTAGCACAAATAAAACCTAATTGATTAGATTTATATGGAGGAAACACATTTGATTATAAATAAACCAATATCCTTGAAAATGACTGTAAAACCAAATATCCTTTGTACCAAATTTTGTTGAAGAAACCCACAATTATTTAGTGAAAAAAAAACAAAAAAACAAAACATATTGAAGTGCACAAATTCAAGTGATTTAGCAGTTAGAAATTTCTGTATATCCGAGTTTCAAAAGTAAAACCTATTTTTTAACTCGAAAAGTTGAAGAGCTACAAAGATGGGGATGGTACCATTAAAATAAATGATCTCTTATACCCCAGAATTTATTTTTCTACATAGTCACCACCATTTTCAATGCACTTTTGCCAGAGATTCAATGACACAACTCTGCTTCTGACACACGTCCATGACAACGGTTGTTTTCTTAAAGTCTCACACCGTCAATGGTACTTGTTGCTTACTTACTTAAAACACTTAAGGGATTTTTATCCTGGCCCTCCCCAAAATCAACAGATTAGACCATTCTTGTAATGATCCAGTCCTTATTGATTTTGCGGTGGGATACATCAGTAATAACAAAAGAATAAAACCTCATTGTTTGGATTTATATGGAGGAAACGCATTTGATTATAAATAAACCAATATCCTTGAAAATGACTGTAAAACCAAATATCTTTTGTACCAAATTTTGTTGAAGAAACCCACAATTATTTAGTGAGAAAAATTCTATTTAAGTGCAAAAATTCAAGTGGTTTAGCAGTTAAAAATTTCTGTATATCCGAGAGTCGTTCCAAAAGTAAAATCTCCTATTTTTTTTTTTTTTAATTGAAAAGCTTTGAAGACGGAAGTGGTATCATCAAAGCGAGCAACCTTTTGTACTCCAGAATTTATTTTTCTACATAATCACCACCATTATCAATGCACTTTTGCCAGAGATTTAATCACACAACTCTGCTTCTGACACACGTCCCTGACAACGGTTGTTTTCTAAGATTCTCACACCGTCAATATCTGCAACAGAGCGGGTTTACAAATTTTGTTAAATAAACTCACACTTATTTAGTGAGGAAAAACCTGTTAACGGGCAAATATTTAAGTGGTTCTGCAGTTAGAGATTTCTGTGTATGTATGTATATATATATATATATATATATATATATATATATAAAAGTGAATGTGTCTGTCTGTCTGTGTACATTTCCTTACGCAATAACTCTGTCAATTTTTAGTCTATAGACTCGAAATTTGAAATACCGGGTACTGAGATTTGGGAAAATCGATGTGACGGGTGTCAGCCAGAAATTTGGCTGTTAAGGGGTCAAATTTCAACGATTTGACCTTTAAGAACTCTACCAAACTCCTCCGACAATTTTGGGTCTAGACACTTGAAATTTTAGATATAGGTTCCTTGAACCTGGATCTAACTTAATAAAGTGATTTGAGCCCGAAACTATAAATTTTAAGGGGTCATAATAGGGGTCAAATTAAAAAAAAAAATTTACTCTTTTTTTTTTTTTGCTCAGCATACACCTCCAAACACCCGGGCAACACCGGGCTGAAATGCTAGTATATATATATATATATATATATATATATATATATATATATACTATATATATAGTAAGTTATAAAATATATATGGCGATTATAACTTACTAACTAGCTCTACCTACGTATTGAGCACTTTTAAAGTAAATACTTAAAGTTTACGCATAAATCTATACTTTCGTATATTAATTTTATGTGAGTAAATTAAGTAGTTATATATATATATATATATATATATATATATATATATATATATATAGTATTGGAAGCTTTTTAATCTTTAAAACTATATGAAAAAAAAAAATTAATTATAATCTCCTGTAATCGCTGAATCAATTTGCTTTCATGAATTCACAATAGTCCTAATGCTATTTTAGGGATCATCAGTTAATTACCATGAAACACTGCTTCAGATATTGAAAATATATTTCTCTTGATCCGTTTTGTTTGTTAGTCTGTTCCATTTTTTTTGCTCAGGAACTAGTGAGCCGATGTGGCTGAAATTTTTTATGTACCTTCCTCATGATAAGGTGCAACACATTAAGTATTATGGTATATGTTCGAAACATAGAGATAAATAGGGATTAGTATTTAATACAAAAAATGAGCACAAATTTAACCATATTCAACCGGGAAGGAACAGACAGAATATTATATAGATGTTGATACAAAAAAAATAAAATAAAATAAAAATAAAAATAATAATAATAATAATAATGCCAACAAGAAATCAATGGCAAGCAGCTGTTGCAATAATGCAAATTTATTTGCAAATGTTATCGAAAGAGGTGGAGAGTACTGGAAACCTGGGAGGACTTGTCACTCAGCTTCCAGGGAACACCACAGACTCTTTTCAGGGAAAGATCTCTGAAGACCTGCGTGAAAGCTCCTTGTAAGCCAATAAAAATAATAAAAATGCTAATAATAATAAAAATAAAAATAATAATAAAAATAAAAATAATAATAAAAATAAAATAACAACAATAATAATAATAATAATAATAATAATAATAATAATAATAATAATAATAATAATAATAATTAAACTGAAGTAAAAAGTAAAATTTCTGGATTCTTGTTAATGATATTTAAAATATAAAAACAAAAATGCTCTTAAATTTTTGTTGAAATATTTTTCATCCATTCATATGTGGTCTTCAAAACAGATATTGATCAACCATAGTGTACATTAAGGGACTAATAGTTGTATCAGATTCCAAGAATTAAACTCAGACTACTGATGTCGAATACCAAGGTTACTGGTTTGCCTTATAATGAGTCTAAAGTCCTCATTAGTTAAACAAACGGTTCCCCAAGCAGCTTGAGCACTAAGTTTTAGCACTGTTTTCTGCCAGGGCTCGTTAGCCTTATTAGCGTCATCTAGCTTGGCTGGTAGGTTACATAAGATATCTGGGTTTTGTGTTTAAGTTATTTATTTTTTATTCTCTTGAAATGTTTAAAACAAAACAGAAAAACAAAAACAAGGTCACTCAAAAATTGGGGAAGGGCGGGGGGGGGGGGTCACTGTCCAGGCCGTGAGTGACCTCGTCACTGTACATTTGCTAGTCTATGCTGATCCTTGCTAAAGTTCTCATTCATCATAATACCTCAAGCACACAGGGGCGGCTGCCCAAGTAAAGATTCCCAAATCATATCGTCAGTGTTATATATATATATATATATATATATGAACAAATGATTAATAAAACATGTTAAAAGACATCTTGAAAAAGAGTTAAAAACATATTTAATTTTAAAAAAGGAAGCACAAGATAAGTGGATAGTCCTTAATCCGCGGAGTTTCGAAGAAATACTCTCCTTCTCATCAGAGGGCAGGAATTAGCAAAATGCAGGATCGGATTTTGCATATAAAAGTATTTAATGAAACTACAAGTAAGTCACAGATCTTACTTGGTTAAAAAAAGGGTGAGGTAAGGGGAACAGGAGGCAAAAGAAAAATGATAAAAAGATTTCACATGAATGGATAGTCCGGTGAAGGGTAAAAATCCAAAAATGGTAAAATCCAAAACGGTCGAATTTAAAATTTCAATCCAATGGGTAAATTCCAAATGGTCCAAAATAATCCAAAAGGCAGAGTTCCTTGGAAAAAAGCGCAAATGGAATGAATTCCAAATCATTATTTTTATTTATATATATATATATATATATATATATATATATATATATATATATATAAAGTAAAACTTTAAACATAAAATTCTATAAAAAATCGTTTGTTTTTATTTGATTAGCTTAGGGGTGGCGGTGGGGGTGTTCAATAGTGGAAAGTAGTTAAATCACCCTCCTCAAAAAGAAAGCCCTGTGGAGAAGTTGGCTTGGCCAGTCTCCTGTCAGCTTAACATGAAACAGTACAGGGGGTTGTTCTTAAAGCGAACACGAGAGGATAGGCAGATAATTTTTATGTTCAAAATGGAAGCCAAAAAAATATGAAAATGAAAGTGATAATTAGTGACGGGACGATTCCAATATTTTCCCCTGATTCTGATACAATTACTGATTCCGATTCTAAATTCATGATTCCAATACAATGACTGATTCTGATTCTTTTAAAACTTCTGAATATTTAGTTATAGAGTTGTTCATTTAAATTTTTATTTTCAGATTACTTTAAAAACTCATACTTTCGTGGGCTGAGGGTGATCTATGGATTTTAGTTTCATGGACAGTTTAGAAAAAAAAAAATTGCTAATATCAGCAATGGAAACTTATGTTTTGAACTAACAAGGCCGATAGCCATTAGTCGCGTGCTCTCGTGTAGTGAATGAATGCATGAATGTAGGATTGACATGAAATTCTTAAAGATAAACTAAAATGACCGAAAAATGGGCTGAAATGACTTAAATAAATAAAAAGTAAATGACTTTGTAATGACTTTAATGAACTTAAGGATGAATTGAATGACCTTAAGAATGACTTGAATGCTTAAAAAATAACTGGAATCCTTCAAAAAACAACTTGAATGATCTGGAAAATGACTTGAATGGCTTTGAGACTGACTGGTGGTAAAGTGGGTGATCATTTTACATTAAATTAATACAGAAAAGTGATCCCCCACTTTATATCACAAAGTTACAAACATAAGGACAGCATATAGTAAGAACATATACTACACTTTGATCTTGGCCAAAAGGCCAAGAAAAGAGTATTTATTTGCTCCCCCCACCGAGCAAATTAGGCACAAGGCCGATTTTTAATGTGAGGAGTGAAGGGGAAATTGGGACCAACTCCCCGGGGAGTAGGGGAGCTGGATAGTGACAATTGGTATGAAGGGTTGGTATTTATTTGCTCCCCCCACCGAGCAAATTAGGCACAAGGCCTATTTTTAATGTGAGGAATGAAGGAGAAATGGGGACCACCACCCCGGGGAGTAGGGGAGCTGGATAGTGGCAATTGGTATGAAGGGTTGCCCCTACATTGACCAAGGTCTTATATGTGAGGCTGCCCCCACATATGGTCTTTGCTTGCAGTATCTGCCGGAACAGATACTACATTTTGATCTTCATATTTAATTTATTCCGTCTAAAAAAAAATTATAAAATTTAAAAAAGTAAAATCTCCAACAGACAAAACAAATTTAGACACAAGGCCCTATAAGATCTGGGGAGGGGAGTGTTGCAGGATCTTTGTAACTAAAGTAAAAATTGGAGTCTTTGTCGTTTCAGCGTTTTTTCAAGAAAGGATATATATATATATATATACAACTACACTTTAATCTTGGCCAAAAGGCCAAGAAAAGCTTAAAAAGCTAAGAACAGCATCTATTAATAACAGACCTTTGATCTTAACCAAAAAGGCTAAGCACAAAAGTGTTACAGACAGACCGACCGACGGAGTGACTTATAGAGTCGCTTGCACGCGACTAAAAACAAACAAAAAATATCTAAAAATAAAAGATTTTGACATTGGAAAATAGGTACATATTTTTAGGGCTCGGATACTTTCAAAAGTTCTTATTTTTCCAATTTCTTATCCCAACATTAGTGATAATTAATCTCTCTCTCATATATATATATATATATACTTAGTTATATTTTTTGGAAAAGGGGATTCCATCAGAGTGCTCTATTCTAAGGAAAAATTCCGAAAATAAGAGCGTATTATTTATATTTTTATTTACAGAAAGTTTAGATGAGATAAGTCATCGGTACCATCGGTTTGCAACCTGATAATAGTGGATTATAGAGATTTGAACGAGATCTTGTAATGTATGTATTTAATTCCAATTCCGGTTATACAACAGATGAGTATTGACTGAAGAGAGCTTGATACAGATATCTAAAACGGTTCTGTATTATCAGGTTTGAAACCAACGGTACCGATGACTTATCTCATCTAAACTTTGTGTGTGTGTGTGTGTGTGTGTATATATATATATATATATATATATATATATATATATATAGTTCAAAACATAATTTTCCATTTTCTACAGAAATATATATATATATATATATATATATATATATTTCTGTAGAAATATATTTTTTTATAATATATATCAATCCTTATTTAAGAAGCTCAATGTAATTACAGAGCAATATAGAGAATAAATGACAAAAAGTTATATTCCAAAATTCATGATGCTGACCATCTTATAATTTATTCCTTTAATTCAGTTGACTTATACAATTCTTGACAGTAAAAAAAAAATAATTAAAGTACATAGGGGAGGGGTTTTAAGTATAAGGAAAAACTGAGTTGATATAGTCTAGAATTTTTGGATCTAAACAATATTTATAAATCTTATTAACTAGAATTAAAATTAGAATTAATTTTAACTTAAATATACATTTATTTAATTATAATTAAAATAACGTTATCAAAAGTAAGAAACTCGAAAACATACTTATTAGAGAATTAAGATATATACAATGATAAACAATAACTACACTTAAATTAGGAAAAAGTTCGAAAAGTATTTATAAATACTAGATTGTCGTATTTAGAATTGATTAAAGTTTGTGAAATATGAAAGGAAAAATACTACTTTCAATATAAATAATAATGATGGGGTTGATATTGATAATAATACGAATATATATATATATATATTACTTTCAATATAAATAATAATGATGGGGTTGATATTGATAATAATATGAATATATA
Source organism: Euprymna scolopes (assembly GCF_053919585.1). Taxonomy (NCBI): domain Eukaryota; kingdom Metazoa; phylum Mollusca; class Cephalopoda; order Sepiida; family Sepiolidae; genus Euprymna; species Euprymna scolopes. The sequence goes on from NC_136493.1 coordinate 31,385,728, forward strand.
TATAAATATTACTTTCAATATAAATAATAATGATGGGGTTGATATTGATAATAATATGAATATATATATAAATATTACTTTCAATATAAATAATAATGATGGGGTTGATATTGATAATAATATGAATATATATATAAATATTACTTTCAATATAAATAATAATGGTGGGATTGATATTGATAATAATATGAAAATATATATATATATATATATATATATATATATATATATAAATATTACTTTCAATATAAATAATAATGGTGGGGTTGATATTGATAATATGAATATATATATAAATATTACTTTCAATATAAATAATAACGATGGGATTGATATTGATAATAATATGAATATATATATAAATATTACTTTCAATATAAATAATAATGATGGGATTGATATTGATAATAATATGAATATATATATAAATATTACTTTCAATATAAATAATAACGATGGGATTGATATTGATAATAATATGAATATATATAAATATTACTTTCAATATAAATAATAACGATGGGATTGATATTGATAATAATATGAATATATATATAAATATTACTTTCAATATAAATAATAATGGTGCGATTGATATTGATAATAATATGAATATATATATAAATATTACTTTCAATATAAATAATAATGATGGTGCTGATATTGATAATAATATGAATATATATATAAATATTACTTTCAATATAAATAATAATGATGGGGTTGATATTGATAATAATATGAATATATATATAAATATTACTTTCAATATAAATAATAATGATGGGATTGATATTGATAATAATATGAATATATATATAAATATTACTTTCAATATAAATAATAACGATGGGATTGATATTGATAATAATATGAATATATATATAAATATTACTTTCAATATAAATAATAACGATGGGATTGATATTGATAATAATATGAATATATATATAAATATTACTTTCAATATAAATAATAACGATGGGATTGATATTGATAATAATATGAATATATATATAAATATTACTTTCAATATAAATAATAATGGTGCGATTGATATTGATAATAATATTAATATATATAGATATTACTTTCAATATAAATAATAATGATGGTGCTGATATTGATAATAATATGAATATATATATAAATATTACTTTCAATATAAATAATAATGATGGGGTTGATATTGATAATAATATGAATATATATAAATATTACTTTCAATATGAATAATAATGATGGTGCTGATATTGATAATAATATGAATATATATATAAATATTACTTTCAATATAAATAATAATGATGGGATTGATATTGCTAATAATATGAATATATATATAAATATTATTCAATATAAATAATAATGGTGGGGTTGATATTGATAATAATATGAATATATATATAAATATTACTTTCAATATAAATAATAATAATGGGGTTGATATTGATTATAATATGTATATATATATATATAAATATTACTTTCAATATAAATAATAATGATGGTGCTGATATTGATAATAATATGAATATATATATAAATATTACTTTCAATGTAAATAATAATGATGGGTTGATATTGATAATAATATGAATATATATATATATAAATATTACTTTCAATATAAATAATAATGATGGGATTGATATTGATAATAATATGAATATATATATAAATATTACTTTCAATATAAATAATAATGATGGGGCTGATATTGATAATAATATGAATATATATATAAATAAATAAAAATTAAAATAAATGTAAGTAACTAATTACTTTACAATTCAACAATAGAAGATCTGCGGTATAACTTATGACTTATAACTATAGATTGAAATTGTTTTTAATACTGACATTTAATATTGTAAAGATTAGTGAATTAATAAATCGTTTTAATTTTTTAAAATAAAATTAAGTGAAAGACATTAAAACTATATTAGAATTACTTATTAGTTTGAATATGGATGTCTACGAGTTGGTTGAATAAATAAATATAGATGAAATTAATGTTTCGTTGGATTTGTTCCAAGGGAGGTAAATCTGCCTCACTTTATTAAGTATATTTAATTGTTTAGTACTTGTACAGTTTAGTCAAGATATTAAAAAATGAAAATATCGAAAAAAGGTCATATTTCACGTATCCGTTATGAAACGAAGTTCTCTGAAAAAGAAATTTCACTTAATTTCATCAAGTAGTTTTTTTTTTTTTTTTTTTTTTTACAGCGAAAAAACAATTTGTTATGATGCCGAGCAAAATGGTCGATTTTTAGGAAGAAAAGCTAGAATTTAAGATGGGAAGGGAGTGTCGGCGCTTTAACTGGAGTTATCTCCCCGTGGCATGTTGTACAGCTTCAGCACATTTCACAATGGCTGTCTCAAACACGCTCTCTTTTCCGCTGTAAAAAAACAAACAAACAAAAAAAAACTACTCGATCAAATTAAATGAAATTTTTTTCGAAGGTCTTCAGTCCAAAACGGATACGTACAATATAACCTTTTTTTTCGATATTTTCATTTTTTAATATCTTGACTAAACTGTACAAGTGCCAATTGTTTATAATTACGATATTAAGGAGTTTTCAGATTATATTTAAACTTAACAAAACGTAAATATAGTTTTTTGAATTGTATGATTTTAGAAATTATAATTGTAATGATTAATAAGATTGATTATATTAGGTAACAGAATTATGTATGGTTTTCAATTCAAAATAATTGCTTAGTTACAATAACCGACCGTAATGATCAATCGTTTTTTTTTTTTTTTTTTTTTTTTTTCTTGTTTTTTTAGCTTAGGTTAGTTTCGTATATAAAATCATGTATAATCTTCTATATATACAAAAGCGAAAATGTATGTATGTATGTATGTTTGGATGTCTGCTAAAAACTTTCGACAGACGCGACGAAAATTCACAAACTCGGTATCACATCGAAGCTCCATCCTTTGCTCGAAAAATATCGAAAAATTGGCTAAAAACGTTAACATTTTCACCCGAAATCGACAATTTTCGACAGGGGGGGTAACAAAAACGGTCCTCTCGTGACAATGACCGACTCTACGCATGCGTCAGATGACGTCGTGACTTGATTTACTTTAAATAGTTGAAAAACCGAACAAATTTCATGTACGTCGCATTAGCTCAGTTGCTTAAGGCCTTGGCTCATTATCTAAAAGTTTTGGGTTCGAATTGTGGTGTGAGATGTTTTTTTTTGTTTTTTTTCGATTTTTAAAATTTAAATATTGAACCAGTGTTTCGTTTCTCTGCTTTTTTTTTTTTTTTTTTTTTTTTTTTACTTCGCTTATTCTTAGCAACACCCCAAAACACCCGGGTACCCACCGATTTTTTAAATTTTAATATCGAAATAGGCTTATTGAAGCCATTTTTCACGTGTTCGTTTTTCTGGTTTCATCGTTCGTTTGCTTTACGTTAGTGTTTTTTTTGTTTTTTTTCCCTGCTTGAGTGTTAACGTTGTTTTCTTCTTTTACTTCGCTTATAACAAACAAACCTACGTCGTCGTCGTTGTCGTGGTCGTAACGCTCGACGACTTCCGGCAGCGCACCTGTCAATTTGTTCTTAAATAAATTCAAACACCTTTCACTAACTCATTCTGGCTGGCTGATTTTATTTTCAAACTTTGCCTCAGGGCTTCGGGTTCGACCCCCCCCACCGGGTTCTTTTTTATTTAACACCACACACACCTCCAAACACCCGGGCATCGCCGGGTACCCCCCGCTAGTAGTATATAATTTGTTGATATTATTTTCATAAGTATGTATACAAACATTAGAATTAGTAAATTTACTAATTATTAAATAGAACATTTTGGTAGAAGATTCATAATTAAAATTGTTGGTACGAATAGTTGGGTTTAATGACTTTGATAAAAATTCAATATGGCGTAATGGAAAAATAAAAAGGTATTTACAGTCTCTCTTCCAATTTTCGAATTTTAATCATGTCAAATCACACTTCAATTCCGTTTGACGGATTGATTGTTGCTGTTTCTTCTGATGAGTTAAGGGCATAATAGATTCACTGATTGATATAATAATTAAGTGATTGATTTTGCGCTATGAAACAGATGCTGTCAAGAATTGTATAAGTCAACTGAATTAAAGGAATATATTATAAGATGGTCAACATCATGAATTTTGGAATATAACTTTTTGTCATTTATTCTCTCTCTCTCTCTATATATATATATACTAGCAGGGAGACATGACATTGCCCGGGATTGAATGATGATCAACAAATGTTTCACACTCCCATATTTTTATTGTCATCAAAATCGATGAAATCGCCCATTTATCTATCAAATCAATTGATTGCCTGCTCTAGTTGGGGACCCATTGCGGTTCACCAGAAAGAAGCTTTACATCCCTCCCCGCAGTGACTTAGTCCACAATACACTGCAGTTTCCATTGCACTGTAGAGAACCTACTGTTGATTTTATAAAATCATTTTTTTTTATATATAATCGCTTGAATTGAAGTTTAAAATGCAAAAATCAACTATCATGATTCAACTGTGCTCTAAACGGAAACGTTCATTTTGTACATTCATCTTAGATTATTTTTAATCGGTTTACATGCCACATTGGTAACATTACCAGCTTTGAATGCTACAGTTTCAATTCTAGCTGATGGCACCTAAATATTTTTTTTTTTTTACTTTTGAAATCACAGCTATGTTATAATATATACGAAATCTGGACGGATTAAAATATCATATTTAAGCGACCACCCCTCCCTTCGCTAGAATAAAAATAAAATCTCAAATTGCTCATCCTTATGCTGGGGAAACACATTCGAACATAAATCAAAATCCTTGAAAATGGCCGTATGACACCCATCCTTTAGACCAAATTTTGTTGAGTAATCTCACAGTTATTTAGTGAGGAAATGTTTTTTTTTTTTTTTGGTAATCCTGTTTCAGTGCAAACATCTATATTATGTGGTTTAGCGGTTTGCAATTCCTGTCGAGTGAAGCACCCCATTTTCAGTCAAAGATAATATCTGCCATGAAAATTAATTAATATGGGAGACACAAACTTCTGAAAAGTTATTGATAACAAAATATGTGAAACACATTTTTATTTTTGAAAAAAAAAAAAAAAATCATTAAAATGGTCGTTTATAACTAGTGGATTCGTTTTGAAGAGTTATAGCCGGTTGATGTAGAATGAGTGCTCTATGCCAAGTTGATTATTTAAATATGCTTACATTTGTTCATTGTTTGCATTATATACGTATTTCTATTAATCTCTAACGATTCATTGAACAGATACCATACTACTTACTTTGCTGCACATTATCATAACAGAGGCCTATACAAAATGTCAGCCAAATCGATCCAGTAGTTTCTGAGAAAAATTTCTAGAGGAAATGTAATATTGTGATGACTAATTCTTTATTAATTCCTATTAATCCCTGTTAAATCCTAACTCTGCACGAACGGATAACATAATAATTATTTTGCTCTACCTTACAATAACAAAGGGGCATACAAAATTTCAGCCAGATCGGTCCTCTAGTTTCCGAGAAAACTTCTAGATTAAATATGACATTGTGATAACTAATCCCTATTAATCCATAACTCTGCATCGAATGGATAACATAATACTTGGTTCATAGCGCCTTATGATAAGAAAGATCCATACAAAATTTCAGGCAGATCGGCCCAGTAGTTTCCAAGAAAAAGTAGGTAGACAGACAGACAGATAAATATAATACAGATAATCTTGTTAATTAAATTCCGCACTAAATTCTGGATTCCGATTCTTTATAAATCTCCACATATTTTACGATAAAAATGTTATTTTGTCCCGATTACTGTAAAAATACATCTTAAATGTGCATATATTTTCTCAAATGTAAAAACACACTTGTGAGGGGATGATCTAGAGATCTTAATCTTACTAGAAGTTTAAATCAATAGATATTTATTTTATTATTACTACAAGCAGTATAAGATTTTTGTTTAACTAAAAGCAAATTAAAAAGATAATTTAAGGAATCGGTTTTGGCATTGGAAAATAGTCTCCAATTTTTCCGATTCCGATACTCCCAAAAGCTCCGATTTTTCCGATTCTGATTAATCGTCCGAACAGTAATATATAATACGATTCAATCAACATTTTCTGAACATTTCTTGGTTTTCAAAGATTTTCAATTTTAAAGATAAATATATAATACCGATAATCTTGTCAATTAAATCCTTGCCTGTACACATAAAACGTGTTTAATATTGTAAATATGCATGTAACCTTGAAATATTTTATGATATCAACATGATGAACGTGTAAAGAGGACTAAATTTGAGTTGAATGTTCAGATAGAAGATAGACAGAAGTCCATCGTATCTGTGAGAAAAAAGGTCACTAGGGTTAAAATGGGCAAAAGTTATAGACCGTTGATTTAGATACCATAATACTTAGTTAGCTGCACCTTATCATAACAAAAATCCGTACAAAATTTCAGCTCGACCAGCTCAGTAGTTTCAAAAAAAAAAAAAAAAAAAAAAAAAGAAAAAAGTGAAACCTAAATACTAATCCCTAACTGTGTATGAAAGTATCAAATGGATACCTTAATAATTAGTTCACAACACCTTAGTTAAGGATTAATGGGGATCAGTATTTAAGTTCAACTTTTTCTTGGAAACTACTGGGCCGATCTGGCTGAAATTTTGTATGCTTTGTTATGATAAGGTGCAGAGAACTAAATAGTATGGCATCTGTTAATAAGAATTAGGGTTTGTTGCAAAATGAGCACAAATTTAACCACATTCAGACATCCATTTGGCATACAGCACTAATTCTAAGTTAACGGGTTATAAATTTTGCTCGCTTTTTAACAGACTAAAATGTCTATGATTTATTTCTCCTTCATAATGCAAGCACCATTTTTCTTTTTATAACCGGTTTATGTTGAAAAAAAATTGTCCTTTTCAAATTTATTGATAATTTGAAAAAAAAAAAAAAAAAAAAAAAAAAAAAAAACATTTTTCTGACAACGTATAACTGGATCCTTTCTCCAGTCTATTCACAACTTCGTACAGAACTCGTGACTCTTTTGTCTCCCAATTTTTCGTCTGCTAAAATTTTAATCACGTAATTACGGTGTAGCGTCAATAAAATAAACCATTCATTCAAGTGTCGCTTGTTATGGATTTAGCTGAATACGATATTAAAAATCAGTTTATTGACACTTATGCACTTATGTTACCGGGATGGCGGGTGTTTTGTAACTATTTTGTACTTTCACCTAACAAATTAATAAACAAAAAAGATATCGTAAAACTTGAATTTATTTTTGGAGGGCGGGGATTGACTTAGCGAGATAAAGGACCGTTTAAATAAATTCATAATGATTTAAATTTGTAATTATAAAAAAACAAAAAAAAATGTTCAGTTGCGTGCACTTATGTTATGTTTCTAAAAATAAATCTACTTGATCAATTTATATGATTTTTAGAATATGATATTTTGTGTACAATTTGCATTACTCTTCCCATCTTGAGCAGTATTCCCACATTTTGGCCGCTGTAATTTCCAACCTCTTCAAGTGCATCTTTACATGCTTTTATTTAAACAGACGAACTGGCGGGTGTATTGTAAGTTGTAACTATTCTGTACTTTATCCCTAACAATTTAATAAACAAAAGGATATTGAAAAACTTGAATTTAACTTGAAAACAATATCTAAAAAATAGCACAGTAGCACAAGTACAACTTTATTTTATATATTTCCTTTCCGAAGGACCGTTTGAATAAACTGATTTAAATTTAAAGTGTTGTGTAATTATTTCTTCTAAAATAATAACTTGTATTATCAAATAATAAAACAAATATTTTATTTTAAAAAATTAATTTAGTTTGTTTTGTGTTCACGAAACAACAAAAGGCACTTCTGTAGTATGCGGACGGCGGTTATCTTTTCTTCGTGCGTTTCACTAAACTGTCGCCAGGTGGCGCTTTTCTTCTCAATTAAAAAGCATTTAAATTATTAATTTGTTGTTGACCCTTCAAAGTTACTTAAATTAAAAAAAAAAAATTTTCATTTAAATTATTTATTTGTTCGAAAAAAAAAAAAAAGAAAAAAAAAGCTATTTTATTTTATAAAAATCCAATGTTGCTTTCATTACAAAATATTTTATCAAAATTATTTTTTTTTACGAAGACTTAAATAAATGTTTTTATAGTGCTAATGCAGAGAGTGATCTGCGCTATTTTTTTAAATCGTATTTTCACGTTTAATTAAAGTTTTATGATATGTGTCTTTATTCAATTGTAAGGTTAAAGTACAGAATAGGTACAAAACACCCTCCCCCTCCCCATGTTAAGAATGGCTTTTTAAATAATAACGTTATTATTTCAGCACGGATCACTCTCTGCATAAGTACGGTTTTTACAGTCATATATTGATACATTTTTATACAATAAATGTTTTGGTTTTCAAATTTTTTTCTGTTTGGAAAAAAAATATTTTTTACTTATTTGCCGCGTTCTTTGACCAAGAAGAAATTGGAGTTATCGCCCCCTAACAATAGCCGCCGTCTGCATACTGCAGAAGTGCCCCCCATGACTTTTAAACAAACAAAAAATTCTTATATTATCAAATAATACAAGAAGTGTTTTCGATGCCTATGTATTTTTGGCAGCGCGCTATTTTTAAAGTTAAATTCAAGTTTCACGATATCTTTTTTTTTTT
>NC_136493.1:31399446-31431946 GCF_053919585.1 Euprymna scolopes
CATAACGAATACGTACAATTAAAACTTTATTCGATATTTTCATTTTTTAATGTCTTGACTAAACTGTACAAGCACCATTAATTTATATGCCAAAGTTTTATATATCACAAATTGAAGATAAAAGATCAATAAAGAAAATATTCTAATTTAAAACAAAAAAAAAAGAATAGTTTTTTTGGAAATTTACCTGTAAAGTCCAAAGTGTAAAACCTTTTTTTAAAAAAACACATTGATTTTTTTTTAAAATGAAAGCTCATATTATGCTTACATTGTCAAATAAATACCAGACGCTGACGGCAAATTTTTCTATTTCATTGGATATTTTCTTTTTTTAGATATTTAAAAAAAAAATTTAGTTGATTAAGAAGTATTAAAATATATCAATCAAAAACTCGTGTATTTCATTAAAAGAATTTTTTTAAAATCGATGAAGCGGATATTTTGTTCTAGGGAAAAAATTATAAGTGAATGTGTGTTTCTTTTTTAACTACGGAGGATGAAAAATACTAATTTTGGTTAACACACGCAATAAAAAAGAGACATTATTTATGACCTTGGACGAAACCATACTTCATAAATTTAATTTTAGTAGCAGCAGCAGCTATTTAACGCTTTGCGTAAAACACGTTACAAAAATGCAATTTTCTAGGACCCTCGCTTTAAAAAATCCTTTTATTTAAAAATACATGGAATTTAAAATATAAATATGGATAGATTCTTAACAATGAAGAATGGAACTACCCATTTAATAATATATATTTTAGGTAAGTGGTTTTTTTGGCATATATATACATATATTTATAAGCAAGTCAAAATATTTTGATTTTCTTTATATTTTTGTTTAAAGAAAACCGCTTTAAAGAAACAAATATTGCATAATTTGCTATTAAACCTGTTATTTTTTTTAAAATTTGGTCTTTTCTCCTTTAATTGAAAAAAAATTAGGGTTTGAATTATATTTTCAAGTAGTTATGAGCTTAAAAAAATAGTAAGTTGAATTATTAAGGTTCTGATCATCATTTTTAATGGCCACTTTCTGATACACATATAGAACCTCTCCCAAACATACTGACAATAATTTGGTTTCGTCCTTCCCTTCAGTGTTTCCAATAAGGGGAATTGATTTATTAGGATTTGTATTAGAAGCTGGGCACTTATGTAAATTATTTAATTGTTGAATTTTTTGCATTTTGGTTAAATTTATTAGTTTGCTATCGCTAAAAGCCCACACAAAAAATTGAACAAAAGACAAAATTAAAAAGAATGGTACTCATGCAGAATTTAACCCTCATCCCCTCCCCCCCGCACCGGATTCCAATTAGTTTAGGGTTAGACCGGCCATCATCACCGGATTCAGCCAAGCGTTGTTCAAATGTTGAAACACTAAATCAACATTTTATTTATTTTTTTTGCATAATTGATTAATGATGGAAGTATTTTTTCTGTTTATTTTCTTGACAAAAAAAAAAATTTGTACATTCTCTTGAAAAAAAAAATCTAACTTTTCTCTACTTTCACCTAACTATTTACAGTGTTCATATAAAGCATTCATCTTTTCTTTTTATAATAAAAATTCTGTTTTCAAAAAGAAACGTTTACTGCCAAATTTCTTTAAAAAAAATGTGCAAGTTTTCCTGAAAAAAAAAAAAAAACAAACAAAAAAAAACACCAAAAATCTTTCACCTAACAATTTATGGTAAATAATTCACCTTTTCTTGGGAAAAAAAACAACTTTTATTGATAAAAAAAAATTGCAAAAATAATAAAATAAATAAACAATACAAAATGCAATGTTTTATGAGGAATGTGTTCCATTTTAACAAATTGAGACACACCAACGCGTGGCCGGGTAAAGCTAGTCATTATATATATATATATATATATATATATATGTTTACTATAATAATTATTATTATATATAATTATTTACCATAATAATCATTATATATATAATTGTTTACTATAATAATAATCATTATATATAATTGTTTACTATAATAATAATCATTATATATAATTGTTTACTATAATAATCATTATATATAATTGTTTACTATAATAATCATTATATATAATTATTTACTATAATAATCATTATATATAATTATTTACTATAATAATCATTATATATAATTATTTACTATAATAATCATTATATATATATATATATATATATATATATATATATATTGGAGGAGGTAACTGATGTAAAAACCTGCGGTCTACTGTATAATCTGTTCGGTGACAGTCTTCTGCACCCTCAAAGGTTAGCAGTAATACCCAAAACTGGTTGGTTCTATACAAAGCCTTCACCACTATAAACAAATCATCTGTGTGGATTTCTGGGAAACTTAGTTGTTGTGGCGGAAGCTCATACATCGAAATTGCATGAAATTAAAAAAAAAAAAAAAAAAAAATCGACCCAGCCGTTTAGGAGTACATCGGGAACGAACAAGCTTTCACACGCGCGTGCGAACACACACACGCACACAGAGTTCCTTTGAATTAATGATAGATAGATAGATAGATATATAAATAGATAGATAGATAGATAGATAGATAGATAGATATGATGTCAATTTCTTTTAATTGATACGAGAAAAAAGTATACAATAAGAAAAATATTCCAGATTTACGTGAGATTTGAACTCTGATATTGATATCTAAAAACTATTGTCTATTCCTTTTTTTTTTATCAACCAATCACTCTTTGTAGATTATAAAAATAAATAAATAAATAAATAAATCAAAATAAAATAAAATTAAAAGAACAATAATCACTTTGGAGAAAATATTTATGTTATGTTTTTGTTATACTATGTAAATTTAAGTTTACAAAGAAAAGTATACAGTAAAAAAAAAAAATCTTTTAAACTTACGTGAGATTAGAACTTGAGGTACTGACATAGTAAAACCTACTGCTTTAATAATTTGTCCTCTGCCTATTCCTGTATTTGCCAACCATAACGTTTTACTAGTATATTAGTCCCAAGATGATAGAATACAGAGTTGAAACTTTAGACATAAAACTAAACATATAATAAAGCAGTTGTTTTGTTATGCGTTAATGCTGTATTTGTGAAATGGATTATGAGAACATTCTTTTTGCTGAGCTGCCCTTCCTAAAATTGTTGCTTGTTTTGTCCATCACAGGAAGTTGATTAAGTGTAAAGAGATTTCACTCAATGACGAATGCATGACATGCAGGTTTAGGAAATGGGTTCTTTCGAATCTGAAAAGACGTCATATAAACCCATTAAGATTAATGTCATCCTTAACCCTGCGTTAGTCCCATGGGGAGTTTTGTCGTTACCCCAATTTTGCATAAGTGCTCATAATTCCTAGTTGGCAACTTATTCCTTTTCCTCTCTCCCAGTACTCTCCTGACTCAATGAGGGTATATCCCACACGGTATGGCGCAGTTGTATCTCAGATTTCCTTAGAGGTAAATCAAATTGAAAGGTAATGTTTATGTAATGAATTCGTGTTTATTTTTCTTGCTATTTCAATTTATGAAAACATTTTGTGTTTACATTTAAGAGCACACATTCATTTTTCTTGCTATTCCAATTTATGAAAACATTTTATGTTTACATTTAAGAGCACACATTCATTTTTCTTGCTATTCCAATTTATGAAAACAATTTGAGTTTACATTTGAGAGCACACATTCATTTTTTTGTTTGTTTGCTATTTCAATTTATGGAAACATTTTGTGTTCATCATAGATATTAAAAAATAACAAACTGGTGCAAACTGTGGGTATTTTTTAAATAAATATGATCTCCATCCATCCAGCGCGGCCGTAGCCGAGATTGAACTCACTACACGAGTTTGTAGTGTAATTTGAATCTTGTCAGTAGCTGAACACTTGATGCTTCACCAGGGCTATCAAAGGTATTTTTTAATTTTTTTTTTTTATCGTGACACCATCACTAGATGGGGTGCCTACCACGGCTTAAGAGAGTCTCATCTACCCTCAAGAGAAGGATAGACTGCGCCAGTTTCTCAACCTGGTATTTACCTCGCGGTGATGTGATCTAAATCTAAGATTTCTTCTTTTATTTTTCTTCGTTTTATAGGTACTCATGCAGAGAGTGATCCGTGCTGAAATAATAACGTTATTATTTAAAAAGCCATTCTTAACATGGGGAGGGGGAGGGTGTTTTGTACCTATTCTGTACTTTAACCTTACAATTGAATAAAAAAAACATACCATAAAACTTTAATTAAACGTGGAAATACGACTTTAAAAAATAGCGCGGATGATCACTCTCTGCATTAGCACCGTTTTTTTTTAATTTATTTTATTGTATTCTTTTATATTAATATCAACACGATACAAGTGATTGAAACTTTTCAACAGGGGCTGTCGGCTGTAGATATATCCTGAACCAGCAGGATGACTATTTTACAAAATAATGACACTATAAACATTTTTGTTGTGGGGTGTATAAACACCTCATGAGACTAACCATGTTTGGAACACCCAGGTGATTAATGCAAGATCAAAAAGGCACAAACAATAAACATTCAATCTTACAAAAAAAAAAAAAAAAAAAAAGTTTATACAAGTTTAACAGTACTCGTTTACACACGCTTTAAAAGATCAAAGTGTAGTATGTGTTCTTCAGATGCTGCACTTCCATTTCTTGTTCTCTTTCGGTGGAGGAACAGTCCTTCACGACTGAGACAATTTTTTTTATTTTTGTACATTTTCTCCACGTTAAAAAACGACCCTGGTGTCTAACTCTGCCCCGTGGGGAGGCATAGTAAATAGGTACACACGCTTTAACATGCAAAGGCAACATGTTGTAAAGGAGACAAAGACAAGGAATAGGAAAGAAAGTCAATTCACTGTTTCAGGTTTTAATAAAAGACCTTTATTCTTCTTTCTCCTGCCACACGTGACTTCTTGTTATGGCTGCTACGTCATCCACGTCGCTAACGTGATCGTAAACCCCGGTATGTGCACATGTTCTTCCTTCTATATTATTTTCTTTTCCTCCTTGCCGTGACGTCACTTCGCACACGGCTCAACATTTGCATACAGCCGCCACACGCACATCCGCGCTCTGTTATATAAGCAGCAAGTCTAGTGTTACCTTTAATAGATTATTTGATTTTGGTCTCGGTTAATGGAGGAGAAATCTTTCATGACTGATACATTTTTGTTTTATTTTTGTTACTAACCAGAGTGCCCCTTTTTGGGGGAGCTAGTTTTACCCCTCACATTAAAAATTGATCTTGTGTCTAACACTGCCCTCTTGGGGAGGTAAGTAAACAAACAAACAAACAAAAATTATTCAAAACAAGTGTATATCGTCTGTCAAAAGTAACAGGAAAAAAAATATGATGCATCCTCGATGTTTGCACTAATCTTTATATATATACTAGCAGGCTGCCCGGCATAGCCTGGTCGTAATATATGCTTAAAAATTATATTTTTTATTTATGCAGATTTCTAATTTATTTTTACAGAGTCAATTTTCTAGCGATTATTATATTGGACCTAATATGTAGCAAAAAAAAAAAAAAAAGAAAGAAAGAAAATGTCTTATGTGCCATCAACTAGAATCGAAACCAAAACCCATAGCATTCCACCCTTATCCGTTAGCGTATGTCCCAAATCCATACGTATACTAAAACTGAAATAAATAACGTTGTTTAATCTATAAATTTTAATTAGCGCATGTGCAGAAATAACAGATACAGAAAATTTACGTCAGCCAAGGTCAATGTTTTTTTTAGTATTCAATTTTGGCCCCTTAACAGCTATTTTACCGGTTAAAAAACAAATTAAAAGTGTCCCACAGATCCAAATCTTATATACAAAGTTTTAAGTGTGTAGACCAAAAATTGACAGAGGAGTTTAGTAGAAAGCTTCTACACACACAGACAAGGCCAATTTATATATTTGTATACTTTAGCAGACAGTCATTATTTATGCATGTCTGATTAAGCATGACGAAGTTCGTCTTTTTTCCAATTTTGCTGGTAATCTTTTCTATTTGTCGAGCAGTCTTTCTTGTTTCGGCTGGTAGTCATGTTTAATCAGACATATATATATATATATATATATATATATATATATATATATATATATATATATATATATATATATATATATAAATACATGTGCAGTTGCTAGAACGTTTTCATCTTAAATTCACACACGCAAAGTTTTTTTTATTTAAGAGTAAATAGAAAGATTTTTACCTACAGAGAAATTTTCCTTGGAAACGATTTTAATTGACCCCGCCCCCAACTTTAATTAAAAACTCTATTTATATAAGAAGTAATTGATCATCCTCCCCCCATTATATGTTGGAGGTATTGTTCCTTCAGATGCTACCAGTTTCGAGTCGGTCAGATGCGGATGATGAAAGACTTTAATAGACATACTAACACACAGACATCTTTCCTTTATATAACAGAAAAAGAAGATTAACATTAATTTATATTATACTAGCAGTTCAGCCCGGCTTTGCTCGGGCCCTATGTACTGTTCATAGCTTTATGTCTATATATATATATATATATATATATATATATATATATATATATATATATATATATATATATATATATATATATATGTACTAGCATGGGTGCCTGGCGTTGCCCGGGTGTTTGGAGGTGTATGCTGAGCAAAAAAACAAACAAAAAAAAACCCAAACGGTCAATTTTTTTTAACTTTGACCCCTATTATGACCTCTTAACATTTATTGTTTTGGGCTCAAATCAAGTTATTAAGTTAGATCCATGTCCAAGGAACCTATATCTAAAATTTCAAGTGTTTAGACCCAAAATTGTCGGAGGAGATTGGTAGAGTTCTCAAAGGTCAAATCGTTGAACTTTGACCCCTTAATAGCCAAATTTCTGGCCGAAAACCGATCACAAAGATTTTCCCAAATCTCATTACCCTGTATATCAAATTTCGAGTCTGTAGACTTAAAATCGACAGAGTTATTGCGTAGGGAAATGTACACAGGCAGACACACAGACAGACACACACATACACATTCACTTTTATATATATATATTAAAAAGTGACTCATGTCCAGGTAACCTACATTTAAAATTTCAAGTGTTGAGATCCAAAATTGGTGGAGGAGTTTGGTAGAGTTTTCAAAGGTCAAATCGTTGAACTTTGACTCTTTGACAGCCAAATTTCTGGCAGAAAACAGATTACAAAGATTTTCCCAAATTTCAGTACCTCTTATGGCAATCTCGAATCCGTAGACTGAAAATTGACAGAGTGATTTGGTAGGTAAATGTACACACACACACACACACACACACACACACACACACACACACAGACAATTTCATTTTTATAAATATACTAGCAGTTCCGCCCGGCTTTGCTCGGACCCTATGTACTGTTCATAAGGTTATGTGCATATGAATATATTAAAAAGCGTGAATATGTAAAGTAATGCCTTTCTGTATAATAGTCTTCCTTAACTACCATACAGAAAAGACAGACAGACATTTTCACTTTTATAGATATATATAGATAGATTGGATGCAATATAAAGCAATGATTTAAAAAGTATTAAAAAAAAAGACTCATGTGCCACCACCAAGAATCGAAACCAAAACGTTCAGCTCACGATTTATTTTGCCTCTGCCGTAAATGACTGGGCTATGAAAACATGTTTACTGCAAGGCTAAAAATTAAAACATGAACCAATAGCAACTACGTTATGCATGCGTAATGCCGGCGTTCGACCTTCACCTGACAAATTTCATTTTTCTTAATTTTTACACTTTTGCACCGATTTTTCTGGGATAAAACCCAAATATAAAGTTTTGCATGGATTCAAATACCTTAGATATGAAGTTTCATGTCTGTAGACCAAAAACTCTAGGAGGAGTTTGGTAGGCAAAATCTGTGCAACAAAAATATATACGTATACATAAATATATATGGAAACAATTTTGTGTTTACTATAAACTTTTAACGCAAATATTATGCAATTATTATGCAATTATAAATCATGAATATTATGCAATTATAAATCATGAATATAATTACACGTTATATTGGCAGAGTAGTTTGGTAGAGTTCTCAAAGGTCAAATCGTTGAACTTTGATCCCTTAACAGCCAAATTTCAGTCCAAAAACCAATTACAAAGATTTTACCAAATCTCAATATCCTGTATATTAAATTTCGAGTCTGTAGACTGAAAATTGACTTATTGAGTTATTATGTAGGGAAATGTACAGAAACAGACAGACACTTTCACTTTTATAGATATATAGATAGATTTCTCTTAGTTTGTCTGTCTCTCCGTCTGTTCAAGTTTTAGGTATCATGGTTCAGTTGTGCTCTAAACAGAAACATTCATTTTGAGCAATGCCCCTGTCATATCAAAGAACCTACTGTTAATTTTATATGTCGAGCCTTTTGGCTTGTGCAGTAATAAAACTTCTCAAATGTACTTGTTAGGCTGTGTAAGGTGTTAACCTTAGTCAAAATCGCCTGTTCGTTCTTTCATCCGATTATTTTGATTATCGATACTTATCAAAGACATTCCGATACAAAACCTATCTAAAAATACTGCCAGACGCATAAAGTATATTTGTGTGAACTTTCAAAACTATCTGCCCAGCCGTTTTTGAATCCATGGAGAACTCACTCAAACACTCACACAAAGTTGTTTTTATATAATAGTAGATATATTAATTAAATAATAATCATATGTTTTTTCCATAACCAAACATATGACCACAACCCACACCTACCATGAAAGCCACAGACCAGAAGATCTAGGTTGGATTTAGGTTGTTCTTCGGACGCTTCAGTAGGACACGTCCGAACTGAAGATCTGAAAACGGAGTCACTTTGTGTGTGAGGCGGATACTCTACCACTTGAGACACTAGACTACGCATGTGAATGTCTTAAAGTTAATTGTAGAACAAGGGTAAACGACCGATTATCAGATTAACATACTCTTCTCAATAAGGAGTTTAGTTATCCAACTAACAAGAAGTCTCAGAATATGTTTCTGATTTTTTTGAGATGAGGATTAATTATTTGAATTACTTGGACTACAGTTCTCATCTTAGTTGTTTTTTTTTTTTTAATAAATTTCAGTCCATGCTTTCCGGCTTTCTTTGTATCTTGCTAATGATCCTAATTGGTGAAAGAATGTTCTTGTTCGTTTTTTTCCCAACAAACCATAGAACAAATGTGTGATGCATTTATGAAAAATAAAAAAAAGAAGGCGTCGGTTTTATTTTTGTATTAGCAGGTCACTTGGTGTTGCCCAGTCATAAAATACGCATTCATTCATTCAAGTGGTGTCCTGCCTGGTACAGGCATTGACAGCTATGACTCTCCATCTCTCTCCTCGTTGAGGCATTCATGAATTCATTGATGCTCATCATTCACAACCCCATTCGTGCTGTTTTTCTTGAAACTGTTTTTAATGTATTGCCACAGCTTTCTTTGCATGACGGTCAGGTGCCACCTGTCATGGTAATCCCTACCGAGCAGAGTGTTCTGATTCAAAACCCTATTCGCGCTGTTTCTTGAATAAAGAGTCCTATGTATTGCCATAACTTTCTTTGCATTTGTACAAACAGTAGGTTGCAGTTTCTTTCTGTCCGAGCAGTGCCCATACTGGACGATTGTCCTGACCATTGCACGCAACAGGATCTTCTGCTCAGCACAACGAAGTACGAAACCGTGAACAGAATTATTTGTGTTTGTTTCCGCATTACATCAGAGCAGAAGGAAAGAGGCGCCTAATTTTTCCTTTGACAGTAGTGCTGTCCCAACATCCTATACAGCACCTTGTATTCCCAAATGGTCACCCATCTGGTATTAGCCAGGTTCATTGTTGCTTAACTTCGGTGATCTGGTGGGAATCGGTGTGTCAGTGTGATTATGCCGAAAATACACATAAGTATTTTAATTCATGCATGTTTTCTTCTTATTGTAGAGCCAATTCTCTATTGGTTATGATCCAATATATAGTAATAATTCCAAATGTTATATATATATATATATATATTGCGAGAAATTCCATATATAGTAACCATCTTTCTTTTTGTTCAGCCGCCCACGCATTAGTGGATGGCCGTCGTTGGTTTAAATTTGAATGTGTCAGGTGATTCACCTGGTACGCTTTTTGTACCATGTTTCCTTTTTCAGTCTACACAGAACTCGGTATGGGGATAGACTCAAATCCAGCAGCTCCCATTGGAGGGAGCCAAGACAATTCCTTCACGAACACCAAACAGTTAGTGAACGAGGGACCACATCTCTACAAGCAGAGGCAACTTATATTGCAGAATTTATCCAAATTAAGGATGACATTCAAGAACTGTTCTGCATGTTTATTTACCAAATATTGGATCTTATCTCAATTCATCTTGAGTCCTACGTGGCTCACATTTTGCCTAATTATAGGCGCCAACATTCCCGTCGAGTTTACCATGAACATTCACGGATCCTTCCGACGAACAATGAACTAACATTCCGACAAGGAATTCATACTCAAGGCTGCAGGCGAATGGAGGCAAATCGGGCCACTGTTTTTCAAAAAAACAATATCAGAACCAAATAAACTTTCATTGCTGTTACTTGTGAATAAATTTTGAGTTTGAAAAAAAATATGGCTTTTGTATTTGTGGATTGTTTTGCTTCTGCCGGGAGGAAGTTGGGATGTGAGAATTAATTTCTTACAATATATACTAGTGGGACCAGTGGAAATTCCACAGGAGACTCATTCATATGTAATATATTGATGTTGGCATTCTGTAGATGTTCAGCCTAAATGGAGACACTCTGATATTATTGTAGCTCTTTTGTTAAAATTGCAAAAGTATTTATCTAAGCTAGCATGAACGCCCGGCAAAGCCCGGTTATAAAGTATGCTTAAATATGATATTTTAATTCCTGCAGATTTTGTATATATTATTATAGAGTTAATGTTCTATTGATTTTTATATGTTATAAAGTTGCGATTTCAAAAATAAAAAAAATATACCGATATGAGTTGGGTGCATTAGCTTGAATCGAAACCAAAATAAAAACTTATGAAAAAAAAAAAATATGTATATACATATATAACTTGAGTTCCTTCAGCTATAATTGAAACCAAAACTTATCAAGAATTCTTGGTAAAATTATTTATGACAAGAAATGGAAGTACATAACAATTAAACGACCCGGATGTAAGCATGACACAGAAAATAACACACACGCTATTGTATTAATATATATGATGATTATGACGACGACGACAACAAGATTTCTATGTAATAATAATGATTTTATAAAAGTTCTATCCATTTTTTGATTAAAAATTGAATGAAGTTGAAATATATACGAAATACATATAGCAATTGTTTTCAAATGAGGACAACCGGAAGTCTGAACATTAGGCGTTATAAAAAAAACATGCGCACCATATCCAGCTATCAGTTATAAACCAGACAGCTGAAAGAAGGATGGAAATATCTAGATATCTCGTTCAAGGCTGTTTGCTTTATATCTGCAAAGTAGGCTTTTCAGCAGTGGTATCAAGTCACTGTCTATGTCAAGCGTTTGGGGATAGTGCCGTGGATGAACATACTCCAAAAGTAATGCTATAACACTATTTTCATGCATTGGGCAGCACTAGATTACCTTGTTATAGGCTGAGAGTCAGATGTGGTCAGGTTGCTGACACTTGGACAAAAAAAAATTGCATATGCCCAGAGAAAATGATAAAATAGTTCTTGTTAGAAATTCGGAAAGAATAAATCTTCAATGATAAATAGAAAAGTGACAGTTGGAATAAGAAACCTTGGCTAGCAAGATGAAATCCTAAGCAGCACCTTCGGCATAAGGCTAGCAAGCCCTATGAAGAGCATGTAGTTAAAGCTAGACTAGGTAAGATAGCCAATGAAGTTGTGAACTTTGATGCAGATGAGCATCATGAACTCGGACAAGTACATTGCAAGTGTTAAACACCCAGATAGACGAACCCTAACATTGACTCGGGAGATCTGAGAGGGGTTTCGGGAACATTTTGAGGAACATTTTACGCAAGAGACTTGCCTACCTGTACAGGAATTTGGCGACTATTTGACCGACTCTCCCCACCTCGAGGTGGCTAGTGGTGAAGGCAGGGTGACACAACAAGAGGTTCTGGCTGTGATAAAGCAGGTCAGCTACAACAGATTGCCGGGGCTCGATGGTTGCTCTACAAACTGTATTTGAGACTGTCACCCATGTTTATATCGCTTCTGATGGATGTGTTCAACTATTGCTTTGATCAGGGATCCATCCTGTATCAAGTCACCAAGGGAATGATCACATTGCTGAGGAAGAGGGAGAGGCATGGCAGGGAAGAATTAGATGACTATAAGCCCATGACTCTGCTTAACACAGAGTTTAGGATTTTGGCCAGGATCCTAGCCAATTGGCTACAGGCTGTTATAAGCGATCTGGTCGAACCTGAGCAAAACTATGCTGTAAAGGGAAGATCGATTCAAAACAATCTGCACCTGATCCACATGATCTTAGAGGAGGGTATAAAAGATGACACAGAATTCACACTGATCAATTTGGATCAGTCCAAAACTTTTGATAGGGTTGACCATTGTTTCCTATCATCTGTTCTAGAGATTGCCAGTTTTAAACCGGACTTCCACAAATGGACCTCTGTTCTATACCACACACTGACATCTGTAGCGCAAGTGAACAGAAAGTGCTTGAAACCCTTTGTTATCTTCCAGTCGGTCTGTCGGGGCTGTCCGCTGTCCCCTCCCCTTGCTCTATATCCTTGCATTGGAGCCGCTTCTTTGCAAGCTTAGGAGCAAGGGAGGCATGTTTGGTGCTTCATGAAATAGCTCTGCCTGACAGAACACAAACCAGAGTCTCCGCATTCGCAGATGACGTACCTGTCTTTGTGTCGTGCTTTTGAGACATCACAAAAGTTACAGAGGCGCTCACTCGCTATGCAAAAGGTTACAGAGGCTAAAATCAACTGAAGTAAATTGGTCGGTCTGCGATTGGGTGCATGGAGAGGTGTTACCACCCTCCTGCACCTTTCAGCTGGACGGATGACCTGATTCAGATACCCGGCGTGTGTTTCAGACTGGATCTCCAGCTAGAAAAGAATTGGTCGGAGGTATGGTCAAAGGTCACTGCCATGGTCGCTTCTTGGCAGCGAACAAAACTTTCCTAAAAGGGTAGAGCAGAGATGTGTACCACTTACATCTTTCCTCCCATACTCTACTGGCTGGCCGTACACCCCCTGCCTGCAAAACACCTAAAGCCCCTCCGACGCTGCCTGTTCAAGCTGCTCTGGAACAAGGGGAGGTATTGGGTTTGCAGACAGGTTTGTATCCAACATCCTTGTGAGGAAGGCTGTGGAATATCTGACTTTAATATCACTGCAATGCTGAAAGGCTGGCCTTCCTGATTCGAACCTTGATGGAAGAGTCTGCATGGGATCCTGTGGTCGAGGCCACCTGTCATGACTTCATCCTCGAAGCACATCGAAGACCATGGGGTGACACGCAGTTCCTCAGAGAATGCTGAGCTGTGCTCAAGAGGTTATCTAGGTCCAGTAACCTTTCATGGGCTTCGAGAAAGCAGCTATATAAGACATTAGTCGGCGGGGGAGGGGGAGGGCACTAACGACCTGCTAGTTGAGCATCTGGGGTTGTCGGAGGCAGAGATTCGCTCCTGGTGGAGCTAGAAGCAAGCATGGGCATAATGAACAACTCCAAATTCTCCCTGACGTGGCGACTGTTCTAAAACATGTTGCCCCTCAACAGAGTGCCCAACTAGTGAGTTTGCAAGAGTGCCTCTGCTGCTGTCCCACAGCAGAAGAAATACCAGAGCACATTTTTTTTTTATTGCAGTGAACTCTGTCGTACTGGACGTATGTCGACTAGGTGATCGCTTGCATCGATCCTGAGCATCCTTGCCCGCTGAACGGGTCCCTGGTCATGCATAATGCCAGGCCGCCATGGAATGGGGAGAAACAAATGATGTTTTTCGTGATTCTGGCCGAAGCCAGAATGGTTGTGTGGACGTCAAGAGAGAACGAGAAGCGCAAGATTAAATCTTGGGCAGATCAGGATCTGGCCGCATTCTCCAAACACCAATTGAAGGTCAACATCAGGACTGATAAGAGATTACATCTCCTCTACCAAACTCAGTTTTTCAAACCCTCTTAGGGATCGACCCTCTTGTGTTCGGCCTTAATTAAGCTGATAAACAGTGGGCAGTCTGCCATCTCGCGGGGGTTGGGAAGGCCTTACTAACAACTTTTTTCCTTTTTTGATTGTTTATTCCCCCCCCCACACCACCACCACCACCACCAATGAAAGCATGTTTTACATTTGTTAATTTTATGTAAATAAAAACGATTAAGCTTATTTGTTATAAATATATTAATCTAAAAAAAAAAAATCGATTTGATTTGGGAACAGTAGTTAGGACAGCTCCTGGAGTGATTGTTGCGAGTGAGAACTTTAGCTAGGGATACCCCTTAGTCAAGTAAAAAGGTACGGTGACACGGATGACTACAGACCCTCCCCCTTACCCATTTCTTGAGTAGAACTTGTGTCTAATTTTTTAATTTTTGTATTTTATCAGAAATAAATGATAAAAACCTCAACTGTTATCCGTTAGACATTAAAGAAAAAATAAGGTTTTGACCTCGTCTTGCATTTTTCCTATATAAATTATTCTGTGAAAATTAAAATGACAATCAAAATAATTCAATGTAAAATTCAAATAAATTAAAAGTAAAATTCCAATTTAGAAAACAAATTTAGGCACAAGGCCCTATAAGATCTGAGAGGGGGAGTGTTGCAGGGTCTTTGTAACTTAAGTGAAAATCGAGTCTTTGGCGACTTTACTCTTGACTGGCAACATTTACCACAATACCTCATTCACTCTGTGGACTCTAAACTAACTAATGAAAACCCCAGCGTTTTTGCAAAAGAGGATATATATACAATTTCTGTACGCGCGCGTGTGTGTGTGTGTGTGCATATTTTTTTTATTATTATTAAAATGTGTGTGTGTGCATGTGAAAAAAGTTCAATTCATTGGAAAATAAAAGGTTCTTGAATTTGGAAGAGAAACAGTTCGTGTTGAGGAGTGGGGATTCTAGAAAAAATATACAAAAAATAAAATTGCCGAGTGCATTGTTAGTAAGGTCCCTCCCTGAGCTAATCTAGAAAGTTAGATAACCTACTGTTTTCTGGGGCACCGAAAACAAGCGAGAAGATCCCTAGTGGGGATTGGGAAAAATTCTTATCGGGTGTAGGGAGGAAAAATAAATAATTGTCAAAAACAAAAAAAGGGGAAGATGAGGGGGGGGGGTAAGCGGCGACCTTCGAGTAGGGGTTGACCAGGGGGTGATAAAACAAAAAGATAGGGGGGTTTAGTGGTAGGGTAGCCTCGGAAGGTTCCCTAGTGCCAGAAAACAAACAATCGGGGGACAGGATCTCATTTGTACTACCAGTCAAGAGTCTCTTTAATATTTATTTGTCTAACCTAGCGGGATTGGCTCCGTAGGACCCAGTACTGCATATGCCATGCTTATGGTGGTAACACGAATTCAAACTTGGCGCCTCGTCAAATGCACAAGCTAGCGTCATGCACCCACCTCTTGTCAAAGGCCACTCGAGGCAACCTCTTCCAATCGCATCTGATCTTTATTTTAAGCAGATGTTTAAAGTATATGATCAGATCCCGATCCGGAACAGATATCCCTTCGTGGACTCGCTTGAGGTGTGTGATCCATATGACCATCCTCGCTACTGCTAGTATCACTAGAAAAACCATTCTTTTCTCCCTAGGCAGCGGCCGATCAATGTTCTCCACAAAATATGACTCGTCGAGTTCAAGCCAGCGCTTGGCATTGATGCGAGCCGTTACCTCATTGACGTACCCTAGGAGGGTCTTGAGCCTGCTGCAGCGGAAAAAGGCATGACCGGCTGTTTCCCTCATGTCTTCGTCGCAGCGCAGGCAGTAGACCTGGGTTTCTTCATTGTACAGGTTGAGTTCTTCAAAGAGAGGCAGTGCGTTCTCGACAAGTCGCCAGGTAAGGGAAAATTCCGAGTTTGTAAGAAAGTCCCATCCCCACGCCCAACTTCACTGGGAGCGGACATCCTCTAACGACATCCCCATCCGTTTCACTAATGGTCCCTTTTTGCTATGCCCCATTAGCTCCCGATAAAGCCTGTTCCTAGACTGTTCGAGGACACTGGTCCCTGGCAACGCTCTAAGTGCGGACCGGCATTCGGCATAGAATTTTGGAGAGCAGAATAATTGCAATTGATATATTGTGTTTTGGGTTAAAGTAAGGGCGAGGGGGGTGTTATGGACACAACACAAGCAGACCTCCTTCAAAAACTTGATAAATAGATTTTATTTAGGAGAAAGGGATAGGGGGATTTCAGAAGGAAAGGAAAAATAAATTCAGATGAAAAGAGCGAAGAGAAGAGGAGAATAACCTCGGTTGGTCGGGGGGGGGGAGACAACGGTTTTTCATAAAACTAGAAAGCTAGGAATGAAGACAGCCTTTTTTGCCTTGACCGGCCAGGGTTGCGGGTCTCTGCTCTGTCTTGCCTTTCTCCCTCCGACCGACTGAGGACAGATCTCCACTCCATGAAGATAACAACAACCTTAGAGGGATTTTTATCCTGGTAGGGGGGGGGGAGGGAAAGGCACAAAATCAACAGAGATAGAGCATTCCTATAATGACCTGGTCCCTGTTTATTGCAGTGTAATACTATTCCTGTGCAGTTCTACGAGGTCCAACCTCCCAGGCCTTGCCTTCTCTCTTTGAAAAGGGGTTAGTTTATTGCTAATCGTCTAAGTTGCCCTTACCGGGGAATTCCAACGAGGCTGTCCAGTCACTTTTTTGCGGGTTGGAGTGCAACCTCCTCAGGAGCACTGACTTCTCAATGCCACTTTCAGACCCTGCTATCTAAGTTCTTGCGGTGGGCGAGAACTAAATTTTTAATCTTGAAATTCCTAAGCGTGAGAAAACTAATTCAAAGAATTTGATTTCAGCTGAAATGATCTTGCATACAAAGACGTTAGTTATTTTTCTTAAATCCAAAAGAAGTCTCGAATTTAAGTAAACATTTTGCGTATACTGTGGCTGAAAGTGTTTCACGCAAGGCTTTACCAACATATTTATCGTTAGTTGACCTTTGACAACTAAATATTTTCGTTTACTAGCCAAATAGAAAAGTTATTAGCCAAACGCATATGATTTTTGGAATATGACATTTTCGAGCCATGACAAGTACGTACATCATAAAGATTTTTCTGTATTTTTTGTTAAAAATAAGTGTAATTCCAAAGATGCACGAAATTTTATGTTGAGACTTGAAGGAATAAACATTTGAATTTCTTCATATGTTTTTTAAACAGCCTTCCTTATTATATATTGTTCTATTAAACGTTTTACTTTGATTACATAAATAATTTGAGTTTGCTCGTTTTATTCAAAATAAAGGCTGAAAAGGCATTATTTTCACTCAGCAATGCGCTTTGGAAGATTGCCAATGAAAATAAAAACACTTGAAAAAACAAAAAAACAAAACTTTTTTGTACTTTCACCTAACAATTTACGATTTTCATAAAAAGCATTCATCTTTTCTTATAAAAAAGCAACTTCTGTTTATAAAAAACAAAACAAAAATATTTACTGCCAATTTTCTTTAAAAAAATGTAAGATTAAAAAAAACGTACTTTCATCTAACAATTTACGGTGAAAAAACATTCATCATCTTTTCTTGAGAAATATATATATATATATATATATATATATATATATATATATATATATATATATATATATATTCAGTAAATTTACAGTAGGCTTTCTTGTTTTTTATTTATTGTATTTCTATTCTTTTACGGTTTGTTTGTTTTGAAATTTGTCTGCGTCTGTTACTTTGCTCGGCTTAATCCGATAACTGCAAGTTGAGCCCGAATCATAACTGACGGAAATCCTGAGGATCTGAGTCAAATTCTACAAGAGTACCATATATATATATATATATATATATATATATATATATATATATATATATAATGCGGGGTGTTCATTGTACAGATCGGCCGATAAAGAGTTTTTCTTCATTATTGTAGCGAAATCTGACAGCCGAAAAGTTGATATTCAATTTAAAAAAAATGACAACTACTCACATTTTTTTTCAATTTCAACAATAAGCAATATTAATCTACCTAACAATAACCATGTCACAGTTAGTTAAGTCTTCCACGATTCAACGAAAAAATGATTTCGACTATGTTTTTTTTTATCACGTGACATGTGATGTAAACACAAGGGAAATAGCTAAAATGTCTAATATCTTCGAAAACTATTTTTTTTAATAATTAATTTCTGCCTCATCGTTTTTGTAAGTTTTGGATATTTTCATTATTGCGACGTGGCCATTCAGTAGATGCTATTGGTTCCACTTTAAAATCAATATTTTGAATTCGGAATTTAGCTAAAATAACGGAGAAGCACCAAAATGTTTATGAATATTCTCATTAATTATATTTGAAAGCAACATTTTTTCTAAAAAAAAAAAAAAGTGCGAAAATAAGGATATTTATTTGAATAAAAAAAAAATAATCAGTTTGCCAAACTATTTTCCTTTTTTTAAAACGTATCTTACATTTTTACATTCTTTTCTTCTTTCTTTCTTCCTTCTGAATTATCATCGGTCTCTTCTTCACTTACTTTGTTGGTTTATTCTTTAAACAGTTTTCTTTTCAATTTTTCCATCGATTTATCTATCTACCTTCTATAAATATAAAAGCGAAAATGTATGTATGTATGTATGTATGTATGTATGTATGTATGTATGTATGTATGTATGTATGTTCGCTTTTTCTGTGTGTCTACAAAAGGCTTTTTTCAGAGAAGCAAGCGGTCGCTACTCGCTCGCTTCACAACTTTTTAAAACTTGTTATATCACATATAAATCGTAATATCTCACAGTTAACAACGAAGCTCGCCTGTCTATTTAATTTGCTCGATTTCGGGAAGATAAATATTCAACATTTGTCGCTCGCCGCATGTGGGTTAGTCTTTTTCCTATAACATCTTGGGGGGGGGGGAAGCGTTCAGCAGTAAATGAAATCCCGCAGTCAAACTTGACCTCATTAACTCATTAAAACGGGCACCTGCTAAATCCAAGTAATTAAATAAATTCAAACGTGTTTCCGTTAGCATGTCGCGGTGGAGCAATGGTTAACGTCACACGTTTTTTTTTTTTTCACACTTTAATTTACAACTTTGCCTCAAGGGTTCGGGTTCGATCCTCATACTTACTTTTTTTTACCCCCCTCCCGGAGTTTCCACACACACCTCCAAACACCCGGGTAACGCCGGGTACCCCTTGCTAATTATGGATAAAGCACTATACAAAAGAAAATCGGCTAAATTTTTTAATTTAGATTTTCCAGTGCGTGTTCACATACATGTACATAGTAAAAATTATACCCTCATGGTTTCCCCTCTGTCGACCTGAGGAAGAACAGGCAGTAAACGTTCATTAAACGGGTATACCATGTTAAGATATTGCACTTCACAATTAGCTTGGCGTTTGCAATAACCATTAACAAGGCTCAGAGACAATTTTTACATTTTATGACTTACATCTATACAAGTATATGTTTCGTGTTCTACAGTCGGCAAATCAGACAATCTCTACATCTGCACAGAAAAAGGAACACCTCAAAATATAAGAGAATATAAACATAAGAAACATACATTTTGTCTTTTCTATTTAAACAAACTGAGCCACAACAACGCGTGGCCGGGTAGAGCTAGTGTGTGTGTGTGTATATATATATATATATATATATATATATATATATATATATATATATATATATAATCCCAAATTCGAATCTTGCTAAAGTCAGCTACTCTAATGGTTGGTTGGTTGTTTTGGCTTTACGGCATATCAACCCTTTTCAGGTTATTTAATGCCGAATCCAAAGATTTTGAAGAAAAATTTTTTAATAGAATATATTTGTTTTTTGCAAGTCAGTTTCTATTTAACCAATAGTTGGGACCCTAACCGGTACTACCACTCCGGGTCAGAGTGGACCTGGGAGCAATGGCAATTAAAGGGTGGCTCCACACTCCCCAGAGCCCGCAAGCTGGGGCCTCACCACAGGATATAGTTTAAGGTCATATCCAGGACCGCTACTCTAATGAGTCGTAGACAACGAAACACGTGTCAATAGATAATTATATTTTAAAAACAAATATATATATATATATATATATCGTCAAGGGTATGAGTTCATATTGAAACGTTGATTTAATTTGAATAAAATTAAATACACATCAAGTGCGCTTGCAAGCCAAATACAACGTAATATTAGGAAAATAAACAAATATTTTACTTGTTTGAAATTTATCACAAATATATAGATATGGAGTATAAGTTTTACAGTAATCTGACCCCCCCCCTCAATTAAATCTATATTAAAAATTTGGATCAAACGCGCTCAAATAATTTTTTTTTATTCTGCTTTAAATTGCCCCCCCCCCCCATTTTGGGGAGCCTGGCCCCCACACACACATTCACATTAAAAACCAAACTCATACAAATGGTCACCCATCTGGTACTGGCCAGCCTCAGCGTTAATAATACATTGAAATTTTCGCCACTGAAAAATAAGTTTTTTTTGGCCTGTTTGGTTTTCCATAGTTTGCTTTTTATTAAGCACAAACGTAAACATTGTCTAGATTGACGCGAAGTAACTGGTTGCCTATATGAATAAGTGGAATTATTTGAAATCCAGGTACTTATATTATAATATTTTTACATATTCTCATAGAAAATCACCTTAAATCTTAGACAACAAATAAATAAATTAATTATTTCAACCCCCCCCTTTTTTTTTTTTAAATATTTATGTACGTTTTTTGTGCAAGACAAAAAATGTCAATTGTTAACTTTTTGGGAAAATTTAACATTTAAAATTTAATTAAAAATAGTAGAAAAAGTTTTACATTATTCTGTTTTCTATATGATAAAATTCAGGGTTTTATCTTTCTGGAAAAAAAAAAGTTACTCAGAAATAATGGATTTTAATAAATGTAATTTCGTTTTAAAAAACAACAACAACTTGATTTTTCGGACATTTTTGACGGTGTCTACTATATATTGAAAGTACGTATACAATATAATGTCTCCTTTGACAGAAGTATCCTAATATTTCTTGACCAGGAGATGTGTACACACATGTGACCTTTATATTTCTTTGGTGATTGGGAGTTGTACACACAGGCACACACACACACACGAACGCTACTACTTTATATATATATATATATATATATATATATATATATATATATATATATATATATATATATATATATATATATAAATAGAAAACTTATCCCAAATTACATTAAAATCTAATAGCCAGTGGCAATGTACATAGATCAATAAAAATTAAACCAGGTAAATTGACTCAAATATTAAGCAACATGATTAACATTTCTGTAATCGAACATTCATATATATATACTTGGAAAAAAAACAACAACATGGAAAAAGATTACATCATATTTGTACTTTTTCGAATGTTACAATTGTTTCGACATCAATTAGACAATTTTAAACTTTATATTGTTTTAAAATGTTCGAGGTTGGCATCTCATCAGACTTATTGAAAGAAATATAAGGTTAATACGTATCTGAACATGTTTTAATCCTGTTATTAACGATATCGAGTATTTTTATTTATTTATTTTACTTTTGTTAGTTTGAAGAGATCAAGGAGTTCCCTCCTATGGCTAACACTTGATTGATGTGGGTGTCTGTGAGGGGTGCTTGGTTAGGTGTGTCAGAAATTTTGTGAAAAATATTGAATAATTCCACCCCGTCTTTCCAAGCTTAAAACTACTCGAAAAATGTAATTCAATCCCTATTTTTTTTTCAATTAATGGAGCAAGGACCAAGGTTTCATTAAAAAAACAAAACAAAAGAAAAAACAAACAACGTGTTTTGCTTTAAGAAAAAGGTTTTAAACTTCGGACTTTACAGGTAAATTTCTAAAAAACACTACTTTTTTGTTTTAAATTTGAATATATTATTTATTTATCTTTTATCTTCAATTTGTGATATATAAAACTTGGAGAGTAAATTAATTATTTACTTTTTAAGAGACACTTGAAAAGGGGGGGGTGAAGTAAAAAAAAAAAACGTTTGTCTAAAATATTATATTCAGTTTATTGGAAAGAGCATAAAATTTCACATTGATCCTGAAAATATCGTAAAAATTGAATCAATAGAAAAATTTTGATAGATTTTTAAAGTTTAAAAATTGAAAAATACTGAGCTCGTAAAATTCAATTAATTTCATTACTATTTAAAAAAAAAAATATTTCTATTACTTTTAAAACAACTTTAATAGTTTATTTTGGAAGTATAATCCATAAAGAAAATAAACAACCCACTTTTAAAAGAGAAATTACAAGTTTTTTTTTTAAATATTTTATTCGCAGTTTCGTGTTAGGGGTGTCAAAAATTCCTACAAAAATTCTGATAGACCTAGTGCTTGGTGCGTATTTTATTTTACATATATATGTATATATAGGCATGCGTGCATATTTATATATTTGTATACACGAGATTTACTCCTAAACAAATTAACCGGTCATTATGAATTCTGGAACACAGTTGGTACGCATAACGGTGGAGAATGTGGACTATATATAATTTGATTTAGTTTTATCCAAGGTGGAAAATAGTGGTGAAAACTGTTCATGAAAATTTTTTATGTGAAATTTAAACAACAGAATTACATTATTTGGATACTTCGAACTATCGTTCTCATCTTGAGTGTCATTTTCACAAAGTTTCAGTTGATGTAACCTCCGACCTTCTTCAGGTGTGTCTGATCGAACTTGGGAATGTTTCCTGTCAAGTACTCTTATCACTGCGCCAAGAGTACTTGGAAAAAATCAGCTGTAAAGTGATGTTTTCCTGAAGGTTGAAGGTTCAATCCTCAGTGTGGGCGACTGAATAATATAATTGCGAATTATTTAGGACCTCTATCCAGTCATGGCTGACGGAATGAGAGCATGCTACCCCCGTGAAATAAATAAATACTTCTGCTCGAAATTCTGTGCAGACCCCCAAGTTAAACAGAAACATTCCCAAGTTTGACAAGATACACCTGAAGAAGGTCGGAGGTTACATTGATCGAAACGTGGTGAATAGTACACTGAGGATGAGAATAGTAGTCTGAAGGATCCAAATAATTATTCGTCATCTCAAAAATTCAGAAAGGCAACAGAATTGCAATTTCTTTGGAGTATTTTAAAGGTTTTTCGGTTATCCTTTATGGAGATGGTCCCGACGTCCGCCTTGTTCTGAGTTTGGGGAGAGGCCGTCTGACGTAGGCGGTGTTGAAGCAGAAAATTACCCTAACCCTAAAATATGCGATATGTCACAGACACAGCTTTTACAAATATTGTGAAACAAATCACAGAATTTTACAGGGTTAACTAACCACATGGAACTATTCTAATCATGTGGACTGTTTTTTTGTTTTTAAATTCTAATTATTTGAACTGTTTATTTTGTAAAATTCCAATTATTTGAACTGTTGAATTATCAAAAATTTGAACTGTTTATTTTGTAAAATTCTAATTATTTGAAGTTTTTATTTTGTAAAATTCTAATTATTTGAACTGTTTATTTTTTTAAATTCTAATCATTTGAACTGTTTAAAATTAAAAAAATAAAAATTCTAATTATTGGAACGGGTTTTTTTCTCCCTAAGTTAACAACTGGGCACTTTATTGAAGGGGTAATTTTCTGCCTCGACACCGCCTACGTCAGACGGCCTCTCCCCGAGCTCAGAACGAGGCAGACGTTGGGACCATCTCCGTAAAGGTTATCCAGTTTTTCTTTAGGGAAACACAATAATGGCAGCGGTTCCCATTTTGAAAATTCAGGTTTTTCAGATTTGCATTAAATATCATCATCATTTTTTTTCTAGTTTATACGTATATATATATATATATATATATATATATATATATATATATATATATATACATCAATATCTCTACTATCATTTTAAAGTGTGTGAGTTCGTTCCCTCTGGAATCGGAAATGGCTGGGTCGGATTTAAAAAAAAAAATTTAACACGAAGATACTTTATGTATTTGGGTGTGTTGTTACAGAAGTTTTGTATCAGAATGCGTCTGATAAGTATCGAAAGTCGATAATCGAAAAAAAAAAAATCAGATTAAAGAAGGAAGTCCGATGTTGACCAAAGTCAATACTTGTATCCAAATTAACATCACAAGTGCATTTGAGAAGTTTTACCACTGCATAAAGTCTATAAAATCAACTGTAGATTATTTTATAAGATAGGAACGCGTTCGAAATTAATGTTTCTTTGTAGAGCACAATCGAACCATGATACTTGAATTTGTACGTTTAGCTAATTCAAGTGATTATATAAAAATAATTTCATAAAATCAACAGTTGGTTCTTTGATAAGACAGGGGCGCGTTCGAAATGAATGTTTCTTTGTAGAGCACAATTGAACCATGATACTTAACTTTTGCATTTTTGACTTTAAGTGAAACCATTATTTACAGATAATTTTTAAAAATAAACAATAGATTCTCTACAGTGTAATATAGATTACAATGTATTGTGGACTAAGTCACATGTGAAGCGTCCTCCCGGTACACTGCGTGAGGGGGGGGGGGAGGTCCTAACCAGAGCAGGTAATCAATCGATTTGATTTTTAAAAAATGGGCGATTTCATCGATTCTGATGATAATAAAAGTATGGGAGGGTGGAACATTTGTTGATCCTCATTCAATCCCGGGTAACGTCGGGGTTTTCTGCTAGTATATATATATATATATATATATATATATATATATATTCACAAATGTAAAAATAAACTTGTATAAGGCGTATAGGGGCGAGTTCGAAATGAATATTTCTTTTTAGAGCACAATTGAACCATGGTACTTAACTTTTGTACGTTTAACTAATTAAAGTGATTATGTAAAAATACTTTCATAAAATCAACAGTTGATTCTTTGATAAGACAGGGGCGCGTTTGAAATGAATGTTTCTATTTAGAGCACAACTAAACCATAGGACTTAACATTTTTATTTTAAACTTCAAGTGGAGCCATTATTTACAGATAATTTTATAAAAATCAACAGCAGATTCTCCGCAATTCAATGGAGACTACAATGTATTGTGCATGTGCACTAAGTCACCGTGGAGAGGCATGCGAAGCTTCCTTTCAGTGCACTGAGAGAGGGAGGGAGGTAGGGGTATCCTTAACAAGCGCAGGCAATCAATCGATTTGATAGGGAAAAAAAAGAAAAAAAAAAAGAGGTCGATTTTACCAATTTCGATGACAATAAAAAAGTATGGGAGGATGGAACATTTGTTTATCCTCAGTCAATCCCGGACAACGCTGGGCTTCCTTGCTAGTATAATATATCTATCTATACACATACACACCTATATATATGTATTTATACATTTTTATTAATATAAACAAGTTTACATGGTTGCGACACTAGACAGGCTAATATTTCACCCAAATAGTCGGTTACAACTAGAAGTCCTCGTCAGGCGACATACAGTCCATATATATATATATATATATATAATTATCATTTCAGCCCGGCGTTGCCCGGGTGTTTGAAGGTGTATACTGAGCAAAAACAAAACAAAAAAAAAAGTGTTAATTTTTTTAAACTTTGACCCCTATTATGACCGCTTAACATTTATTGTTTTGGACTCAAATCCAGTTATTAAGTTAGATCCATGTCCAAGGAACCTTTAAAATTTCAAGTGTTTAGATCCAAAATTGGTGGAGGAGTTTGGTAGAGTTCTCAAAAGTCAAATCGTTGAACTTTGACCCCTTAACAGCCAAATTTCTGGCCGAAAACCGATTACAAAGATTTTCCCAAATCTGAATACCCTGTATATTAAATTTCGAGTCTGTAGACTGAAAATTGACAGAGTTATTGCGTAGGGAACTGTACACAGACAGACAGACACACCCTTTTACTTTATATATATATATATATATATATATATATATATATATATATATATATATATAGAGAGAGAGAGAGAGAGATGTTATGCATTTGTTTATTTTTGTTTGCGATAACTACTGAACGAATTCAGTTATTTATACAAAAGTGCATTTTTACCTAAATATTAGTTGGCAATAATTTTCTCTGCACCAATGTAATGCCACCAAATAGACAACGATATCTGTTAAAACTCACTACTTCTGTCAGTCTCCATTTTTTTTTTGCCTTTTTTTTTTTTTTTTTTTATCTCAAACTGCATCTCCATCGAGACGCGTGGCCGCAGAGATTGCATTTTTTGTGGACCGTTCTTTTATGGGTCTTTAACTGGTAAAAATAGCTGCTAAGGGGTCAAAATTTAAAGAAGTTCGAACTTGACAGTCCCCTTATACGCATGTGCAAATAAAACCTTAGTTTACTTTTAACTATTTTATATCCAACTGACACTAACTCAAGTGCTAACAACTAAGACTAGATAGAGGGCTATATGTTTTGGTTTCGGTTTCGATTCTAGCTGATAGCACCCACGTCATAGTTTTTTTTAATCGCTTCTATATATTGGGTACAATATAATAATCACTAAAGAATTGACTATAATAAATACGAAATCTGTATAAATTAAAATATCGTATTAAGCGTATTTTATGACTGGGTAGTGGGTAACGCCGGGTACCTTACTAGCAATAGCACCCACGTCATATTTTTTTTCTTTTTAAATCACTTCTATATATTGGATCCCTAGAAGACCAAGCTGTAACGAAATACAAATAGCAACCATAAAGGGAACAGTGTCTAATAATTTAATCATCCACAAACTTATGTTCCGTCGTTTACGACTCACCAGCCACACACACACACACACACACACACACACACACACACACACACACACACACACACACAGAGATTTATAAACTACCTGGCAAATATAACCGGTGAACTAAGTGCAAGAGATATTCAAACAATTGCACTTTAAGGGGGTGGTAGAATCTTCAAATTGTCTTTCGGTTGGAATGTTGGAATGTACGAGATAGCGAGTGAGTTTCTCACATCCGGTAGGATGCCCCATCCCCAGCTGGAACAAAATGGTGAGAGTAAGGAGCATTCGTTCATTGTTGAATTTCACCGTCGGGTATAGAGACTGGTGGACACGTGAAGAAATCGGCACATCATATTCATACGCTGCATTTTAATGAAACATTAACAAAAAGATGGACGCGTACTCACCCGCACATGTACTGCCGCGGTAAATCCAGTAACAAGATTTCATGTTTATTATTTCTAGCTTGATGCCTAAAGTACGCGCGAACTGAGTTGAATTGCTGTTACATGTGTATAAGTTTGCTGCTGCTGTAGAGAACGAGCGCGACGGTGTTGGGGGGGGGGCGGAGAAAGGAAAGTGGAGGGGGGAGTATACGGGAGAGAAAGGGGATGGAAAAGAGAGAGGGATAATATGGAGAAGTAGTGGAGAGAGGATGTGAGAAATAGAGCGCATGAGAGAGAGAGAGGAGATAATGGGAGACTGAGAGTATGAGAGAGAGAGAGAGAGAGAGAAGAGCAAGAGATTAGGAAAAGAGAGACAAAGATAAAAGTGAGGAGGAATAGGGGTAAGAGAAGGATACAAAGAAAGACGAGGAAGCGGCGAAGCGCTGAGAGAAAAGTGGTGGGTGGAGAGAGAAAGGGTATCGATAATTGGACGATCTCGTAGCGACACGTATGAATGGGAGAGAGGAGGAGGAGAGAATGAGATGAGATGAGAGAGAGAGAGAGAGAGAGAGAGAGAGAAAATAAAGAAAAAGAAGGAAGATGAAGCTGGGGAGGAATGGATGTATCTATATGCGCACATAGAAAGAGAGAGAATTCATCACTAATTGGAGCATCTTGTGCTAGCGACACGTGCGTCGTCGAACACGTGTTCGTTGCAACCATAACAGATATTGAAAAGATGTTTAATTTTCGTTGCTGCTTTTCTCCTCGTCAACTGTTTTCAACTAATTTACCCCTCACGGCCACTTTTTCTTTCATTTGTTTTGCGTTATTAAACGAGCAACATCAATTAAGAACGGAGAATTAATCTGTATCAAATTTTTTTTTTTTGGGGGGGGGGGAGGGGTAAAACAATTTATTCGTTTTAAATTTACATTTTTACGTTAATCCAGACGAAAAGAAAAGGGACTTGAGAGCCAGTTTGTTCAAACTAGTAACCACACACACACACACACACACACACACACACACACACACACACACACACACACACACAGTTATTTATTTTTAAGATGCAACCCGATACTTTAAAAAAAAATTTATTTTAATTTTTTTTATTTTATTCGTTCTCGTTCGCTAGCGTTTATTATTCTTATTGGCTAATTTTTAATGGGGGAGCTGTGCTGTGATAGCAGTATCACAATTTTTGTAGGAATTTTTGACACCCCTAACACGAAACTGCGAATACAATATAAAAATCTCGTAATTTCTCTGTTAAAAGTGGGTTATTTATTTTCTTTATGGATTATACTTCCAAAATAAACTATTACAGTTGTTTTAAAAGTAATAAAAATATTATTTTTTTTTTTAAACAGTAATGAATTTTCCGAACTCAATATTTTTCAATTTTTAAACTCAATATTTTTAAATTTTAAAAATCTATCAAAATTTTTCTATTGATTCTATTTTTACGATATTTTCAGGGTCAATGTGAAATTTTATGTTCTTTCCAATAAACCGAATATAATATTTTAGACAAACGTTTTTTTTTTAATTCACGCCCCCCCAAGTGTCACCCATTTTCAACTTTCTCTTAAAAAGTAAATAATTAATTTATGGTTAATAGTTTTATATATCACAAATTGAAGAGAAAAGGTCAATAAATAATATATTCAAATTTAAAACAAAAAAAAAAAAATCGCTTTTTTAGAAATTTACCTGTAAAGTCCGAAGTTTAAAACCTTATTTTATAAGAACACATTGTTTCTTTTTGTCTTTTTTTCTTTTTAATGAAACCTTGGTCCTTGCTCCTTTAATTGAAAAAAAAATTAGGGCTTGAATTACATTTTTCGAGGAGTTATAAGCTTAGAAAGATAGGGGGTCGAATAATTTACGCCTCTCATTTTGAAATGTCTATTAAAAAGTAAATAATTAATTTATGGTTAATAGTTTTATATATCACAAATTGAAGAGAAAAGGCCAATAAATAATATATTCAAATTTAAAACAAAAAAAAAAAAATCGCTTTTTTAGAAATTTACCTGTAAAGTCCGAAGTTTAAAACCTTTTAAAAAAAAAAAAAACACATTGTTTTGTTTTTGTTTTTTTTTTTAAATAAAACCTTGGTCCTTACTCCTTTAATTGAAAAAAAAAATTAGGGCTTGAATTACATTTTTCGAGGAGTTATAAACTTGGAAAGATGGGGTGGAATTATTCACTATTTTCACGAAATTTCTGACACTGCTAGAGCTGTGACGTGTGTGCTAAAGTCGGTCATCATCATTATCATCAGTAGCAGCATTCAGCAATCATCATCATCACCATACCGTATGAATCCGTAGATTCTATTGTTAGCACTAGTCCCCCCCGATATTTTTAGTCAGAATTCTTTCTAGAAAGACATCGGGAATTATGGGAGGGGCCGCGTCGCGTGAAGGTTGCTAACATCCTAAGTGGAAGCGATTTTCGTGGATTCGAATATGGGACACCCATGTCATCAGTAAGTCCGTGTCGTTAACACCACAAACAAGACCATCGTCACCTTCCACCAATGCAAACTGCAAAACACATAACCAAGTCTTCGACTCCAGATACACCTTCCCCCTTCTTCTACCTGCGGTACAAGATAGAGTTGAATAGGCATTTACGTCACATACGCGACAATTTAAACGGTTGGTGATGCCGTTTGGCGCGCTTTCTTTTGACGATTAATTTGGATTTTTTTTTTTTTTAATCTTGTGGTTAAAAGTTATGAAAATATATACGGTAAGTAAACAGATAAATAAATTAGACAAAATATTCTGCGTTTCGTTAACCTAACGAATTCTCACGAGAATGAAACGTGGAATATTCTGTGTAGCTTAATTCTCTATCTATGTATAAAGCACTGTTGAAGTAAATACTTAAAAATTTACTCATAAAATTATATCTTCGTAATTTAATTAAATGAAGTAGTTATATATATATATATATATATATATATATATATATATATATATATATTAGCAGGCTATTCGGTGTCGCCCGGTCGATGCGTTATCGGCAGCTCCTGTTACTCTCGCTTCTTCTTATTTGTCCCTCAGTCCTCATTTTTTAAATGAGTGATTTTTCTGACAAAGGGAGAAGAAAAAGCTGTTTTCTAGGTTGGCAGTATTTTTGCGCGAACAGTTGGCAGAGTTGGTGGAAATTTTCTGTTTCTATGTCTATCCTTGTAGCCATGTCACTAGTAAGGGTGCTGGAGGTAAACGTTTTGTCTGGGCTGACGTTATCCGCCTGATAGTCAGGGACCCGAACCTTGGATTAACCACTAAGGAGGCTGTCCTATCAGCAGGTGCAAAGTACTGGGGCTGCTGTATTGCCATTTGGTGAATGGAATCTGGACCATGCAGTAGCTTCTGGTGGGGCCTCTCGATGCCATACTAGTGGGTAATTGTTACGGCTTTACCTTATCATGTGGTACAAAAAAAAAAAAAAAAAAAAATTCTTCGTTTCTTTTTCTCTCTTAGTTTCCCCTCTCTGTCCTGCTCTAAGTAAATCTGTCGACCTAGTCCACAAATTCCAAAATTTCATCATGACAAGTTTCAAGAAAAATACACGATTAAACCCGGTTCTCCAACTTCCAACGTAGACCCCTACTACCATGTCTCCTTCTCCAACATCAGGGGTCTACGTTCTAACCTTCCAGAGGTTGAAACCCAATTACAGGAGACTAAACCAGACCTTTTATTTTTAAGTGAAACTGGCATTGGACAGGCTATTTCCCTAGATGAGTTTGCAATTACAGGATACTCTAACTTAACTTCTAAATCTGACCCCCAAGATCGCCATGGGCATGGAATATGTGCCTATATTAAAGATAGCTTTCCATGTGGGAGGGACATCTCCAGGGAAGATCCTAACTTACCCTATATGTGCTTCCGGGTTGCTTTAGCTCACACTACTGCATTTATATTTACTCTCTATCGCCCCCACAACAGCGGAGTTACTATCTTTCAAAGCATATCTGAGAAAATTGACCAAGTCCTTTCTACTTATCCTTCAGCTAACATTCACGTATGTGGAGACTTCAATGTTCACAACGTCGAATGGTTGACCCACTCAAACAAGACTGATGATGAGGGGAGGTTCTGTCATAATTTCTCCATTGCCTATGACCTCACTCAGATTGTTCAGGAACCTACCCGTGTGCCCGATAATGACGGCCAGTATGCGAGCCTACTAGACCTTTTTCTCACAACTTGCCCTGAACTATGTTCAGTTTCTGTTCTGTCGCCTCTTGGATCTTCCGACCACTCTGTTGTATCAATTAAGATAAAAATGAAATGTAATAAGTCCCCAGACGTACCACTTCATCGTACAGTATATCGATACACTAAGGCTGACTGGGATAGCTTCCGTACATTTATATCTGATCTACCTCTGCATTCCATGTTTAAAAAGGATGTGTCCTCTATAGTATTAGACCTAACTGAATGGTTAATTGTAGGTATTGACCATTTCATACCCTCTAAAAAGTTTCAGCAAAAACCTAACAGCCAGCCATGGTTCTCTCCAGAATGTGCTGCTGCCATTGCGCACAGAAATCACTTTTTCCACTGCTTCAAACGTAATAGATGTATGGAAACTAAAGCCGTTTTCAGGACTGCCAGCAACCATTGTAAGAAAGTAATAAGGAACGCAAGAGAGTTGTATGCTCAATCTGTTAAGTCCAAAGTAGCTGAGCAGCGGCTTGGTTCCCACCAGTTTTGGCAAATAGCAAACAGAATCCTGAACAGAAGCGTGTGCTCCATCCCAACTATTATCAATGGACCTGAGGTAATCTCGTCAGCATCAGACAAAGCCAAACTCTTTGTCAAGAACTTTGCAGCTAATTCTACCCTTTGCGACCAAGACCGCCAACCCCCAATATTTCCTCCTGTATCAGAAAACACGATATGTGATATACGTATATCTGTACGTGATGTTGCGAAGCTAATCAAAAACCTTGATTCGAGTAAA
Source organism: Euprymna scolopes (assembly GCF_053919585.1). NCBI lineage: Eukaryota > Metazoa > Mollusca > Cephalopoda > Sepiida > Sepiolidae > Euprymna > Euprymna scolopes. The sequence continues at coordinate 31,431,774 of NC_136493.1, forward strand.
GCAACTGGCCCTGATGGTATTCCAATTATAGTACTCAAAAAACTTCAACCTGAATTAGCGCCCATACTTACAAAACTGTTTAAACGTTGTCTTAAGGAGAATAGTTTCCCATCTCCCTGGAAAATCTCATCAGTATGCCCTGTATTTAAGAATTCAGGTGATCGCTCATCCCC